>NW_021635905.1:0-323752 GCF_004799145.2 Neltuma alba | reverse complement strand
CTTGAGAACACATTGAATTAAAAGGTGTTCATTCCACGTACTATTTCCTGCATAAAAGTGAGAATGCGAGGGCAGATCATGATTGCTATTAAACCAAGCCATGAGTCATACAATCAATTCCCAAAAAAAACCAACCTAAAGAAACTCAAAACAATCCTAAAAAGCTAGAAAATTAGAAACAAAAAACTAACACAAAAACACACCACACAGAAAAAATCTGGAAAAATTGAAAAGCTGTTCAAAATGAAGGAATTCGGCCAAAATTCATCATGGTCAATAGCAAAGCTATTGGTTTTGCTTAGAATGGCCAAAACCTTTAGGAAACCGAAGGTCAAAATTTTTTTGGGCAAAATTTGAAAATTTGACAGCAATTTTGAAATTAGAACCGTTTTTTTTTAAAGCAAAATCAATCTTGTGATAGTAATAAATTCAAAAAAATAATAGCTCAAGCATGCAAGGATGAAGAAATCAACCAAATGGGGGTCGCAAAATCACTTTCAAAATTTCAAAAATAACCAAGAATCACCAAGAAAATGTAAGAGGTAAAATGAAAATGAAAATGAAAATGAAAAATGCAATGAATGAAAGAACCTATATGCTTCTTTGTTTAAGTTTTCAATGCAACTATATGATACCAAATACTAAAACTATGCAATACTTGCTAAAATGCAAATGAAGGAAGAATCAAGATATTTAGTTGTATTCTTGAAAAATTTTCTATGCAAATGGAAAGAAGTGCTATGAAAAACCAAAAACAAATGCAAACTATTAAAAATATGCAAAACTAACAAAAATGAAGAATAAAAAGGCTCAAACAAATGAACCCCAATCAAGGTTTCTTGACACTTAATTACTAGAGAACCAATTTCTTGGCTCCCCAGCAACAGCGCCACTTGAAGTTAATTGCCCTTATTTGTCGTTTTGGGGTTACTCCAAAAATTAACCGAATTAATACAATATAGTGCACAATCCGG
Organism: Neltuma alba; assembly: GCF_004799145.2. Lineage (NCBI taxonomy): Eukaryota > Viridiplantae > Streptophyta > Magnoliopsida > Fabales > Fabaceae > Neltuma > Neltuma alba. Next base: position 322,778 of record NW_021635905.1, on the reverse strand, counting down.
GTCGTATTCACTTTGAAGAGCCGAAAGTAAAATTAAATCTTAGTAAATAAATGCAAGTAACCTAAACTATTAGAAGGATTTTTGATTTGATAATTGCTAATTAAACACCATGAATTAAATTGAAATTAAAATACTTTTTTTTTGGTTTTTATATAAAAATGATTAAAATGAATGAAGATTAAAGAAATGAAAATGAAACACATAAATAACAACGATAATAATCCATCCTCCAATTCAACAATGTAGGCAATCCTCACTCTAAAAGATACGGGAGTTAAAATAATGAATTTAGGATTATAATGAAGCTTTTTAATCCAAAACAAGCCACCTCGAATTGTCACAAAATTTTTCTAAAATCCTAACTTACTAATTGCATCCAGAATAGTAAAATGGAATTAAGGATAGTAAAAACCAATGCTTAATTAGAACTCTTAAATCCAAAACAACGGAATTAAAGCTAGCAAAAGACAATATGATCCAAGATTCCAAGCCACCTCAGAAAATCACAACATATTAACTCCAAAATCAATACAAATATCATAACCACAACATTATAATTGAAATTAAAGCTATAAACAGCCCAATGTCAAATGCTAAACAATAAACCAGTCATAATAATTTCCAAATATAATCAGATTAAACAATAAAAATTTTCTAATAATCAGAATAACTATCCTAAGACCTAGAAATTGTTAAACAGTTATTAGACAAGAAATTAGATTAACTAAACTCCCTTTTGATGATCTAGCTCCTGCCATTGTTGTTGAACTAGAGAATTATTAAGCTTTAGCCACGGTTTGCCACCAAGAACGCCCCATATTCAGAACTCTGCTACAAGATTCCATGGAAGAACACTGTTCACGCCGCGGAGAACACTTGCCTCTGTTCTGCGCCGTCGATCACCTCTGCTTGCTGTCCTTCTCGCCGTCTTCTCTCTGCCACCAGTGAGAAGACGCAGAAAAGATGAATGGTGAATGGAGGAGAACGCGCGTTGAGCTGTTCGTTTTCTCCCTCGGTTCGCTATCTGCTCGTGTGCGTCTCTGTTCACGCCGGCTACTCGTGCCTCTCTCTTTTTATTTCTGCCACCGTCGCTCGTGATCACGTCTTCCTCCTTTTGGTTCTGTTGTCATGCTGAGAAGATGAAGGCGATGGTGATGATGGAAGAGTCTGCCTCAGACCGTCGTGCACATTCCTCTGATCTCTCACTCGGTTGCCTCCCTCTATTCGTCGTTCACGCCTCCAGTCCCTGTTTTGCTCTCTGTTTTTTTTTTTCCTGCCGCCCCCAGCTCGCTCCGCTATCTCTCCTCCCTCCTGAACGAATATGATGATGAAGAATATTGGATATTAGCTCCCCCTTTTTATATTATTTTTTCTTTTTTTTTAATCTATTTTTTTTAATTTTTAAATCTTCTTCCGAAACCTACAATTAATTGTCCTTAAAAATCAATTAATCATAATTAAATCAAAATATGACAATTTTACCCTATAAAATAATAATTCAAAGTAAAACATTAAATCAATTAACAATCAATTAAGGTCGAAAGGGACTAATTAAGTTAACAAAACCCATATAAAAGATATCAAAATATATAAATAATTGAGTTTGTCAAGGGCCATTTATGGTCCTTTAAAAATACAAAGCTAGTGTGATCTAAGGCAATAAGAGAAAGAAGAAGAGCTTTGAGCCATTTGATCAAGAGAAGATATAAATAAATAATTTTTTACAGAGATTTTTATCAAATAGAGTTGTAAGTGAAATAAAAACTATCTCCACCCTCCCATTTTTCATAAGAGTCGGTCATTTCCTGGAAAAAAGAGAGGGAGGACCAAGACAATAGAGGAGAGGAAGAAAGGAATAGAGAGAAGGAAGATCAAGTGGATTGAAGTAAGTTTATGGTTCTAAATCCATTATCCTCTCTTAGTTTCTCATCCAAAACTATACATGGTTTCTAAATCACTCTAAATGTTGTTTAGCAAGAGGAAAGGTTTTGAAGCTCGAGGGTTTCAAGAGAATGATCCTTAGGAAAACAAGATTTGTACTTAGGTAACTGTTGATTTATAATGTGTTGTTGATGATGACGATGTTATGGTTGTTGATTGGCTTCTAGGATTTTTGTAATTTTGGAAGAAAGTTGGGGGAGGTATTGTCAAACTTTTTAAGAAATAAGAAAAGCTTGACTTTAGATTCAGGGAGTGATTAGCTATGATTTGAATTATTACTTCAGAGTGAGATTTTGATAATTTTGATCCTTCCATTGAGTTTAAAATGGAAAACTATGTTGGGTACAAGATAGAAAACAAGATTAGAAGCATTAAAATCAAAATGAAAATTTTTCCCTTAAACCCCCTTTTCAGTTTCAACATGGATAAAGAGGAAGGACATTTCTTTTGCTTAATTTGAACCTAAAAATGAAATCTAAACCAAAAATTATGGGGAAGAAGCATATTAGATTAATCTTGAGACATAAGGAAATATATAAAAGTGCCAAGTTAAGGTTAAAGTGCATATTGTATGAGGAAATTTAATTTCCTAAAGCAAGCATCCACGCAATGTGGTGAAGTTTGTAAGGGAAAACCATTTTATAGGTTTTTGTACTTTTTTTTCATATTTTAATTTGGTACGTTTGTATTTTCTCTCTTAGTTAAAGCTTTTAATTTTGCTCTATTAGAGCACTAATAGCCTTTATAACTTCATTTTGTTAGTGCTGTTAGCCTCTATGCAATTTCTAAAAATGTTAATAAAGTGAAATTAAATATTTAATTAAGGGAAAAATTATATATACTAAATTAAAAATTGAGAAAAAGCATAGGTACCTTCAAAATGGTTTTTTTCAGTTTGTGATTTGAAATGTGTTATGCAATATTTAGGCTTTGATCGCTGCCCAATACCTGCAAGGGATCAAGCACCAAGTGAAGGGAAATTAAGGGAAAAACCAGAATAAAGTAGTGAAGCTACTAACTCTAACATTAATTTTGTGTTGATTGTCATTTGTGATTGTTTGAGGTTATGCGCATGGTTGGACATGTGATTAAATACTTGCAAAATGTGGTGTCTTGGCCTTGTACGTCATTGATATTTATATGTTCCCATTCCATGACATATTTATATTGTATGGTGATGATCAAGTATGCTAATGTTGTTTGTTAGTGACTATTGCTATTGATATTTTAATGAAATCTCACTCCTCCCTTGCAATGTAACAACATAGGACCAAGTAGCTCTAGGGGCAAGAGCAAGCAAGATGAAGGATGAGGAAAGAAAGGTGACAAACCCATGTTTTTACATGTATTTCATATATTTTTGGTGGGTTTTTGTCATTATTATTGGTCCTTAATTGCATTATTTGAGCATAATTTATATTAGAATGCTTTAACTTGAATTAGTGCATAATAGGGGTAAAATTGTCATAATTGTGATTGATTGATTTTTAAGGACAATTAATACTGCCTTATTATTGAATTTTGATTGCAGGTTTTTAGAAGGTTTTAAAATAAAAATAAAAATAAAATAAAATAAAAAAGAAAATAAATTAAATAATAAATAAAAGAAAAAAATATAATAATAAAAAGAGGTGCACTAATACAACGTCATCATCTTCGTGAGACCAAAGGGGAGAGACACAAACAGAGTGCCAGCGGTGGAAAAAAGAGAAACCAGCAACGCGAACAGAGGCGCGACGGCATCGCAGAACCTCTTCATCGCCATCGTCTTCTTCTTCTCCTCCGTCTGGAATTAGTAGGGGCAGGCCAGAGACAGATTAGCGACAGCAAAGAAAAAGAAGAGACCAGAAACAGTGGGCTTCCACGGCGAAATTACACCTCCAAATTCCATCTTCATTGTTCTTCATGGCTAAATCGAATTAGAATTTTGGTGGAGCTGTAATGATGGTTAGGAGTAGCTAAATCCTTCCAATTCTCTAGAGCAATGGTTATGGCTTGAACTTAGAGTTTCAAAGGGGAGTTTCAGCTCTTCCAATCTTTACTTTTTTCATTGTACTTGTGATTTCTAGGTCTTAAAATGAATTTTATAATGTTTGAATGGGCTGTGATGATTTATATTTGTATTGAGACTAGTTGTAGTTGGTGGAATCTTTGATTAGCGTTTAACATTATGCTGTGATTAGCTTTAATTTCTTTACATTGTACTCGGTTAGACTATGCGTTGAAATTATTGTGAACATTTAGTAGTAATTCAAGGTGACTTGGTTATTAGACTAAAAATGTTAATTGTTTTTCTTTGATTCTCTTTGGCTAATTGTGCTGAAACAGTTTAATTGTGAGTAATTAATATTCAAAGTGGCTTGGTGTTGATTATTCTAATTAAACCGAGTCTAAGGGGTAGCCCTTAGAGTCTTTTGAATTTAGCTAACTCCCAAATTAATTGAAATAATGATAGTTGCAACACCTAACTTTCTATATACCAGTAGGGTCCACTTAACATCTGTGGATCACTAGACGCCAGTGTTCTATTATAGAAAATGACAAATTTTTTTTATATATATATAAATACTGACGAGTAATTCACACACTTGAACCCTACTTCTGAAGCACGTATGACAGGCACACGGATTTAAAATAATACTACTATTATATAAGTTACTACCTTGGTCATTCAAGACAATGACCCTTACCTGAGCACTGAAAGTACACACTCCCTTAAAGAAGGATACAAAATAGTATAATTACTAGTAAGTGGGGGTTACTTGCTCTTAAACATCTAATAAGTCAGATAATTAAATATCAAAATAATTATTCTATAGGTACAAAAGCAGTAGGCATTCATGCTCTTCATACAAGCCCACCTTCAGCACTTATGACTTCCTTACTCTTGGAATTGCTTGCTCTAGCTGTATAATATAGGAAGGGAGGGTGAGATTTGAACGAATCCCCGTAGTAGTAATTTCTATTAAACAAATGTGCAGATTACATAAAGCATGCAAAACAAGCCAAAGTGGAACATAACTTTGCAAGCTAATGCAATTAAGCCTTTATGCGCAATGATAGATAGACAAGCTGAATAAATAATGCGCAAATAATTGGCAATCACTGCCCCATGTCTATCAGCTACACGTGATCACGGCTAAATAATCCATGCAAGGAATTAAGGATTACATGTTCTCATGCTTTAGAAAAGCAATATGGTACAAATAGACATGCAGCAATCACACACAAGTGTAAGGTAGGAAAGAACTACTACCTGAACCTTCTGCTTCAAAATCAAACCTTACTTGTTTCCTTTCTCTTAGCTTCTTCGGTAGGCTTTTGCAGATATCAAAACCTATTATTTTAGTAAGGGTAGGTTAATGCTTGATCCAACTAAAATTCATAAATTAGAAATCTCTCTTTAAATCCCAATCCTTTTTCAATCTCTACCTTTACTTAATAGTTGGTCATCCTGGATAATTTTTCTTATTTAATACATTTACTGTGGAGAGTTTCTCTCTTTATCTCAGCCCAAATAGTTACTTTTCTTAGTAACTGATCATCTTGGTCAAAAATAATATATTATATACACACACAAGTCTTCTATCTTTAAAATATTTTCTATTAACACTTCATATTAAATCTCAAAATTATTCTCCAGTTTTGAAAATCATCGTCACAGCACTTTGATAAATTTCTAACCATATTCCAAAACAACTATATATAACAACTCTATTAGCCTTTAATTACTCTTATCCCCTTGCCTTACAAGCTTACTAATCGAAAGTGTGTACACATACACAAATATATACTTTATAGCACTTCCCATGCCAAACACCTAACACTTAGGCGCCTATGCTAGAGTATAAATTATTATTTTTGTACTTCTAACTTGCTTCTAAAATTGGCTTGGCTTAATTAACTTCATACTGTAATTTCCAAATCCATACAATTCTTCACTTTAAGTCTAAAAGAGAAATTCCAGATTGGATGCCAATAGCTAAATCATTCCACTCAACATTCTATAGGTTCTTTTATCAATAAAATCCAATGATTTCTCAACACTTTGTAACAAAATATCCCTTGGTTCAAAGTTTCACATTTTAGAGTTCTAATCAATTTTCCTCTTAAAAATTCAAAAGTCCCCAAACTTCAACCATTTCTATTCACCATTCGATCATATAACAAATTAACTATCATAATCATCACTTATCATTCAAAACCTTAAGAACAAACCATACATGGTTCTCCTCCTCATAAATTTTGAGTATCAAGGTTCTAAAACCACACCCTTATTTATTTATTTATTTAGTTAGACAGCATTTCCACATCAACTCTAAGCTTCCAAAGTCAATTCTTCATATCACCACTAAACAGCTGCGCATCATTATTCTTTATATTCCTAATCATTCCTTCCATTAAACTCCAACTCTCCCACTCACCCTTGAATCCCAATAAATTTTTACCCTTAACTCAAAATCCTTATTTCAACATCTTGTTTCAATTGCTAACTTAAATCTGGAAATTTTTATGTTGGAGAACAATATTTAAAATAACTAGCTTAGAATCTTTAAACTTAAATTCCAGATTTACAGCTCACACACCACTACTTCCTTCTTTCTCATATATCTCTCGCTACTCACATTCCGGCTCCCACGGTCACACTCAAGCAATTATATAAATATATAAAACCCAAACTCAACTCCATTCAGCAGCAAAATCATCATCTTTCTTCATTCCATTTAAAACCCGATACATCCATGTATAAACATACATCTCCGCCACTTTAGTTTCTAAAATTTCAGTCCCATGACAACAACATTAATCAACATATCAGAGACATCAAAATTGGAAGACCCGTAACCTCCCGTCACTAAATCAACCAGAAAATATATACTTATATGTACATATAACACAGGCCCATAAGCTAAACTTTATTCTGCTACAGATTGTGTATACATATAATATTATATTATATTCTTCCTAACTTACAGAACCTAAAGCTACAAGTATCGAAACTATATATATATATATATATCAGTTCGGTCTCCACTCAAACAAGAAACGAAATCAGCATGCAGCGACAAACCCCTGTTTTTTGGCAACCAAAACAGAGAAGGAAAACAGCACATGCAAACTCAAAAACCAGCACCATATACTTCAATATTGCCATATAACATGAACCCACCGATCCTTCTCTCCTTTCCTTAACTTTCTCTCACTAAACCCAACTTCTACCTTCATCAACACCTCAAACAGTCCCTGTTTAACGACAATAAAGATGCGAGAAGGATTAGAGAGCTCACCTGGAATGTTTGATCGGTTTGCATGCACTGGATACTACCTCCGGTCACTCCTCCAGCTCCACCAACTCAGTTTCTTCCGTGCTCTCCTTCTCTCACTCTCCATCTCTACCTCTCTTTTCTTTTGGGCACCGAACGAAATGAGTTAGACACGTGGGTAACCAGTTGTTACATGGAGGAGTGAATCAGATGGCTATTAGAGAAGGTAGCACTTGTATTACAAAGTTCTTGGACCAATCTTGACCTCACACATAATTATTTCTCCAATCCTATCATTTCTCCTATTTTTCTGAAATATAAGATATATCCAGAAATTAAACCAAAATATCCTGAATGGATTTTTCTTATCCATCACAACTGGTTATCCTAAAATTCTCAGATTAAATATAAATCTCTAAGTATTTTTCCATAATTTCCAGAGAAAATAAACTATTCTTCTCTTAACATTATCTATTAAAATTATTTAAGCCATTTTTGGGGAAATACCTTTTCCAAAATGTCTCTAAACCCTAAAAATCATTATTCCATAATTTCCCCCCTTTATTTGGCAAATAAATAGTTTTAATAAATTTTTCTCTTTTTTACTCATCCTAAATCATAAAATTCAGGGTGTTACAATAGCCTTAATCATTGTGATAGAGGATTGCTTTTCTGTTTCCTGTCACTTTGTAATTCTCTTTGCTTATTTCATTCATATCCATTTTATAAACTAAAAATACAGAAATTATTTACTCATTTTGCATCCTTTTAAATTTTGTCAATTAGTTAGTTAAAAGAAAATCAATCCCTTTCCAATTCAATTCCTTTTTTTTTGATACTTAGTTTGCTTAGGATTTCAAATAAAGGCTTCTCAAAGCGAAACAACTCGAGTTTTACACTATATTGCATTGCATGGATTTATTTTGATCAGGAACCCCAAGGCGAATGACAAAGGCTCTCGTCAAAAGGATATGTTTTTGAATATGTTTTGAAGGAAGCTTGTATATATGCTTAATGTTAGAAAATCAAGTTTTTGGGTGCGCGCGCGTATTATGTTGTTTTGTCTGTATGCGGACCAACATCCGAGCAGGTCAAATACAGCCTAGCATTTTTCAAAATAAGTATGCATGCAATTAATGGTTGAATATTCATGCCAAATAAGTATGCATACAACAATATAAAGGTGACAAATACAATAATATAAGGGTGACAATTTAATTACTGTAGAATAAAAAAATAGAAACTTTAATATATATATTTATATAATATCAGAATAATAGGTATATAGAATATTTAATCTGACCCATTCATTTTTTATTTATTCTTTGGTTCTAAAGAAAGAGATGGGATTCTGATGAAAAAAAGAAGAAGAAAGTGAAAAATGAAAGGATTCCAATCTTATATATGCAATGGATTCTGGTCATCAATTAATAGTATGAACTTCGTATATATAAAGCAAAAGCCTTTTGACAAACACATCCAATGACTAGATCCCAATCTTCCTTTATTAGAGTGTACCAATTTCCATTTCGCCTATATAAATCACTGGTTCGTAACATTTTATCATCAGACCAAAACATGGGGAAGTCTTCTGTTAAATTGATGTTCTTATTAGCTGTTTTGATCGTTGCATCGAGTAAGATTTCTCATTGTTTTGCTATGTTATGTTCAATGCAGATTTTTCATTCACTAGCAAGTCTATGTTCAAAACTTCAAACTAACTGCAAAGAAATAATTATTCCCTTGAAAATATTTATGCAGATGTGTGTGAGGAAACTGAAGCAAGGTATCGTGTGATAAATTGCCGTAACTGTCCATGTCCTTGCGATTTTTCAAAAGGATGTCCTTGTCGTCCTTCAGAGGAGGCTTTTCAAATGCAGGCCAGCAACCAATCGTCTCCAACTAATAATAATAATGGATAGAAACATATATAATATCTTCATTATGTGACAATCAACTATGTTCCTTTGAGAATGTTAGGCGATAACATGTTCAATAAATAATAAAATTTATGGCGAATATATCCCATTATCTTATATGTATGATATCCTGTCCATTTATGCGTGAATTCGAAATGCAAATAACCATATAATGGATTCAATATAAGTTATATAGTTGATACTAATATCATTTTGTTCATATTGATGTTGAAAGGGTCAATTTTTACTTGCTGACAAAGAAAAGAGATAAATTATCACCAGCCTCGAGAAGAATTGAACCTTGATATAGCTATCCGCTCTCACTTTACACGCACGCTAACTACTCCATAATCCATATAACTCCGTTTGGACAATTTATATTAGATAAAATTTATGTCGAGTTAGTTTTATCTATTAATAAGTCAAGTTTATTTGTGAGTTTATAAATGTAAATACGTATCTTAACAACTAATAATATCAAAATAACAAGTGTCTATATATAATTTATAAATAATAATTTATATTATAAGAGCTTTTACAAAACTTCACAAATATTCACCAATAAATGTGATTGTAGAAGCTGAACAAATGAATAGAAGCATGTTATAATCCTATTTCACGCTGCAGGCTCATACCATGGATAATTACATCTAGGTAACCTATGGGTTTCATTATTATTGTAGCATGTGCTTACCGGTAAAATACAAAAACAACGAGGAAGGTATAAATTAGAGGGAATATCACAGCCTCCAAGAACAAATCACTTAATGGGAAACAACGATCACCACAAATTTGTCTTTCTTGCGATGCCTTCTTCTCAAATTCCATCTTTTTTGTTGCGTTTCTCTTCCATGTCTTCTTGTGGATCCGAGGAAGAAGAATATAATCTAACGCAAAGAGACAAGGAAAATTTTCATTTTAGGACCGTTGTAGATAATTAATATTAGTCAACCCTTAAAACATTTTAAAATTTTGGTCAACCCCCTCATTAAAACAAAATTAAAATTTAAAAGTAAAATTATAATAATACCCCTCTTTCTTTCTTTTTTTAGAAATAAATATTAATGGTTGCCGGAGGTCGGAGCTTTGGTGGTGGCGGCCAAGAGAGGGTTTGAACCCATAACCTCTTGGCACACTAAAAATAATATGACCACCAAGCCAACTAAGCTTTTTAGTCATATGATATCACTATACTGTTCATTTTTGCGTGCTTCTGAAATGCAAATAATACCATATAATGGATTTAGTATAAATTATATAGTTGATATTACTATCATTTTATTGATATTGATGTTGAGAGTCTCAATTTTTACTTGCCGGGGGGGGGGGGACAAATTTTCAGAAGCATCCAGAAGAATTGAACCCCATAACAACCTATATTATTTAGAATTGATTTAAGTAGCAAAAATAATAATCATTTTCCACTTCTATAACATGAACAAAACAAACTAATTTAGGACTTTGTAAACAATTGAATTGATACAGAGTATGAGAATACTGCTTACAAGCTTATTATGGACAAAGCCTAACATTTAATGTGGCCTTCATTAATTATTCTTAACTTTAATTAAAAAAGGAGATCCATACATTATCCACCCTCACTAAATGCGTGCACACACACTAACTACTCAATAATCCATATTAGGTCGGGTTACTTATATCACCTTCTATTCTTTGTATAAGATTCAATTGATTAATTTGGAAAGATTAAGTTGTTAAATTATTTTAAAGTATTTATATTTACTGTTTTTCTTCAAACTAATTTGCTTTACTTATAGATTGATATATAATTTAATGATACATATAATTAGTATTGTAGAGAGATCATGTAATATATAGTATAATTAAATAAATTAGTAATTTTCCTAATCTCTCCAAATTAGTCAATTGGATCTTATATTAAGAATTGAAGGTAATATATATTTATTGCTATACATATCTATCTTAACAACTAATAATACCAAAATAATAAGTGTACGTCCATATAAAATTTTTAAATAATAATTTATGTTATAAAAGCTTATGCAAAACTTTACAAATATTCATTGATATATTTACAATTGGACACATGTATTTTAACAATTACTAATAACAAAACATTGAAGAATTTGAATAAATAAATATAAACCATTTCACCTGAGTCTCGTTTTTCATATTTTATAATCCTATTTCACGCATGCTCATTACCATGGATAATTACATCTACGTAACCTGTGGGTTTCATTATTATTGTAGCATGTCCTTGCCGGTAAAACACTACAAACTTTAGAACAATGAGGTAGGTACTACAAACTTTAAAACAATGAGGTAGGTATAAAGGCAATATCACATCCTCCAAGAACAAATTATTTAATGGGTAAAAACGAGCACCGCCGATTTGTCTCTGTTGCAAGGCCTTCTTATGAAATTCCATGTCTTTTGTTGCATTTCTTGTCCATGTCTTCCGGTGGATCAAGGAAGAATACGATCTGACGCGTATCAATGCTCTGGTCATCATTCCTTTTTCTGAAATTTCGAGTCATCTCACTTTCGGGCCTAGTAAAGTAACATGGACGAAGAACACATACTAATGTAAAATTTATTTTTTTAAAATGTAAGTTTAATAAGACTTGAATCTCTTTTTGACCTCGATATACAACTTTTTCAAAAAGAGTTCAACCAGGTGTCTGGTGACAAATCAACCTAGCCTTGTTTTGTATCTTGTCTGATTACTGTTAGTGAGGCTGAGACCTATCAACCTTCTTTTACCTGCTTCAAAAGAGTTCCGCTTTGTTGTCCGACTAATATGGAACATTTTATTGTTGGCAAAAAAAAAATAATGGAATATTTTAGAAAAAATTGGGGAAAAGTCCCCGTTTGGAAAATATATTGACATATGGGACCTGAAAATTTGTTAGCTTTTGAGATCCTTTAATGTAAGTAAATGTCGTGACGAAAAGACCAAAATATCCTTAATTACATAGACTGAGGGTTTAGTTGCACATAAGGAATATATATTGCATATTATTAAAGTTTGATTGCACCTAATCTAAGTTACACATAATAAAAGATAACACTACAAAAAAAAAAAGCTAATTACTAAGGGAATTAGGGACGAAATAATTTCTATCGCTAATTTCTGAGGGATTGCCCATGAAAATTCCATCACTAAACTTAGCCACGGAATTAGTGACGGAATTTAATCCGTCGCTAATTAGCTACAGAATTAGCCATGAAATTTTTTCTGTCGGAAAATTCTGTGGCTAAACTTTTATCATTAAAATTATCCACAGAATTAGCCACAGAATGTTTTCCATCAGAAAATTCTATGTCTAAAATTTTATAATTACGATTTGCAACGGAATACTTTTTTGTGGCTAGTTTAGCCATGGAATTAGTGATGGAAAATTATTTTGTCACTAATTTTTGTGGCTAATTCCGTGGCTCAAATATAATATTTAATATAATACAATATAATATAATATAATAAATATATAATTAAATTATATATCTTATGAATATTAAATAAAAGAATTAAATTTTAAAAAATATATTTATGAAAAAATTATTTACTATTTAAAATTCTAAATTAGTGTCATTGGAAATTAATATTATATTTAAAATAATTTTTTTAAAAAATAAAGCATTATAAAATAAATTGTAAAACAAATATCTAAAAATTATTTTGTTATAAAAATAGTTATGATTAAAATTAATCATATAGTTTATTTTTAGTTTCTAATAATATATATGTGTATATATAATTATTTGTGTAAGAGAATATTATATATATATATATATATTTAATTTTGCATAATAAGTCAATAAGTTCATTGCAGCTCAATTGGTGAAGTCACGCACGTGCACAAATGAGGTCTTTGGTTTGAGCCGTGGAGAAGTCACTTTGAGGAGGAATTATATGGTGGCGAGGAGAAGTCACTTTGAGGAGGAATTATATGGTGGCGACATGCGGCAATACAAGATGGCATGTGAGATAGCAACACATGGCGGCAGAGGTGAGGTGGTAGGGACACATGGAGATGAGATCGTGACATGTGGCAGCGGAGGTGGGGTGGCAGTTACACGTGGAGATGAGGTGGTGACATGTGGCGGCCAAGGTGAGGTGGCATTTTACGTGTGTGTACAGTCATATCATTATTTATAAATAATAAATAATACGATATAGTTTCATTTCATTCATCATATATACAAAGTTAAAAACATCTAGTTATTGGGTATATATATAACAATAGATTGTGAACTTTATACTTATTCGAAATTTTAGGTATGTTATATTATTTATAATTTATAAATATATGGAGTGATTATATATATAAGTATTTAATGATGTATTTGACATAGATATATTAATTGTTGTCCACGAACCACTATCGTTTTCCTTGCTAACCACTATCACGGATAAGAATTGGCTTCGCTTTGCGCAACAGTGTTGTTGAAACTGTACAGACATTCCACTTATTTTAAAAGTGGAGACAACATTTGCATGCTTTTAGGAAAATTTAATAGTCACTCAGCTTATTTAACGTCAAGTTTTTTATTTTGACAAAGTGTTATCCTTCCTGAAATTTACGATAAATTTTAAACTTTAAACTGCTAGCAAAAGAAGGATTTCAAGAAAATTTTGAAAAAGTAAAATTAAAACTAAATGTCAAATTAAGTGTAATGTGTTGAATTTATATTTCTTTTGGTACTTCTACATATACACCGGGGATAAAGATGAATATATCGTATATATTTTAAAGAAGAAAAGCGACTGATTATTATATGATGCAGCAGAACGTTAAGACAGTGATAATAATATAATAATTTGCCATAAAGAATACAAATTGCACGCAACAGAATTTGAGCCTCTGATCCTATATGTAAGTTATAACTAACTTAATAGAAGATTGGAATGCTTGTTAAAATTAGTGAAAAGTAATACGTGTAAGAAATGTATCTTTTTCTCAAAAATGCGCTCTTATTTAGGGAGAGAGTAAGTAAAATAAAAGAGAATGAGTAGCAACCGAAAAAAAAAAAGAGTGAACATGTAATAATTTATTCAATGAATCTTTAATAATTAATGTAAATGAAAAAAGTATATTAAATTTCAGACCAAAAGAAAGTGTAACATACATAGTAGGGGCCCTATTCCAAAGAGTGTAACTTGTGTGTGTGTGTGGGTGGGTGTGTGACCAGAGTGTTAGGGAATTAATCTGTTATTAAGTTAGAAACTAATTCCTATTCTGTTACCTTTCTGTTATATATTAATCATGTATATATACTTGGTTAAGCAGTAATAAAGTAACATTCATTTTCTCCACTTTCGGTCAGTAACATGGTATCCAGAGCATAATTTTTTTTTCTCTCTCTCTTTCTTCCTTTTCTACCCTTCACCCTATTCGGTCTTACTTTCCTCTCTCTGAGCTTCCATGGCCGACTCTGCCGTTTCTGAATCCACCACCGCCTCTCCTTCCATTGATCAGACCTCTCCTTACTACATACACCCCAATGAAAATCCCGCATTAATTCTGGTTGCACCGCCGCTTGATGGTTCGAACTATCACACCTGGGCGAGATCGATGTGCATGGCACTCCTGTCCAAAAACAAACTCAAGTTCATCGATGGATCTCTTCCTCCTCCTTCCGCTTCTGATCCGATTTTCCCATACTGGGAGCACTGTAACAACTTGGTGCAAGGATGGCTCACCAAATCGCTTTCTCCTACCATTGCGAAGAGCATCCTTTGGTTCGATTGGGCTTCCGACATCTGGACTGATCTCTGTTCTCGTTACTCTCAGTCTGACATTTTTCGCATCGCCGATCTCCAGGAAGAAATCCACAGTCTGAAGCAAGGAAATTTGAGTGTTACGGAGTACTATACTAGGCTTAAAATCCTTTGGGATGAACTTTCTAGTATCCGTCCGATCAAGTCCTGTGCGTGTTCCTCCCATGGATCTGCTGCTAAGCACAGAGAGGAAGACTACGTGATTAGATTTCTCAAAGGACTTAACGAACAATATGCTTCCGTAAAGTCTCAAATTATGATGCTTGATCCTCTACCTTCCATTACTCAAACCTTCTCCCTTGTATTACAACAAGAACGCGAATTTCACATTGTTCCAGAGCCCAAGATTATGCTTACTAAGGGTTCACGACCCTCTCCTGCGGGTTCTTTCACTACTTTCGAAACAGAGTACGACCAAACATGTACCTATTGTGGGAAACCAAGGCATACTGAAGAAACATGCTATAGAAAGCATGGTTTTCCACCGGGTTTCAAGTTTCGCAATGGTTCCTCTGCCTCTGTGAATAATTTTTTGACTCAAGATTCTGCTTTTGTTCAAGAAATCCATCCTGCTAAGCCTCTCCCTCCTCAACACTCAACACAAACAACGACTATTCTTCCTCAACTCTCTGCTGAGCAATACCAACGTCTCCTAACTCTGCTAAGTCCATCTCCACCTTCTGCTTCTGCTTCTGTTAATCACGTATCTACTTCAGTCTCCTCGGTTAAAGGTAATTGTCACTCTTTTCCTTCTCCACATTCCAATACTTGGATAATCGATTCTGGTGCTACTGATCATGTGTGCTTTTCCTTAAATTTATTTTCTTCTTACCAATCTATTTCACCTATCCCTGTCCGTCTTCCTACTGGTTCTCATTCCATAGCTTCTGTTTCTGGTACTATTGCTCTATCTTCCTCTTTGGTCTTACACAATGTCCTATATCTTCCAAATTTTACCTTCAACATCATATCAGTTTCTCGTCTAACCATTTCTCTTCACTGTTTTCTAATTTTCTACTCTCATTCATGTCAGATACACTTGCTCCAACCTTCACTGATGATTGGTACAGCTAAAATTTTCGACGGGCTTTATCTCCTCAATGCAGATATGCTTCCATCCTTTCCTGCTTCTCAGATTCATCTGGCCACTGCCAAAACAGACTCAACCTTCACTCTTTGGCACCTTCGTCTTGGTCATATTTCCAATTCAACTTTATCTGTTTTGCATAAGAAAATTCCTGACATTACTTGTATTCCTCATTCCATTGTCTGTGATACTTGTCATTTTTCCAAACACAAACGCTTACCTTTTCCTGTAAGCTCCAGTCAAAGCAATAAAATTTTTGATCTGATTCATGTTGACATTTGGGGCCCCTTTTCTGTTCCCTCTATTCAAGGACATAAATACTTTCTTACAATTGTTGATGACTACTCCCGCTATACTTGGCTATTCTTATTGAAACTTAAATCTGATGCCAGAACACAGCTTAAAAATTTCTTAGCTCTTATTGCAAATCAATTTGATGCCACTGTTAAAGTCATTCGTTCTGATAATGGCCCAGAATTTTCTATGCTTGATTATTCTTCTAAAGGAATTTTACACCAAACATCCTGTGTTGAGACTCCTCAGCAAAATGGTCTTGTAGAAAGGAAACATCAACACATTTTAAATGTTGCCCGTGCTCTATTATTTCAGTCTCATATACCTATTACTTACTGGTCATTTGTTGTTCAGCATGCTACTTTCATTATCAACCGTTTACCTTCTCCTTTGCTTCATAATTCCACACCACATACAAAATTATATAATGCTGAACCTTCATATTCTGATTTCAAAGTTTTTGGCTCCCTATGCTTTGCATCTACATTATCTAGTCATAGGCTTAAATTTGATTCAAGAGCTAGAAAATGCATTTTCCTTGGCTTTCCGTCTGGCTCAAAAGCTTACATTTTATTAGACTTGGTTACAAATCAAATTTTTTTGTCTAGGGATGTTGTTTTTCATGAACTAATTTTCCCTTTCAAATCTGACAAAGTCAGTTCCCTTTCTTCACCCATTAGTTCTCCTTCTGACCCCACCATTCAAGACTTTCCCACCTTTTTAGATGATGACAACAACATCTCCTCTGTCTCTTTTCCCAACACTGTTTTACCCACTTCTCTTCCTGTTGCTATTGAACCTACCACTGTTTCACCCACTTCTTCTTTTGCTTCTGCCGAAACTATTGATAATAATAATAACTCCTCTTCATCAACGATCCCTCCTTCTATATCTACCAATTCATCCATTTCTCCTCCCTCTCCTCAGACTACCTCCCATTTCCCTCGCCGCTCCACTAGACCCCATAAACCTCCATCATATCTGCAAGATTATCATTGTGCCCTTATTTCTACTGCTGACCAATCATCAAGTCCAGGTTACTCATCTAGGTATCCTCTATCTTCAGTTTTATCCTATTCTTCTCTTTCTTCTGATTATCGTAATTTTGAATTATCTGTCACCTCTACCCCTGATCCAAAAACATATAGTCAAGCTGTTAAATATTCACAATGGAGGGATGCTATGACAGCAGAAATACATGCTCTAGAACAGAATCAGACTTGGGTTTTAACCCCTTTACCACCTAGCAAGAGAACCATTGGGTGCAAATGGGTGTTTAAAACTAAGTATAAAGCTACTGGTGAAGTTGAGAGATATAAAGCCAGACTTGTAGCAAAAGGCTATACACAAACAGAGGGCATTGATTACTTTGACACTTTCTCACCAGTTGCCAAGATGACTTCTCTTCGTTTATTACTGTCCATTGCAGCTGCAAAACACTGGTTCTTACATCAATTAGACATCAATAATGCATTTCTTCATGGAGACCTACATGAAGAAGTGTATATGGACCTTCCAAGAGGCTTTACACCCTCCTCTCCAAATCTGGTTTGCAGATTACAAAAGTCCCTTTACGGTTTGAAACAAGCAAGTCGCCAATGGTATTCAAAATTATCCTCTGCCTTACTTTCCTACGGCTATGTTCAGTCAGCTTCTGATCATTCTCTCTTTTTCAGAGCTGTTTCTGATTCCTTTACTGCTATACTAATATATGTTGATGATATGGTCCTTGCTGGAAATGATTTGGCTGAAATCTCTCTTGTTAAGCAGCGGTTAAATGCAGCCTTCACAATTAAAGACCTTGGTGAACTGCGTTTCTTTCTTGGTCTTGAACTTGCTCGGTCTAAAGATGGCATTTTTCTATCTCAACGTAAATTTGCCTTAGAGCTACTTCAGGACACTGGTTATCTGGCTTGCAAACCTGCCTCCACTCCCATGGACCCACATTTGAAACTTTTCAAAGATAAGGGTCAACCTTTGACTGATCCACAATCTTATCGGAAACTTATTGGTAGACTTCAATACCTTACTACCACACGGCCGGACTTGAGCTTTGCTACACAGCAGTTGAGCCAATTCATGTCCTCTCCCACTGATATCCATCTTCAGGCAGCCCACCGTGTTCTAAGATACATTAAATCATCTCCTGGAGCAGGACTTCTTTTCTCTTCTCAATCAGACTTGAAATTAAAAAGCTTCAGTGACTCTGATTGGGCTGGTTGTCCTGATACTCGTCGCTCAGTCACTGGTTTGCCATCTTCCTTGGTTCCTCTTTAATCTCCTGGCGAGCCAAGAAACAAACCACAGTCTCTAGATCTTCCTTTGAAGCTGAGTACAGGGCTTTAGCCTCCACCACTTGTGAACTACAGTGGCTTATCTACCTTCTAAACGACTTCCACCTATCTCACATAGATCTTGCACTGCTCTACTGTGATAATCAATCTGCTATTCAGATTGCCTCCAATCCAACCTTCCATGAATGCACAAAACACATCGAACTTGACTGCCATCTGGTCAGAGAAAAGCTACAGGCAAAGGTTATTCATCTACTCCCAGTTCGGACAGCAAATCAACTAGCTGATATTTTCACCAAGCCTCTACATCCAGCCAGATTCCACGAACTTATTTCCAAGTTGGGCATGCAAAACATTCATGCTCCAACTTGAGGGGGGGTGTTAGGGAATTAATCTGTTATTAAGTTAGAAACTAATTCCTATTCTGTTACCTTTCTGTTATATATTAATCATGTATATATACTTGGTTAAGCAGTGTAATAAAGTAACATTCATTTTCTCCACTTTCGGTTAGTAACACAGAGGGAGTATTAATTTGCCATACTAATTTAATAATTTGATTCCGCTGGGGATGTATATATAGTGCTTGAACTTCAATTGAGTTCAGAAGACTTGAACACTACAACAATCTTCAGATCTGGAAGGATTATAACGTCGTCGTGGTCATAGTGCGAAGCATTTTCTCTGTCTTCAAGTCATCAAATTCACATTATTCTCTCTCTTTCTCTGTTTTCCTCATGTCCTTCATTTAATTATTTTAACTCCTAGTCTCCTTGGTTTCTGATTAAACGCTACGAAATTTGATAGTATATATGCGGATTTGTTGGATTGTTTATGAATCTGTTTGGTGATTGCATAGAATATGGGAACATGGAGCCCTCATTGGGGATTCAAAAATCAGATTCAGAATGTAATAACGATGGCCCTCAGCAACCCATGTAATCCTATTTATTATCCTTAGCTTGCCCTCATGCATACACACACAGTAAATTGCGTATCTGAGCAAATATTTATTACACTGAGAGAGTGAACTTCGTGATGAAGCCATGTTCTTGTTACAATTTTTCTATTTTGTTATGGCGGGTTGTAAAGATTTTAAAATTTTATTAAAATAAACATTTAATAATTACTGCCGACAGTAATTATTTAGTTTAACTCTTAAATTTTTTTAAGGAAAAATTTCTTCCATTGCAAAATTTGTTACCAAAGGTACTTAACCCCTTGTTTGGATGGAGAAAAAATGAGGGAGAAAAAAAAGTAAGGAAGAAAATGGGGAGAGAAAAATTTGTTTATTTTTAACCTAAATTTATCCTTAAAATAATTAAGTCGTTGCTTTGAAAAAGAACATATGTATTTCAAAAAAGAATACATAAGTTATAACGATTTTATTACACAATTCAGAATTCTTCAACCTAATACAGTTGCATTAGATATCATATATTAGGTCAAAAAAATTATAAATCAGAATAAATTTAAAAGGATCTTATTTATACATAAAAAGTACTTAGCTAATTATTGAACTCATCTTCGCTTTCCAGGGTATCAACTGAAGGAGATGGTTGTTCCACACTTTCATCAGCTCAACCTCTTAGCCATCATCAAGGTAAGCTCTCATCCTAACGTGTAGAGCATCTTGAATTATTATTTTTTCTTTATATTCTTCTGTTTTTGCTGCAGCTTTATTTTATTTCTTTATAATTAATGTTGTTTCAAATTGAATAAAAGGAGAAGGGCTTGTGTAGTTCATAGACTTGGAATCTCTAGCCTATAATAATAAATTTCTGTTTGGGGTGAGAGATTTCCATGTGTTTGAATATGTACGTTTCGTTCTGTTTAGAATCCAGGAACAAGGGCAACTCTCCAGAGATTAGCGAATTATCAACTTCACATATCAAAATGTAATCTCTCTTATCCTTTGCTTTTCCTTAATTCCCTTATCCCCTCTCTTTCAACCAATATGATACATTAATATTTAGTTACCTAAAATTCCTTAAGTTAATTAACAAACTGTTTATTTTTGTACAATTTGTTTTGCCAACTCTTGTTTTTTACTCTTGCTATAACTGGTATTGATCTATATTGATCTATGCAGACTATTTTTTACTTGCCCGATGTGTATCATCTACTGCATAATTTTCACACAAAAGGTCATTATTTATTTTATGTTAAATATATCGTTCAAGTTACATTACAATTAATATTTCCCTCATATTTAAAATACATATAAATTTCTGTTAAATAAAATGTTTTCTATTCATAATTTTGATTCTTTTTCTAAAACATTCTCTATGAATTATTTTTTTTATAGCAATCTATTAATTATTCTTACATTCATTATGTATAGTATTTTAGTAAAATATTTTGAAACGAAATTATGTGTATTTAACAAATTGTGGAGAAAATTTTGCAAGCTTAACAGGTACGCTAAAAAGATGTTTCCCTGTTCATTAAATATATTCCTTTTAGACAGAAATCAATCACACATCCCTTGTTCTTTTATACTACTCCCTTTTTTTAATATAAGACTTAGTTTAACTTTTAATTTGGTAATAGTCTTTCTAGTAGTTACATATCTTAAATATTTTATCAAATAGTATGTTTAGTCAGTATACATTATTAGTAAGAGGTATTTTAGAGAAAACTAAATATATTTATTACAAATAATTAACTTAACTAATTTTCTTAATTTTTTTGAGTTAGTCAACTAGACCTTGCAATAAGGACTTGAGGTAGTATTAATTAATTCAATTATTATTTTGAAAAAGAACATATATATATATATATTCTGTTTTTACTCCAATCTAATTAACCTGGTAGTACTAGATATCATACACTGTCAAAAGTACTTAGCTAATTATATTGAACTCATGTACTCTTTTAAGGGCACCAACGGAAGGAGAGGAATTTTCCACAGCTTCATCATCATCAGCACAACCTCAGGAAAGCGTTCCTTCCAATTATCAAGATCAAGGTACTTCTTTTAAGGAGAATTCATTCGCAAGTTCTTATACTTTATATCAATTTTGAGTCATATCTATAATTTATTTCTTTCAAATTGATCTCTACTAGTTAAAGTTAACAGTGTTGTAATGTTTTAAACCCTTAGGAATAAATGGCCCTAACAAATAGATATATAACGACCCATTTCAAAATATAAAAGTTACAGAAAATTGATTAAAATTGAGATGAACTATAAAGACTTGCGTATTAATTCTTTATGTTCCTCTGTTAGTGCGGCAGCTTTGTTATATTTCTTCATCATTGTTGTTATTTTAAATTGTTTAAAAGAAGAATGATACTCTTTTTTCTTTTTTTTACCTCATGGACTTGGAATCTCTAGTCTCTTCATCCATTTCTGTTTATGTGAGAGATTTCTATGTGTTTGAATATGTGCATCTTGACTTTTTTTACAATCAGGGAAGAAGGATAACTTGTCGGAGCGTCGATCATCAAATTCGCATGTGATTGAAATGTAATGTCTACTATCCTTGGCTTTTCCTTAAAGCCCCCTTCCGCTCTTCCGATCCCTATCAGTATGCATTCATACTCACAGTACAAAGAGGGACTCACATCAGTTAATTGCATAATTACATGTATGTTGAATTTACACGCACAGGGTGCACATTGTATGTAAAAGATTTTTAAATCTTAAAAACGATAATGTGCATACATACAGCAGTTATATTTACAGTATAAGGATTGATCGTCCGTCTATTTTATATTAATTATGGAAATATTTATTTTATTTTTAAAATTAATGTAAACCTCTCCTGTAATAAAAGAATTGCATAATAAGTATGTCCTATATACTTTTAGGATTTCATTTATATACATTCAAAAATATTTAGCCATTAAATCACATTTTTTGTGTCAAATTTCCCTCTTAAAATAAATCATAAATGTCATTGATAAATTATTTAGCTTACAAAAAATAATTTAAATGCATACATTACAATTAAATTAATGTTTTCGTTATTTTGTAAAATATGTATAAACTTATTTCAAAATAAAATAGTTTCTATATTTTTATATAATTTTAAATATTTCGATAAAACGCTGTCCATTAGTCCATTCTTAAACTTTTTATGGATAATATTTTTGAAACTAAACTTTGATGCGCATTTGTCTTTAACAAAGTGTAACGAAAATTTTGCAATTTTAACACATATACACTAGAAAAATATTAGGAGAAATGAAAATAAAATACCTATTGAATGTCAAAAGGACAAATAGCCAGGTCATGCAAATAAGTGACATGACGAATTGGTGATAAAATATCAAATTTTCATTTCAATATTTAGGACAAGAGACAAAAATTACCACTTAAAATTTTTTTAATGCCACATAAGCACCTTGCTGGAGGCTGACTGTCAGAGCTCCAACACTTGTGACCCTTTCGGTGGCCGGTTGTTGAAGCTCTGCCGACATGTCGCCAGAGTTTCAATGACTACTCTTGTAAATGTATTGACTGTTTGTTAAGCTATTAACTATTTTTGTTTTTAGAGTTTTAATGACTACTCTTGTAAAGGTATTAATTACTTTTGTTAAGCTATTGATTATTCTAGAATAGTAAATAGCCAAACAAGAATAGTTACGGGATCTTCAGCTACTCCTAACACAATTTTTAAATTTTTGAAGCAAAAGTAGTTAATGTTGAAAATAAAGTAGTCAATGATATGGCTCGGCAAGAGTAGTAGTCATAGGAACTATACAAATAAAAATAGTTAATAGCTTAACAACAGTAACCAATACTTTGACAAGTGTAGTAATCAAAACTCTAAAAATAAAAGTAGTCAATAACTTAATAAAAATAATCAATACCTTTATAAGAACAGTTGCTGTAGAGTAGCCGGTGCTAGCCAAAACTGTTGTGACTAGCTGCCCAAGGGCTCACTAGCATCTAAGCAATGACAAGGGTGGCTGAGGCTTTTTTTATTTTAAAAAAACTCTCATGTGCATTTTGGTATTTTGACTCAAATTTTGAAATCCCAAATTGATACCCCATAGTCAATTTGTCATTTTACAAATTAATATAATAGTTTTCGTATTTTAAAATTTAATAGGTATTTTTCTATTATTTTCTCAGAATATTACTGTCACATCCCAAAAACTTTCATTTGACAATAAAGGATCAAAAATTGGGATGAGGGTCAATATAGGAATTAGAAGGGGAGATGAAACAACTTTTAATATGAAACCTCGAAAAGGTCTGGGCTAGTATTTTCATAATTATCGGTCTAGGAAGGGCAAAACGGAAAAATTTGAGAAAAATTCTGGAAAATCCCTGAAAAATGGAAAAAAGTATAGAGTAGAGGTTTTGAAAACTTGGTTGAGGCCTGAAAGATGGAATTTCAGTGAAAATGAATTATTACATAATTTCCCGAAAACGGAGGTTTTTCGGGAAATTATTGGGGAAATGAAGGAAAATAATTATTTTAATGAGTTAGAGGCCTCAAAAAAGTTGGGAGATTGATGGAAAATTCATCTAAATGTGTGTTTGAATTTATAAAATTGGTTTTAGGCCTTGGAGGCTCATGAATTAATTTTCCCTCAGATTTACTGATAAAGGCCTAATCAGAGAAAATTCAAAATAAATACCTAGAAGCGGTGAAACATTCTGAAAATTTTCAGATCATGCTCCCATATTAAAAGGTGAATTATCATGGAGAGAAATGAATTTTTGGATGTCTGAAAAAATTATGGAATGTTACTAGTGAATAGTAACTGATAAAGTTTTAAATCGGTTTGGGATAGTGATTTGGTTTATGGGTCATATTTTTGGGCCATCCCAAACTATTTGTGGGGCTCACAATGGACCCATTAAAGGTCCAATTTCGTGTACTTTCCAGATTCCACTCTTTTTATTAAATAAAATGTAAAATTAAGAGATATTTGCTTGGAAAAATCTGGAGAAATGCCACATGAAGTGATCTGAATATTTTGGACTATTGATGGCTGCCACATACACCTCCTTAGGTGTCCAATTTCGTGCAAATCAGGAGGGAGAGGGCAGATGGATTTTTTTTCTATAAATACCCCTTGAAAATACAAGAAAAATGTTAGAAAATTGGGGAAAATAGGGGAAACTCTGTCACTGTTCATCCAACCACCCTTGCATGAAATTTTGAGGTGTTTTAGGCAAGAGATCATCCAACTTACTTCAAGGAAACACTAAGGTATGTCCAAGCATCAATATCTCTAAGTTTTACATTGATTAAACAAGGATTTTTGCTTGGGAAAATGCTGAAATTTCTGCCAAAATTCAGTTTGGATGTGTGATGCCTAGGAAAGGATAGAAACCTTAATAATCAAGTGGAATACGGAAGATTAAATGGTGTATGGATTGATTTTTGGATGAAAACAAAGTTAGGGTTTAAGAGAAGGAATTTCGTTCAGCTTTGTTCATGTAGAGGAAATTTGATTTTGCTTGATTTGATGATTCCAATGGCTTTAAAAAAATGTTTTTGTGTAGGGATATAATGTTGGAAAGTGTTTAAAATCATTGAAATAAAAAATAGAATTCTTGGAAGCATATAGCCCCCTATTCGGCCAAGAGGAGTTCATGGAGAAGGAGTTTGAATTTTAAAAATCTGATTGCACAATTGGATTCCTCATGAAAAATTGTGCAAGATTGAGTCATGAGATGGTTGATTCTAAAAGAGGAATCAATTTGTTAAAAATCAAAGACAAACGAGGGGAAAATTGTTAAGTAATGTTAAAGTATTGGAACTAAGTTGTCTTGTGATTAATATGGCCTATGTTTATGCTTGGTTTAATAGGCATTGAGACGAGGAATTAAGGAGAAGCATTGCTCATTGGAAAAATTAATTGGACAAGCTTTGCAAAGGTAGCTTTGAATTATAATTTGATTGTTTATCTTGCTTGTTTGTTGTGATTTGTTGTTGCTTGGATTTAGAGGAATTTTGTGGTGACTTTGATTGTTGATTGACATTGGTTATGCTTTGGCCAAATGCTTTGTGGTATGTCAATGTGGATGATATAATGTTCCTCTCCTTGCATGATATTTGGCATGAATTCATATGAGTTGGGAATGAATTGGATTGCATGACATATCACAATTTAACTTGTAATGATTTACATGATAATTATAATTCATATACTACTGAGATTTCTTTGAAATATCATTCCTCTTATGTCATTTTATGCACTAATTAGGAAGTGGACCAAGTATGGATCAAGGCAAGGAATTGGTATTGGAATAATGGAGCAATATGTAATTAATGTTGTTATGTTATGTTGTATAAGGTATCATTGAACTTTATGTAATGGTTGTATCTAGTTATAGATGATGTTATGATGTGTATTATACTTTATTCTCATTCCCTAATGTTGGAATTATGCATGATACATTATGGAATGAATGTGGAAAAAGGAAAAGGGGAAATAAATCAAAGAAAGTGGCAATTAGGGGACAGAAAGTCCCTAAAAAGTACCAAACTTGTGGCACATAAAATAATGAGCAATTGTGAGAATCTAGGCGTGAAATTTTACAGTCAAATAGATCTCATTTCTAGCTTTAAAACAAGTTGTACTTCAACAAATTCGGAGTTGTGTGCTAAGAGTTATGTCCTTCTAAAGTTGGGTAAAAATACTAGAAATTTGAAAATTTACCAAATAAACAGTACACATTGACGAATTTCCTGGAATTATTCTGGATTGAATTGGACCTAATTATTATTTTTCCTCCATTGAACTCTTAGCAAGCTTCGTGTGAAAATTAGAACCATTTCATTTCAATTTTTCTAGATTTAGTTATGAATTTTCAAATTTCGCCCATTTTCGGATGAATAGTATACAGATATGATGAACAATGAAATCCTAAAATTCAAAATTTTTCATTTGAAAACATTACGAAACGACTTATATTGGTTCCAATTGACATATAATTGATTACAAAGAGACGTGTGACACTTTTTGGTATTAGAGTGAAGGTTTTGGCTCTATTTTTGTGCACTGTATTGACTGTTATGTATTGTGCACAATGATTGCATATTGTTGTTTGATTGCTGATTGAATGTTCTAGTTGGATTATATTTGGGTAGAATGGTATGTTATAGACCAAGTTGAGTGCAAGATAAGCCATGGCCTACCGTAGTGATGACTCCGAGGAAACAGTGAACCAGAGGATGCTGGGGGAGCTGTATCTAGATTGGTACTACCCGTATATTTTCGACCCTGATGACCCGACTCCACCACCCGGATATTACCAGCCTCTCTGGGAGATAGAGAATATAATGTCAAAGGAAGATTATAACGATATTGTGAAGCTAGAAAAAGGGGATGCTCAAAGAGCCACAAGACCTCAACTACATCCTGACGAAGCGGGTCCTAGTGCCATTAGGGCAGTACCTATCAGGATGGTGAAGCTGGGACAGCTTAAAGCCAAGGATCTGCCAATCGGGAAGAGGCCATTATTGGTAAGGAAGGAATTTAAAGATTATAACAGTCTCTTCCAGGAGTTTATAGAGCTCGGTAGACATATCGACTCGACTCAGAATCAGTATGCTATAGTCTACCAAGACTACTTCTACTACTTGAGACTACTGCATAATGAAGTAGTTGAAGAGGGTCAACTTGTAGATGACGCTTTATGGTGTCGAGTGTTACTAAATATGTTACCTACTACCTGAGTTTGGCAGACCCAGATCTGGTAGCTCTGCAAACCCTCTATACCCAGTAACTTCGATCAGCTGCTAGATGATTTAGAACTTTTTGTAGTTACTCTGTTTCCCTCTTCCTCTGCTGGGTTGTGAATATAGGATGACTGTATGCTATATAAACTGTGGTGGGTTGTGACTTTACTTTTGTTAACTGTGCCGTGTATATATACTGAAAAAGTAATACAAGTAGTGTTTATGTAAATTAATAATTCTGTTCCTCTTGTAGTTGACATGGAAATAACAAAATGGTAAGAGGAAGATGAGGATCAAGAGGTAGGAGACCCGGTACAAGAGAAGAGTTATCAAGACCCCCTATTGATCCAATTGAATGGATAATGGAAAGGTTTGAGGAATAGCAAAGGAATATGGCTGAGATACAAGCCACATAAGTTAGGTAAGAACAAGAAAGGGATGCTGCTATAGCTACAGTGGTAGCAGCAGCACTAGCACGGTTACAGCAACCCGGGCAAGGAATAGCCAGGACAGGCCAGCTCATGCCACCATAGCAACCACAAGAACCTGCTCCTGTGAGACCCTAACCTACTGCAGAACCCGATACACTATAGCAGTGGATTGTGAAGTTTATAAAACACAACCCTCCTACTTTTGAGGGAACTTTTGATGTTCAAATAGCCGAGGTTTGGATAAACCGGCTAGAAAAGATCTTCAACATCTTGGAGTGTCCATCTGAGAGGAAGGCTCAGATGGCAATAATGAAGCTGGAAGGGAAAGCAGATAAATGGTGGAAAAACACTGAGCTGGTCCTTTAGGCTAACAACACCCTGATCAATTAGGAAGTGTTTAAGGACTAATTCTTCTTGAAATATTTTCCCCGGTCTGTGAGCAACAAGAAAGAAGCAAAGTTCTTCACTATAAGACAAGCAGCAAATAAACCCTTTGATGAATACCTAGCAAGGTATATCAAGTTGTCTAGATACTCCACTTATCTCTAGCACATGAATGACAAACGTTGGTTTACGGAGAAGATGATCAGGGGGCTAAAGCCTGAGTTGAGAGAGAAAGTAGCCCTGAGGCAGCTAGAAGTTTTCAATAAGACAGTGAAAGTCTGCCATATCACCGAGAATAGCCAGAATCATGCTGAGCTGGCTAGAGCAACCCGCGAGCTGAGAAAATAAGGCCAACAGCGGGTCAGGAAGGCACTTCTTTCGGTAGTAGCTAGAAGAAAAGGAGATTTAACTGGAATAGAAAGTTGAGGTGAGGAGCCCGACAAGGAAGAACATAGAATGTCCACCAGGGAGCAGAGAATGTTCGCCAAGGAAGGGAATACGAGCGCTGTGGCCGCAATCACGGAGACAGGCCGTGCACGATGGGTCAAAGCGTGTGCTATAGGTGTGGACGACCCGGACATTTTACTAGGGAGTGCCCGCAAGGTGCCGATAGCATGGGAAAACCTCAGGCACAGGGCAGGGTGTTTGCCCTTAGTCGGGAAGAGGCTTGTAAGTCACCCGAGATGATCCAAGGTACGGTTACTGTGAATGGCTACCTTGTGGATGCTTTGTTTGACTTGGGTGCCAGCCACTTGTTTATATCTTATGATTGCACTAGGCACTTAGGTCTTGCTGTCGACACATTGCTATATGATTTGTGTGTTTCTACTCCCACGGGCATGAAAATTTTAACTTCGGCTGTTTGTTTAAACTGTATTGTCTAGTATGCCCACTGTTGCACTACGTTAGACCTGATATGCATACCTTTCTGTGATATTGATGTTATCCTTGGTTTGAACTGGTTGTCCTCCCAAAATATTCTCCTTGATTGTAAAAGCAAAACATTGATCCTTCCTACCCGAGAGTTAACCCCGATGGCAAAAGTAAAGTTGAACGTGATTTCAGTGGCTTGAGCGGATAAATGGTTAGGGCAGGGTTGCCAGTGGTACATGGTATTTTTCTCGGTGAAGGCAGAAATGGAGGAAGGGATTGCTGATACCCTGATAGTCTGGGAATTCCTTGAAGTGTTTCCAACGGAAATCAGCTGACTACCTCTAGAAAGAGAAATTGAATTTGCTATTGACCTGGTGCCTAGAACAAATCCAATTTCAAAAGCTCCGTATCAGATGGCACCAAACGAAATGGAAAAATTGAAAAAGCAACTAGAGGAGTTATTAGAAAAAGGGTTCATACACCCCAACGTGTCTCTGTGGGGTGCATATACCAATGTTGTTTGTAAAGAAGAAAGATGGTAGTTTTAGGTTGTGTATAGACTACCGTGAGCTGAATAAGGTGACGATTAAGAACAAGTACTCGTTATCGAGAATTGACGATTTGTTAGATCAGTTGGCAGGAGCCAATACATTCTCGAAGATCAACTTGAGATCCGGGTACCACCAATTGAGAATTAAGGCAGAAGATGTTCCAAAGATTGCCTTTCGAACTAGGTATGGACATTATGAATTCCTAGTGATGCTGTTTGGTTTGACGAACGCACCTACTATATTCATGGATTACATGAATAGGATCTTCAGACCATACTTGAACCAGTTCATAGTGGTATTCATTGATGACATCCTGGTGTATTCTAAGTCACCAGAGGAATACAAACAGCATCTGCGAATTGTATTAGGCACATTGTAGGAAAAGCAACTATATGCTAAATTGATTAAATGTGAATTTTGGCTAAATAAAGTGAAATTCTTGGGCCATGTGATAACCCAAGATGGAGTGGCCATAGACCCAAGTAAGATAGGAGCAGTGTTGAATTGGGAACGACCCAAGACAGTAACTGAGGTAAGAAGATTTTTGGGTCTAGTAGGGTACTACAGGAAGTTTATACGAGATTTTTCACGGATTGCCCTATCACTGGCTAAGCTCACTCAAAAGAATCGGCCATTCAATTGGAATGCAAAGTATGAGGCAAGCTTTTAGGAATTAAAGCAAAAGTTGACCTTGACTCCCGTGCTGATAATCCCCAATCCTACGTTGCCATATGTAGTGTATACAGATGCGAGTAAGCAAGGATTGGGATGTGTGTTGATGCAGTAGGGTCGAGTGGTCGCTTATGCCTCACGACAGTTAAAGACTCATGAGGAGAACTATCCCACTTATGATCTTGAGCTGGTAGCGATTGTTTATGCCTTGAAGATCTGGAGGCATTACCTGTATGGGGTCACTATTGAATTGCATTGTGATCATAAAAGCCTTAAGTACCTGCAAGATCAGAAAGAACTCAATATGAGACAAAGGAGATGGATGGAATTACTTAAGGACTACGATTATAAGATCAAATACCATATGGGTGAAAGCGAATGTGGTAGCAGATGCGTTGAGCTGAAAGACAGTATAGGTGGCCTCGTTAATGATAAAGGAACAAGAATTAATTGAGAATATTTGAGATTGGAATCTCACGGGTTAGATACAACTAATGGCAGGCCAAATCAGTATTGTAAAAGCGGAAACGTCAATCAAAAACAGATCAAGAAGGCCTAACAAAGAGGTCAACTGGTCGACACGTTGAAAGCCAAAGTGCTAAATGAGATGAGGGATTTCAAGATAACTTAGGAAAGGATCCTGAAATATAAGGGAAGAACTTATATTCCCCCGAACTTAGAAATTAAGGGGCAAATTTTGGAAGAGGCAAACAAGAGTCGGTACACCATACATCCTGGCATGACTAAGATGTATCGGGATCTAAAGGAATCATTCTGGTGGCCTGGTATGAAGAAAGATGTAACGGATTTCGTGTCAAGGTGCCTCACTTGTTAGAAGGTAAAGACAGAACATCAAAAGCCGCCAGGATCCTTACAACCCTTGAGTATACCAGAATGGAAATGGGAAGCATTTCCATGGATTTTGTAATGAGATTACCTCATACATCATCAGGTTACGAAGTGATATGGGTAATTGTGGATCACCTAACGATGTCTACTCATTTCTTGGCTATTAAGAAAGAGTACCAACCGGAAAAGTTAGCGCGAATATATATTCGGCAAATTGTGAGGTTGCATGAAGTATCCGAAACAATTATGTCTAATAGGGACCCGAGATTTCTCTCTAAGTTTTGGAGAGCCTTATAGGAAGCCATGAACACTAAGCTGAGTATCAGTATAGCTTATCATCCTCAAACTGACGGGCAAATAGAACATACTATTCAAACATTAGAGGATATGCTGAGAGCTTGTGTCCTAGATTTTAAAGAGAACTGGGATGAATACTTGCCACTAGCAGAGTTTGCCTATGATAACAGTTATCATTCCAATATCCAGATAGCTCCTTATGAAGCGTTGTATGGGAGGAAATGTAGATCCCCATTGTGTTGGACTGAATTGGGAGAAAGAAAGACATTTGGTCCCGATTTGGTAGAGCAAACCTCACAACAGATTAAGATGATTTGACAGGGGCTACTCACAACATAGAGTAGACAGAAAAGTTATGTTGATGTACAGAGAAGACCTATGGAGTTTGAAGTTGGAGATCATGTTTTCCTAAAAGTTTCTCCAACTGCGGGTATAGGAAGATTGATCAAAGCCTGTAAATTGACACAAAAGTTTATTGGACCTTTCCAAATTTTGTCAAGAGTTGGCCCGGTGGCTTACAAATTAGCCCTACCCCCTAATTTGAGCTAGATTCATGACGTCTTACATGTTTCTCAGTTGAAGAAGTATCAGTCAAATCCCTCGCATGTTTTGAAATACGAAGACATAGAGCTGCAAGATAACTTTACTTTTGAAGTGAAATCGGTGAAAGTGATGGATCGGCAGATTAAGCAATTACGGAATAAGACTATTCCGATGGTCAAAGTCATCTGGAGGGATCTAACTCAAGAGGAGGCTACGTGAGAAAGGGAGGACGACATGAAGGCCAGATACCCTAAATTGTTTAATTAAGGTATGTTTCTAAATTTTGAGGACAAAATTTATTTAAAGGGAGGAGGAATTGTCACATCCCAAAAAATTTTATTTGGCAATAAAGGATCAAAAATTGGAATGAGGGTCAATATAAGAACTAGACGGGGAGATAAAACAACTTTTGATATGAAACCCCAAAAAGGTCCGAGCTGGCATTTTCATAATTATCGGTCCAGGAAGGGCAAAATGGGAAAATTTGAGAAAAATTCCAGAAAATCCCTGAAAAATGGAAAAAGTATAGAGTAGAGGTTTTGGAAACTCGGTTGAGGCTCGAAAGGTGGAATTTCAGTGAAAATGAATTATTATGGAATTTCCGTAAACGAAGATTTTTCGAGAAATTATTGGGGAAATGAAGAAAAATAATTATTTTAATGAGTTAGAGGCCTCAATAAAGTTGGGAGATTGATGGAAAATTCATCTAAATGTGTGTTTGAATTTATAAAATTATTTTTAGGCCTTGGAGGCTCATGAATTAATTTTAGGGAATTTATTTTCCCTCAGATTTACCAATAAAGGCTTAATCGGAGAAAATTCAAAATAAATACTTAGAGGTGATGAAAAATTCTGAAAATTTCCAGATCATGTTCCCATATTAAAAGGTGAATTATTATAGAGAGAAATGAATTTTTGGAGGTTAACCAATAAAGTTTCAAATTGATTTGGGATAGTGATTTGGTTTGTGGGCCATAATGGAGCAATATGTAATTAATGTTGTTATGTTATGTTGTGTAAGGTATTATTGAACTTTATGTAATGGTTGTATCTAGTTATGGATGATGTTATGATGTGTATCATGCTTTATTCTCATGTCCTAATGTTGGAATTATGCATGGTACATTATGGAATGAATGTGGAAAAAGGAAAAGGGGAAATAAATCAAAGAAAGTGGCAATTAGGGGATAGAAAGTCCATAAAAAGTACCAAACTTGTGACACATAAAATAATAAGTAATTGTGGAAATCTAGACGTGAAATTTTACAGTTAAATAGATCTCATTTTTAGATTTAAAATAAATGGTAATTCATCAAATTCGGAGTTGTGTGCTAAGAGTTGTGCCCTTCCAAAGTTGAACAAAAATACTAAAAATTTGAGAATTTACCAAATAAACAGTACACTTTGACGAATTTCCTAGAATTATTTTGGATTGAATTGGACCTAATGATTATTTTTCCTCCATTGAACTCTTAGCAACCTTCGTGTGAAAATTTTGAACCATTTCGTTTCGATTTTTCTAGATTTAGTTATGAATTTTCAAAGTTGGCCCATTTTTGAATGAATAGTGTACGGACAGAATGAACAGTGCAATCCTGAAATTCAAAATTTGTCATCCGGAAACGTTACGAAACGACTTATATTGGTTCCAATTGACATATAATGGATTATAAAGAGAGGTGTGACAATTACTCCCTCCTATTATAAGTATATGATTTAATTGAGGCATTTTTTTGTTTTAAAAGTCAAATCTTAATTCATTTTATCTCAAAATTTTTTTTTTTTTGAAATTATTCCTATTGATTTGATATATTAATAGGGATTACAAAGAATGGGATAATTTTCAATACAAACTTTCAAAAGATATATATTTTTTAAAAAATCAATACTTACACATTTGTTATAAATAACTAAGTTAAATAATTTTTTAATATTGATAAATTATTTATCTGACTTTTACATTCAAAATTGAACAGGGTATGTTATCAATTAAGTCTTATTGTTTTGAAAAATAAAACAGAACTCAATATCACTCAGACTTTTCTTTGTTATATAGGGAAACTGTATTGTTCTTTTTTAAAATTAGAAAATACTTAATAAACTCGTCTTGACTAAAATAATAACAATTTTGTAAAATATATTAAAAAGTTATTATTTACATTCATACGCATATTTATGCTATTTAAATATATTCAATACAAAAGAATACAAATATATGGTAATTGAAAAATATTATTTACCATAATTTTAAGTAAATATGTTTTCCAAAAATATAATATAATCTTCTTAAAAAGCTTTTTATAATAAATAAATTTTATCTTTAACAAATATATTTTTTTAATTTTAAGAAGGCACTACTATATGTTTTAGTTAAAATAATTAGAGTTGGCCCCAAAAAAAAACAATTATAGTTCAGAATAAATCTTGACAGGGTCCTGTTGTCAAAGCAAAGGCTCAACTAACTTTTGAACCCTCTTTCGCTTCCCAGGGACCCAGCGTTAAGAGAGAGTGATCGCGCCGTTTCATCAGCATGGGTCCCAGAGTATTTTCGTGAAGGTCCCCCTCCTTCCCCCTTCTGGGCGTAGGAGATCTAAGTGCTGGTATACGTAGCATATGCTAAATAGTACTCCTCCGGTCCTTAATATAAGACCCATTTAACTAATTTGATTAGATTAAGGAAGTTAGGTAAGTTGGTTAATTATAAGAAAAGTGATATATTTTTCCTAAAACACCATAACCATCTTTCTTAATACCTCATCTCCCTCTTCTATTTAATTATGGTTGAGGGAGTATCCATAGGGGTAATTTAGAGAAAATTGATAAATATGAGAAATGGGTCTTATATTTAAGACCAAAACCAACTCAACAATTGGGTCCTATATTAAGGACCGGAGGAGTACTACCTTCAATCCTAAATATAAAAACTAATTGACTAATTTGAGTAAATTAAAAAAATAAGTTAAATTAATTATTATAATAAATAGGTGTTGTCTTTCCTAAAATAGCTTTACTAATCAAATGCATCGGCTATAACTACTATTATTAGAAGTGCTACCTTAAAAAAATATATAAATATGAAAGACAAAGTAGATTTAGCTCTTATATTTAAGATTAAAATAAAAGTCAAACGAGATCCTATATTAAGCACCGGAGGTAATAGTACATTAGCATGGAAAATACTAAATAGTAGTAATAAAGGGTGTTGGTGCAAATAATGATAATATTTTCCGATGAAATGCCGGCATCCCACAATTTGGTGTGGTGCAATTTTGTTCAACAACTCCCAGATACAGTGCCGAAATCCCCAAATCTTAGTGAAAAACCTGACGTCTTAAGTGCGAGATGTGGGTACCACTTGTGCTATGAGTAAACGAGCCAGGGATAAAAATACTCAAGTATTATGTTATGATGTAATTTTGCCCATCAACTCTTAAAAAAATATCCATAAAATCCCAATCCATAATAGAGATGTATATTAGCAAGTGTTGACCGTGAATGTAAAAAATATTGAAATTTATTTGACCCGTAGTGCAAATGTGAAAAATATGTGTCCAAATTTGTCATATTTGACAAAAACCTTAGATACAACATTTTGTTTTGTGACATGTTATAGTCGTATAAGCAAGCTTCAATATGTTGTAGTCGTATAAACACGCTTCAATTTATAACCTACTAGGAAGCTAACTTAGGTTCTTTTTTAATTTTCTCTTCAATTTGTTACCCGAGTTAGTTTTGACACCCCCCCCAAAACACCCCTCTTTCTCCATTTTCCGATTCTCGGCGCCCCTCCTCACAACTCTGCCTTCTGAGGGCTTGAACACATCAGATGGGTTGGCATAGAACGAAGGGGCAAGAGAGTCCACTTGGCTTTCAAATGATTGTCGAATTGAAGTGTATCTATGTAGCAGTGAAATGCAAAGTGTGACACAATAGAATGTGGCGCCTAAGGTATCGCCCAGCTGGTGCAAATTTCAACATATGTTTTTCAATCACAATCAGTGCTTGCAAACATGTGTTTCTATTACCGCGTTTTGAGGATTTTGGCATACTTTTTTTTAGGAAAAAAAAGAAAGAAAAAAGAGTTGATGGGCAGAATTGGGCATAGCATAATACTTATGTTTACTTTTGCCCCTAATGCCCTAAGTCATTTACACATGGTACAGCATGTAGGACCTGCTTTCTGTATTTGACAGGCGTTAGGTCTCTATTAAGGTTTGTGGTTTCTGCCCTTCTTGTGAGAGTGGATGGACCAAATTGCACTAGATTAAATACTAGCAGCTTATCGTAAAATATTTTGTGGATATTTTTGCACCTTTACCCAAAAATGAATAATGTTTTCCTTTTTGACCAGGAAAAATGAATTTTTCATTTTGTACTTTTTATTGGCTCACTTTCGTTCATGATTGTCTATTAAATAGTTTCTATAGAGGATAGAAGAATGTAGCAACAGCTGTACAAAGCAACAAAGAAAGGTAATTGGAAAGCAGAGAAGAGTATGCTAGACAATCATGGGGATTTAATTGTGGCTGACTTAACCAATCGGAAGGAAACCATGCTCCATGTGGCAACCCAAGCAAATCAAGTTGATTTTGCGAGGCTTTTGTTTTGGTATCTGGATGCAAATGAAATAAAAGAATGCTTAGAATTGGCAGACGTGCATGACAACACAGCATTTCTCTGTGTTGTAGCATCTGGGAATACAGAGATTGTTGATCTTATGGAGAAAAAGAATCCGGAGTTGCGCTAACAAAACCGGGTCATCATGAACGACTCACTCCACTTCACATTGCTGCTTT
Source organism: Neltuma alba (assembly GCF_004799145.2). Lineage (NCBI taxonomy): Eukaryota > Viridiplantae > Streptophyta > Magnoliopsida > Fabales > Fabaceae > Neltuma > Neltuma alba. Next base: position 286,162 of record NW_021635905.1, on the reverse strand, counting down.
ACAAGAAAAAAAGCAAAATGGCACGACATCTATACCAAAAAACTATTGGCCATAAATATGATGACTTGAAGTCACTGTTATTCTTCTATGTCAATGTCGGAATCTGTGGTAAGTACACAACACATACGAGAGAATTTAAAAGTTCAATGTGTAATTTGAAGTGTTACATCATATATTTTGTCAAACCTATATAAAAAAAATTGTATAGATGACTTTACTTTTTCATTATTTGTCTAGATTTAGCGTTGGGGTTGCTGAAGGATACGCCAAGTCTAGCTTTTGAGAAGGATCATAAAAATGAGACAGTATTGCATATATTGTCTCGAAAGCCTTTAGGCAACTGTTTTTTCTGTTTTTTTCCTTTTAACGATTTCTATATATTCATTGATTTATAAGCAAGTACTTTTGAAATTAATCAATGTTAAAATATCATTGGAACCCCATCACTATCCCGTGTGTGTGTGTGTGTATTTATCCAAAACTTGTTGGCAATGGCCTTAGTTTACCTGTAATCAGAAAGAGTTGGTCATATGATTGAAGCAGTAAACAATATTTTTTCTTAATCATATTTTTTGAATTTTCTTTCAAAGTTTTCAATTTTGACTATCATGAATTAATTTGTCAACTAATTAAATTGCTAAATTGTGTTTCCAGGTTTGAAGGAAACTCAGCAACATGCACTTGTAAGACACTTGTGGAATGATATATTTCTTGGGTCACTAAATGATAGGCAAATAGTGGAAAAGGTAAGGGGAACTCCGCATGTATTTGATGCTGTAGCAGTTGGGAATTTTGAGTTTCTAGCCCTGCTTATAAGTACATATCCTTATTTTATATTGGAAGTTGATCAAGAAAAGCGAAGCATAATTCACATTGCAGTTTTAAATCGTCAACCTGATATCTTCAGCTTCACACGTGATTACCTAGACTCAGTCAAGAATATAATAGTAAGATATGAAGATAAATCGAAGAACAATTTATTGCACATGGCTGCAAAATTGCCATCAAAAGATCAACCAAACTTACTTTTTGGGGCAGCTTTTCAGATTACACTTGAGCTCTTAAGGTTTGAGGTATTTTATTGCATTAATATTTGGTCATTTTTTCTACTTACAAAAGACACATGCATGCACATGTAGAAGCACATGTACATGCACTTAGCTTTTAATACCATAACTTATTATATATTTAATACCTTATATGCATATTTTTTTGTAAAATTGTAGGTGGTGAAGAAGATACTTCCACCATCATTCATAGAAGAGAGGAACGAAGATAAGTTGACTCCCCGTGAACTATTCACAAGGGAACATGAACAACTAGTGAACAAAGCACAAGCATGGACCAATGAAGCAACAAATTGTTGCATGGCTGTTTCCATTCTTATTACTACTGGAGTGTTTACTGCAACATTCAGCATACCAGGTAGCATTGAAGATAAGACAGGAAGCCCTAATTACCTAGTAAAAGAGAAAAGGTGGTTCATGATATTTTCCATATTTGATACAATTGCAATGATCTCATCCTCAACTTCGTTATTTATTTTCTTGTCCATTCTCATCTCATGCCCTGCAAAATATGATTTTCAATATAAGTCATTACCCATGAAGTTGATATTTGGGTTACTCATGCTATTATTCTCCGAAACAAGCACGATGATATCACTCGGTAGTGCTTTCATCATGTATTTTAGTGCCAAAAATCCTAGCCATGACCCTCATCACAATGGCCCTTGTCCTCACTTCAATGGTTTGAAATGGGTTTCTATCTTTATTTTTGTGCTTGCATTTATACCCATACTCATATTTGTATATCTGATTTGGCCACTTTGGAGTGATATAACCAAATTAACCAAATTTTCTTGGCATCTCTCTCAGCCAAGAAAAAATATTTTGCAATTGAAAAGTATGTAGTTGTTCATGAATCTCTTTATGTAATGTACTCATATAGTTCATGAGTCTTGAATTGATAGACATCTTTGGGTAGGTGCCTTTCAATTTGCTGTTGAAAATGAGCTTTGTAATAATGGGAGCTTGATTTGCTTGTGAGATTTTTCGTCTATTTGTTGTTTGCTTGATCACAGCCATGGAAATTTGTATTATTCTGAGTGTTTATGTTTGTATGTGACTCTGTCCAGATGTTTCGTTTTTCCTTCTTTTCCCTAAATTTGGAAGATGACAAGACCATAGTCTTATTGCCTATCAATCAAACCAAATCCAATTAATTCTAAAGTATAGAATCAATCTAGCTCATTATTTTTTGAGTGCAATTTGTGCGATTTATTAGGTTCAATCAATTTTCCAATGATTAAAGACACAAAAGAACCTAACGTAGAATGCAAGATATAACTAAATGCAATTAAACTAACAAGAACACATTATATATCCCATAATGAATGTTATACAAATGAATTAAGATTTATTTCATGATCAATTAGCCTAGATGAATGGAAATTTTGGGGGGGGGGGTTTATGTTAGAATGATTGAAGAACGAACTGTCAGTCGCTTTAAGTCTACTTTAAAAATTAACCGAATTAATGCAGTACAGTGTACAATCCGGGTCGTATTCACTTTAGAGAGCCTCTAAAAAGAAATTCTTAGTAACTAAATATGTAAAAGATAAAGAATTGACTTGGAAAGGGATTGAGTTTTGAAAATTAATTTTACTTTACTAACTATTAAAGTTGTAATGGAATAAATCTAAAATACTATCCTTTTATATTTTCTTTTATAAGAGTGAATGGAATGGATAAACTAAAATGTATGAGATGAATACTTCTTGAAAATAGATTAATGACCTTCCTTGTTCAAAATGTTTTGGGAGTTAAAAACAATGCACTAACGGAAAACCCCAAAATATTATTTGAGCCTAGCAATTATAATTAGTAATTACCCCTACCACCGTAGTTAGTAAGCACCTCTTAAGTTGCTATTTAAAACCACTTAGTGTGCAATTGTGATTAAATTAAATAGCTCTTCCTCTTAAAGAATAATGCTCAACCAACCGAGACATTAACCGAATGATCGAATGAGACATTCAAAAGCAAGCTCAAATCCATTGTATCATCCACGTTAACATGCAAAACAGGACAACATCAATAAACTCACAAAAGAGAACGCAAGAACATAACATTTCAGCCACAGAATTCAATCACAATCACAAATGTCAATTCAACAGAGATAATCAACCGAAATCTCAGTCCACATTACAAGCACCATTCTACAACCAGAGAATCCTAATTTAGATAAGAGAACATGAATTGATTAAATTTAACTTCCCTATTAGCTTCTGGAACTTCAGTCATTGCTCCATCTCCAGGAAGCAATCGAAGAGCTCAGCCACGCATAATTTCAGAATCTACTTAAATCAGCTCCCTCATACTGTCGGCCGTGGCAGTGAAGAAGACGGTGGTGTTGATGAAATCGAGTGGAGATGGAAACGAAGGAACCGACGGTAGACTGAACAGAGGAAATGATGATTAATGGTTGGTATGGAAAGGAAGTGCGCTGTAGTGGAACTCCCTCTTCCTGGAACCAGAAGCAGTGACCGAAGATGATGATGAAATTTGATGGAGAATCAGACAGAGTTCGCCGGTGGTGGAGACTGTAAGTCGATGACTCGCTCTTCCTCCTCTGGTCCTCCGTTCTGTTTGGCCGAGAAGAAGAAGAAGAAGAAGATGAACGCGATGGTGATGGTGGCTTCGGTGAATATTGAAGATGATGATTCGAAGTGGATAAACGGAAGGTTGGAGAGATGAGATCATCGCCATCGAGCTCGTCCCCTGGTTCTCTCTCGCTGCCTCCACTCTGTTCGCTCCTTCTGCCATCGCTGGTCTCCCCTCTGTTCGCTCCCCCTTTGCCGAAGACGATGATGATTAATCTGAAGATCTAGGGTAGGAACAAAACGCAGCGTTTTGCTCCTATTTTTTTTTTTTTTTTACTATTTTTTTTTATTTTATTTATATATTTTTTCCCTTCTTCTTTTTATTTTTTTAAAATCTACCAAAAACCTGCAACCAAAATTCAAGAATAAAGTAGTGTTAATTGTTTTTAAAAATCAATTAATCACAATTATGACAATTTTACCCCTATTATGTACTAATTCAAGTACTCTAATGTGTACACTTACTGATGGAAGAGGCTGAAAATGGAAGGCTTAAACACCAGATATTCAATTTGAACCCACGTGAAGAAGCCAGATGGTGTAGATCAATTGAGGAATACGTGAGGCTAGACGTGGATAGGTCAAGGAATGGACAGGGCATCGCCACTTGCAGAGGAGTAGTCCGTGACAAGAATGGCGAATGGATAGTAGGATTCCAAAAAAAGCTCGGGGTACCGATCTATAGGGGAAGCTGAACTCCAAGCTATAAAAGAAGGTCTACAACTCTGCCAGGCAAATGGAGTGAGGAAAATCCAGCTATTCTCGGACTCCCTAGGAACAATACAACTTCTGTATAGAGCGAACGTGCAACGGCATCCGCTGACAAAGGAGATATCAGACGTTAGAGCATTAATTTTCGAATATTGGGATATAATCATAGCGCATGACCACAGAGAAGCACTGAGGTGTGTGGACCTACTCGCTAAGAAAGCGCATGAGATGTACGTAGAAGAAGTCGTATTGCAGAGGCCACCCGATTTTTGTGTGGAACAGCTGGGAAAAGACTTGATTTAGTGGGCCCCTAGATGGATCGTGCTTATCTAGTTTAGTCGTAGTTTTATTAGGTTTCTACCTCTCCAAGTTTCGCACTTGTCTGTTTTGTATTAAAAAAAAAAATACTCTAATGTGAATTATACTCAAATGATGCAATTAAGGACTAATAATAATGACAAAAATCCACCAAAAATATATGAAAATGCATGTAAAAACATAGGTTTGTCAATAGTTGACCACTCAAGAAGGGGAATGAATTGAATTTATAAAAGATTAAAAAATAATAAAATCAGCAAACCCAATTAATATAAATAGAGTAGAGTGGAGAAAATATCATGTATAGTTTGAAGGAAGAGTAGGAGAAGAATACACGCACTGGTTCAGTATAACCTTGGCCATGTCTAGTCCTCAGACTCCACCTGTGAGTTTCACCATATATCCAAGATTTAGTGAGCTCTTAATGCCACAGCATAACAATCACTTCTATCCTAGAGACAATATTTCAAAATCCAAGGCAATGACTCCTCCTTACAACAGTGTTTTTAATAAAGGAGTGTTTTTCTCTTCGGCTAAAGTAAATATTAACGGTTCGGAACCTCTCTTCTTCTCTTCCCATTCTCTTCCCTTTTTAACCGTTGGATTAATATTTTAATGTTTCAAATTTAAATCTTTTTAAACTATTATTGAAATATTAAATTATAAAAATAAATAAATAATAAATCACAAACTATATTAAAATTTAATTTTAATGGTTTGCAGGTGTACTAAATGTTTTTAAATTTTTTATAAATAACTTATAAAGAATTAAAATCTAAACTATTGAAATATGTTAATCTAACAGTTAAAAAAAAAAAAAAGAAGAGGAGGAAAGAGAATGAGAAGAGAATAGGAATGTTCCAAACCGAAATGTTAAACACTAAATCTCAATAAATTTCTCAAAGAATCTTTGCAATGAATGTTCTTTCGGTAGCTTATAATATCTTGTTCGCTTGTTCTCTTCTGTTCTTGTATCTCTTCTACTTCATTCAATGTATCTTTTATTTGTAGTCCATCTCTAAATTTGTCTGTTAGGCACAAATGATTTTTCCGTTAAAGCTTAAGTCTAAGGTACTTGAGGGCATTAAATAAAACTTCCCATTGAAATTAGAGTATAAAGTAGCCGAGTCTATTTAATGCTGGCTAACACCATACCTTTTTCTTTTAATCTTCTCATTAGCTCTTTGATCTTTCTTTGATATCCTATAAAAGGTGCTGTAAAATATATTCTTAAAATATTCTCAGACAAGACACTGATTCAAAAATAATTTTTAGATCATTTACAAATCTGGTAAAATAATTTTTCAACGTATAATGTGAATAGAATCGAAATTAGAATGACTTGAAATATATCTTCAGGAATTAGCCATAAAAATATCATGTGAAAAGCTTAGTCTAACTAAAATAGGATCGGAGCCACTTTTGACTTTATCTCTAATTTTAGTACATTCAAATCTAATACTCAAACATATAAAGACGGCTTTGTAACAAACTTGAATGGACACAGAGTTAAAAACGACTTTCTATATATTTCAGTGAACTCGAGTTGAATGCTCATAGAGGTAAAATATAAATTCAGATGAAGAACAATTTTAATTTGGTTCATATTTTGAAGTCATGAAAGTCGAATACTCGGCAAAAATGTTTATTTTTTTAAAACTTATGAACCATTACTTTCTGAAAAACATTTAAAGGCAATGATTCCCCTCCATTTATAACCTAGATTAATTAAGTTTCATATAAAACAAATTCTTCTACCGAATTAAAGTAGAAGAGCTTATGATAAGAATTGAATTAAAGTAACTAACACTAAAAAGAATTTAAGACAACTAATCATATCAATTGTAACGCCCTACTCTAACGACCTAGATGAGAGTAGATTTAATAATTATGGTTGAATGTTATATTCAAAGGGTAAAATTTTTAAAATTTTTTATCTAACGTGGATTCAAACATTTTCTTGAAGGTTTTAGACTATAAAATAAGATCCAGATTTGCTTTTAATCTACTTGTAAGCAATATCTATTTATCAGAGCTATACAGATTTCACCTTTAAAAATTTTGCTTTTCTCTTCCAACTCTAATAAATCATAACTTACAAATTACACATCCCAAAACTTTGGATATATACTTTACATAGGAAATAACTATCATTAATATCATCGTACATATAATACCATTATTTGTGTATATAAAATAAACCCGCAACCATATCCAAGTGTGGAGGTACGTACAAATAAAATAGTGTAATTTACATGCTTCCCAAAGAGGGGAAAATACAAACAAATAGGTATCGTTTGGTATGAAGCATTAAAAATAAGGGATAATGATTGAGATTGGAGTTGAGGAAAACCATTAAAGAGTGTTTAACATGAGTAATTTCTTATTATATGTAATTAGACAATCCCATGTAAGTGGGATTAGAGAATACCACCACCTCCATGGTATTCCCTAATCCTACATATATGAATTTGTCCAATCCCGAGTAATAAGTAATCATTCATACTAAACACTCTTTTAACATATTTTTATAATCTCAATCCCAATCCTACCCCTTCATTTTTAATGTATCGTACTGAATGAGACCATAATGTATTTATTTTTGACATTGATTAAATAGTTAATTAATTTTGTCACATCCCGAATTTTGGGTCTAGAAGCACTGGAATTAGCCTAAAATGAATAAGCTACCAGACCTTTTTTAGCAGAGATCCCAGAGATTTCCTAGAAGTACAGAGAGATTCTTGGGGACTAAATCGCAAAGGAAAAGTTTTCTAGGACTGAGAAAAGAGAAAGTTAGAGACTCTAGTGAAGTCTCGAGGCCCAAGAATGAGAAATAGAGATGAATGCGGACCAATAGTTATGTTGGAAGTCTCAATGAGGTGAATTTTGAGGTTAAGCCAAACCAGGGACAAAATTATAATTTTGCAAAGCTTTGGGCTGGTAAGGGTAAAAATGAAAATTATGCTCGAAAATTCCAAAAAAATCCCAGAAAATGGGATATGGTAGGTTTAAGGCCTAAACACTTCAGAAAAATTTCAAAAAAATAGGGATAAGGTTCAAAAGCCTATATGAGGCTAAAAATGATGAAAATGCCCCTAGAAGGAAATTGTGGAATTCCTAGGGTTTTGACTAATTTTGAATATTATTAAAAATGAATTATTTAAAGTACAGGAAGGCCTCAGAAAATTAGAAGAAAATAGAAAAAAAACACTTGAGGAATTATCACAGGTTTTAAAAATAATTTTATCCCTAGAAGGCGAAGATGTGGCTTTAATGGAATTTAAAACCTATTTACGGACTATTTGGGGAAAGTCAAAGTCAAATGTCTAGAGATTGACTTTTGACTTAAGAAAAATTAGAGGAATTTCCTGTGAGGAATAAATAATATTGGTACCTGGAGATAGATTCTTGGAGTCGTAGACCGGTAGAAAGAATTCGGTCAAATTCACTCTGAAATAAATATTATTAATTATTTTAATTATTTTAATTATTTTAATGGAAGAACAAGGGAAGAGAATCACTCTCTCTTTGGGCATGTTATATAATGCCATGTAGATTTATTAGAGGTGAGAAAATAGTGCCATAACATGTCCCAGTGGTCCTAGGAAAGTCAGGACCTCAAAAAGTACCATATACGGTGCAGAATGGTAAGATAGGTGGAGGAATACCTAATGGTTGTATTTTGCACGAATTTTATATTAATTTCCTTCCTATTTTAATGCCTTAATGATGAAGGAATATGTAGGAGACAGGTGTACGGTTAGATAGGAAGAGAAGGTATTACGTGTACGGCTGGATGCAAGACATGTGTACGGTCGAATGCAAGACACATGTACGGTTGGAATAAAAGCATGTGGATTGATGATGTCATCAAGATGATGTAAGCATGATGTCATGGGACACTTGTCACCATAAGATAAAAAGAGAAAATGGACGGTCCAGATCAAGCCACACATTTTTAAGATCAATGACCCAGATTCAGTCTTGTTTTTTATAAATACCCCCTCCTCACCTCTCATTTTCGTGCAAGCCATGGACCTATGGGGAAACTCTTGCAAAACGGATTCTAAAGAGAGAAAGAAGAGAGAGAAAGAAAGGCCAAGTGGTCCCATGCAAGATCAAGCTCCAAAACAAGTTATATTCATGGTTTTTGATGTAGTTTTCACTACCCTTGTTATTGTTGAGCTTGGTTATGGATTTTAATAATTTTTGGGAGCTTAAAACCCTAAGGGGTTATGATGCACGAAATTGTTAAGGATAGGAGAAGATGAAATTGATGTTAGAATAATATTTAAAGGCTTGAAAGGAACAAGAATCAAGTGGTTTAATGTTAAAATTGGTTGAATTTCTTGATTATGTAACTTGAGTAATATTTCGGCCAGGGCTGGTTCTTGGGGTTATGATTGGATTTTGATGATTTTGATACTTTCAATGTGTTTAAAATGAAAAATCATGTGGGGTAAAGGTGAGAAAACAAGTTTGGAAGCATTAGAATTGAAAGTAGAATGTTGAGCCCTAAGACCCTATGTTTAGCCAGATCAGGTTGAGTAGGGAGGAGTTTGATTTTGATCATTTTGAGCTTGGAAATAGATTCTACATGCAAAATTACATGAGAATAGTATGTGGAATTAATTTTAGAAAGATTAGAAATCAATCTCAAAAGTTAGAAGCTAATATAGCTAAAAAAAAAAAAAGTATTGATGTTGTTGATTACCATGGTTCTAATGAATGAATAGAAATGATGTGTTGGTACATTTAGGGCCATGAGACATCAAGGAAAAGGAACGAAAAATGTTTAGCAAGCAATCTCAATGGTTGGAAGAAAAAAGGAGCAAGTTGAAGAGCAAGAAAAAAGCTTAAGGATACAAGGTAGCAAACTTACCTTTCTTGTGTGCTTGATGTATATGTGTGTATGTGTTATGAATGCCATGATGTGATTAAGCTATGTTGCTGAATTATGATTGCTATGTTTATGTTAAGCATTCCTTGACATTATGTTATGTGAATATGAATGAATTGGCTTACTTTCCATGGCATTTCACCATGCATAAATGATAAAGTTATGTGCATAGAAACATGTCATACACTTGCGTTCATCTTGCATGCATAAATGATAATGTTTGCTATTGAGATTCTCTCGAATCTCACCCTCCCTTAACCAACCATCCTAGGTGCAAGAGGATGGAAAAGAAATCAAGAAGTGGAGCAAGAAAGAGAGGAAAAGACTTTAAGAAATGTGTTGTATTCGTTGTACACTGTATATATCAATATATGTTATCAATGTGCCATTGATGGTATGTGATGATAAATGATGATGTTGGCTTGTGTAATTAGCTATGATAATGTATGAGAATGGTTAGTGTATGAATGGAATGGTATTATTTATAGAAAGTCTTAATTATGAACTGTTAGTGCAAGTTAGGAGATAAGCTATCCCTAATTGAGCAACAAAATAGTGACAGAGTAGAAGTATGGCAAATGCCTGACTCTACCCATGAAATTTGACATGATTAAAGTACACATCCTGAGCTTTAAAACAAGTGGTAGATCACTTAAAATGGATGTGTGTGGTAAGAGTTATGATTGCTCAAAGTTGGACTAAAAATCTGAAATTTAACCAGTGGACAGTAACCTGAGAACCAATAGCAAATTTTCAATCTATGGGCTTGTTTCGTGAATCGCTTGAACCGTGATGCTTCCAAATACGTACTTTGAGGGATTAAAGGAAGGATATTTCAAATTTCTTCTTCTATTCCACCAACTTCTCTTTCCCTTTGGATCAACTAGGCCTAATAGTTACATAGAAGGGAGAGGATAGATTCAAAAAATCACAATAGCAGTAATCGTATTTCATATATTATGCATGGTATAAACTAAACACACAAAACAAGCCTCAAAGAACAACAACTTGCAAATAATTAAACATAACTAAATAACGAACTAAGGCATACTCACTGTCATATAACTAAATCTCATATAACTTTTGCACATAATTGATAAACTGAATAACCAAGTAGTTACATAATTGATCAATTGCATAATTGAGCAGCAGCTAACTTATTAACTAATTAACAAAGCATATGCATAATGATTAAGTTACTAAGCAGCAGCATAATGTGAGTAACTAATTATTGATCACATGCATAACTAGATAATTGAGCATGTACTTAACTGAATAACTAAGTAGCTGATTAATCATATAGATTAATTCATAAATGCGTGTATACTTGTAGAATACTATATTAGACAATGAAGTGCATGCACATGGACATGAGAATAATTGTGATAAGACAACTTACATGCTCTCATGCTTAACTATAGTATTATGTCACAAACAGACATATAATCAATACGAAACAAACAAAATAATGATTAACATTACATTCCACTTGCTTCCTTGTGTTGGTACCTTGTACTAGGTTTGTTCTGACACTACAACAATTTATACTTTCTACCTCCCCATTTATGTTTGTTTTACAAAACAGAGGAAAATAATCACTTTTTTTGTTCATTAATTAAAATAGACAAGAGAAATTGTCATTTTTACGTCTATATATATAGAGCAGAAGAGAAAGTTAATTTTTCTCTTTTGTTAATCAGACCAGGCGAGAATAATGTAGATATTAGGTTAAGGTGCATCCAGCACCCCCAAGTATTTTGTCAGGTGCACCCAGTGGCCTAAAGTAATTTATGGTGCAATTTTGCCCCCAAAGTAATTAAAATGGTGCACCAGTATCCCATACTAATAGATCTGTTACTTTGACTGTTAAATTGATGAGTCAGCACAAGTTTGACTAAAATAATCTGACGTGGCATTCTAATAAGCAGGTGATGTGAATTTTTTTTCGACTGCCACTGCTTTGTTTTCTTTGCTCAGTAAATGCTCTCTTCGGCTCTTGGAATTTTTTTCAGAGTAAGAAATTTTTTCAGAGATACTCCTCTGGTCCTATTTATAGGGTAGAGAGAGAAGATATTTTTGTCCTATTTATAAGGCACTGAGAGAAATTTTTTGTATGAATGTACAAATTTACCCCTCATTTAGTATTGTATTGACTTTGTTTATATGAGGTATAATGTATATTAAATAGGGATAAAGTTGAAAAGTTATTAAAATTTAAATGAGAGTTAATGAAATTTAAGGTTTTCCTTGGTCTGTGTGAAACATGCTGGAAGTGCCTTGTAAATAGGACCAGAGGAGTAATATTCAGACAAAACAATGGAATTAACAAGAAAAGCCATGTCACCTGCTTATTAGACATATCAGGTTAGATTATTTTGGTCAAACTTGTGCTGACTCATCAATTTCACAGTCAAAGTAACAGATATGTTAGCATAGGATACCGGTGCACCATTTTAATTACTTTGAGGGCAAAATTACACCATAAATTACTTTAGGTTACTGGGTGCACCTGGAAAAATACTTGGGGGTGCTGGATGCACCTTAACCCCAAAAAAATTCCACGTCACCTGCTTATTAGACATGCCAAGTCAGATTATTTTGGTCAAACTTGTGCTGACTCATCAATTTAATGGTCAAAGTAACAAATCTGTTAGCATGGGATACTGGTGCACCATTTTAATTACTTTGAGGGCAAAATTGCACCATAAATTACTTTAGGCCACTGGATGCACCTGGCAAAATACTTGGGGGTGCTGGGTGTACCTTAACCCTAGATATTATTGTCTGTTTTCTGGAAAGGGAAGAGAAACTTCTTCTTTTTTTAATTTTACTATTTGAAAATCTAGTTTACATTTCATCACCCTTATTCGTGAACCCTAGTCATAACGCTCTCCCCTCGTTCTGCGCCATCACTTGATTGTTCTCTGTTTGCACACACAAGCTTCCTCCTCCTCCTCCTCCTCCTTCTTGCCGGCACAACTACCCTCTAGTCGCGACAGCATAGCCACTCTCAGCTCCCAGAGACGCGATAACCACGACGCTCAAACGCAGATGTGACGCGCAGACCTCAGGCTTTCTTCTCCTTCGCGCGACACAGTCTAGATTCAATGATTGGACGTGATTTGTGGCTGGATTTGGAGTATAAGTTCAAAAACTCATCTTCCCTCTTGGTTTTGTAGATGTAGCCGATACTTTGTGTGTAGGTGGGTATGTGGAAATTGCTTGTTTTGTGTTCTTGTGTTGGCGGAGATTGTTGAATGTTGGTGATTGTTGATTTGATGCCCAGATTCATTAAGTCTCATTAAGTATGATCTTGCTCTCTTACCATCATATTAGGTCAGAACCTCATCGAATGCATTCAATATTGCGACGATGAGCGTAGTTAAACTTTATTCAGATTAGATGCTTCTTGCAAAACTCTACCGTCTTTATATTAGACTCAATCCTAATTGAAGTTGCCTGTATGGTATGATATATATTTGCATTGGATGATGGAAAAATAAAGATTTTTTTTTTTTGACGGGGGAAAAGTAAAGATGTAGGCACCTTCTTTCCTTATGGTACAACATGGTGTGACAATTAAAATAAAAATGTAAGCATCTTCTTTCCTCAAGTAACATTAAGCATGGGCTGGACATTCTACAAGGAATCCAAGGAGAAAGTAAGAACTTCAAGAAAATGACTGGAGGTAATTTTGTCATATTTCTCTTAGGATCTTTGGTCGTTTTCATTCTTGATTGTTTAGCAGGCAATTGCTTCACTAGGTTCTACTTGGTTTCACTCTTAGCATTTTAATTAAGGTAACAAATGTCAATGTTCTTACGCCATCTTTAAAAAATTTTGTAGTTGAATATATATGGGATGATAAAGATATTGAAATTTAGAGTCGTTATGCAGTGGGTTTTGATGAAAACAGAGCTATTCTCCTGTGTTATCTCTTTAAACTTGCAGAGCAAAAACTTATTCGCTCAGCTGCGATCCTAGAATCTCAGCAAATCCAAGGGTGCAATTAGAACCACTAAAAATCAAAGGGAAAATTTCCCTAAGGACTTACATGAGATTGACGCAAGTGAGAGAACAAAAAGGAAACAAAACAGAATAAAATTAGAAAAACAGAGTAGGAGTGTAAGCAGAGTGAAAGACGAAGTATTGGGCTTGTGCTTTTAGGTTTACAATAGGTTTTAACTAAAATTTTCTAACTGATTTTTTAACTATATTTTTATGTTGCTTACATTATGTGATTAGTGAGAATGAATTTGAGAAAAAATTGCTTGCTGATGTTATTCCTCAAACTGATATTGGGGTCAAATTTGATGACATTGAAGCTTTATAAAATGTGCAGGATACCATAAGGTCCCGTTTGGTTCGAAGCATTAAAAATGAGGGGTTGAGATTGGGATTCCAATTGAAAAAAATCATTAAAATAATATTTAGCATAAATAATTGCTTATTATATGAGATTAAGCAAACCCATAGATGTGGGATTGGGAAATACCACTTCCCCCCATGGTATTCTCCAATCCCACGTACATGGGTTTGACTAATCTTATATAATAAACAATTTGTTATACTAAATACTCTTTTAATAGATTTTCTCAATTGCAATTCCAATCCCAATCCTTCATTTTTAATACTTCCTACCAAACGTAACCTAAATGAATTGTTCATGCTTCCCCTTCAGCGATCTGTGTTCCTTTTCTTGACCTTTGGGCTTCTTTAGATCATAAATCACATGTTTTATTATATTCTTGCTTGTTCATTGATTATCTATTATTGGGAAAAAAACCAACAAAAACTATAGTACAGAACTTTAACTTGTAAATATTTATACTGAAATGCAAATTTTGAAATTGTTCTAAAAGGCTTTGAGAAAAAATCGGTAGGGTAGGACTCTCGTTCTATATTTGTTTTCTTGTGTATATTGAATTTCCAGTTTATAGTTAAAAAAAAAAAATTTTAACTGCAAGGAAAAATTACAGTATAAGATTCCATGCTAAATTTTTTGTAGCATGCCCTACCAGTTTCTTGACATATGAACTAGCTATGTTGTGATCACACTCAATGCCTATGCAATTTGATGAACTTAAATATATTCTGAGCTAACTTCAGTAGTGCTAAAAAAATTGGACTTGGCTGGTGTAAATTATTTTAGTTTTGTTATAGTTGAATTTTTCCATTGAATTGTTGCCTATTTTATTTTCTTGATGGATTTAAATTTATTTATTTCTCCAGTTGCAGATTTTTTTTTTTATGATGAGGACTCCTATACCATTGAAAAAATTAATTCTTTTCGAGACATTTTGGCACGACAACTTCTTCAGCTGTTGTGGTCTTAGAGTGATAGACGAAGTCCATAGAGCTTTTATGTTTTAGCATAGGATGTTTAATTTCTAAATTTTTTGTATTATTGTGATGGTAAGCTTAGCTTTTGGAGTCATGGTTTTGAGCAGTTGTGGACTTGACTAATTTTTTATGAAGTGATGATCTTCAATGTCAATTATGTTATTGACTATTTGATTGTTTGTTGAAATACTATTTTTTCTTGTTGCATATTAAATTGTAGGTTAAGAGATTCAATTTTTTTTTTGAATTTTTTTGAATTTCTGTTTTTTTTTTTGGAAAACGGAAGTAAATGCTGGCACTTTTTCCTTGTATTTTACTAGAAACATAAGTAACAAGTCACCCTATTTACTTTTGTTTCAGGCAAAACAGAAGAGAAAAATGGTACTTTTCTTGTCTTTTTTGACAAAAAAAGAAGTAAATGGTATGACTTTTTTACTTCTGTTTATAACAGACATAAAATATACTATTTTTCTCCTTTGTTTAAAACAAAAGTAAAAATTGAGGTATCTATTATATCCCTTCTTTCTATGTCTCCCTAAAACAGAACTAACAAATCTTCTAAAATAGATGTAAAAAGTCTATGTTGTAGTAGTGTTAGTAAGTTTGGGCGTCAATCAAATCCTAATAGTACAAGTATATATGTAAAGTGAGTTAAAACTTGTGCTATAGTTAACCTATAACTAAATCTCTCTATGACTCCCGCTTAGGCACAGTTTCCTCTCGTAAGGTAGTTGGTTATTTTGGGCAAAAATTTTATATTTAATATTTACATTCCTTAGAGTCTCTAAACTCCTCCCTTTTCTTATGTTGCTCGTGATTTTTAGCCCATTAGAATCATAGTTAGCCAAACACAAGGCAGGAAAAGAAAACCATAAGTATAATTCTTGCTTCTCCAAACACAACTTGCATATATTTACACTTTCATCAATCAATTTCTATTATATCATTACATCAAATATATATATAGATAATTTGTCATGCTTTAAGCATTTAAGATCATCATTTAACATCTAGAACCATCAATGAATAGCTTAAATCCATTTTCCACTTACAACATTAACTTAACCGTTGGAACTATTGCTAAACATTCAAGAATAGCAACCAGCATGTGTTTGTGAAATTTCAGTTTCTAACGCATAAAACAACCCGCTATAGAAGGGAAAATCGGATTTTCGTTCCCAAGATTAGCCCATTTTAACCATATAATAACAACACAAATACAACTTTTATTATTTTTATTATTACTTAAATAAAGCCATTCCATTTTCTTTATAATTTTCAACCAGCACCTCATCACTCTAAAAGTCTCAAATTCAAAGTAATGCATTTAAATGTTAATCATCAACTTGCACATTAATATATCACAAGAAGAATCTTTAATTTCAGCAACTAGAAACATGAATCAGCAAGTCCATTCTAAATTTTAAGTTCCAAACTTTTCGTTTCCAACAAGCAAAAGGTCTCTAGTTTCAAATGCTAATAATTTCATCCTTACCAACCCACATATTTTGGAACCCAAAATCATATATAGAAAAAGCAATTCCCATGCTTTATTATTTTAACTTATTTGCTTAATCTTTTAGAAATGAGAAGTGGATGGAAATGGAGGGGAAGGGAAGTAGAGAGATCCCTCTCCGATGACGGTGTTATGTTTTTTGCAGGAATACCTTACTGTTTTGTTTCTAAAATATTAGATTGTGTGAAAATGCGTTGAAAATTTCAATTTATACCGTTTGCAATGCAGAAATTAGCAAAATTATTGCAGCTTTTATAAATATGATACATAATTTTACTACTTTAACAACATGTTCTCAAATACTTCTGTATACCAATTGGCAACCAAAAAAAAAAAGGAAGAAGAAGAAGAACTTCTGCCATACATCACATTTGTTGTTATATTTGTTGCTGTTTTTTGGGAAACCAATATCTTGAGGCATGCCATACTTCTAACCCTGAAATTTCAACATATAGAGGTGTTCATGTGAGAATACTGGAACTAGAAGGAATAGCCCCACATTAGCCATTGACCGACGCTGATTTTTATTTATTGTCATCGAAGAATGACACTATCACTGGAAATTATCTTTCCGATAATTGAAAACGGGAACCTAAATTTTGGCAGGTTCGTACCCACTCTACCTCTTCTCCACTAGCCTGGGATAGCAAGTAGTCATTCAGTTTATCAACAATTTTCATTGTTGGAGCTAAAATATTCTTTTTGGAAAGGTATACTGAGTCTTGCAAATTTGTGCTGAGGTCTTGGCATGTATATCTTGCAATTGATTGCCACGGATCAATTTCACTTTCAATTAGAAGTTCATTTGGCATTTCAATCTGTGCAGTGCCATCTTCTAGATGTCCCATTTCGTCCTTTACCTATTTTTAGCAGTCATTCTAAGAAATTTTTCGTTTTTGCTTGATGCTCTGATCTGAAATTGATCATAGCAGCATGTTTTTGGTCATATGGTATATTCTACATTTAGACCATAGAAGTGATGAATTGATTGCTGGATTTACGCCCCGTGATGCGTAGAATCCCTGTTAAGACTAGAATAGTGTTTTCAAACAGAGTTAAATTTTTAATAATTCTTAGGATAGAATTAATCGAACAGGTGGCTTTGCTTGTGTGATTTAGATGTCTCTCTCGAAAAAGTGAAATTTATTTCATGTTTTAATTTGATATTTAACACAATTAAAAATTGTCACATATTTTAGCTAATGGGATATTCTTGAATTTTTTTTTTGGCTTCTGGATATTATTGATTAGATGTGCTTGTTATCTATCGAAATCAATTGGCGATTTATTTATCTTCAAAATGTTATATATTCAAGATATGAATCATGCTGAAGCCCGATAGTTCTACTCACATAAACTAATTCTAACAAATATTACGCTGAAAAAGAACTTGCATCAACAGATTTATGCTTTAGAAACGAACATGAAAAGTTGCCTTCAAATATTTATCCTTTTGATCTTTCATTCTATTAAATTATACATGTTTTGTTCTGAAATATATTGTGTCTTGGTATTTAACACAATTAAAAATATAATATATTTTAGGCAATAGAAAATTAGATATTATTGATTAGATAGATATAAATAAGATGTGCTTGTTATCTATCAAATTAATTAGCTATTTATTTATCTTCGAAATATTATATATCCAAAATATATGAATCATGTTCTGGTTAAAAAAAAAAAGAACCATGTTGTATGTCCTACAAAAATGAAAACCAGCGTATTAAGGATTTGGCTTTACATATTTATCCCTTTAATCATTCATTCTGTTAAATTATCTTATTTTATTACACTAAAAAAATCACAATGTTCTTCCTTTGATCATAAACCCCGTGCATTGTATGGACTATGAATGTGAAATGCAAAAACCATCGATAAATATTAAATACTATCCGTTCGCCAAAACCCTGTACGATACAAGGCATTTTTAAGAATGATGAGATCAAGCCAATACAGATAGAAATGAATAGTCTCTTCCATCCTTTCTTTCCTCTACCCAGCCTGACCCCTTCTTTTCTCTTCACCAAAATTTCATTAAAATTTTAATAATTTAGGTGTAATATTTTATAAAAATATTATTATAATTTTATATAAAATTAAAAATAAATTCAAACTGTTAAAATATGTTGTTGATTTTTAATTATGTATAAAGGTTACTAAATTGTTTGATGAAAAGTTACTGTGCTTCAGTAATAATTTTAGTAGCCAATCACCTAGTCTTCCTAAGAAACACTTTCCCCTCCTTTTAAAATGGAAAGCATTCTCCGGCCCCCCATAATTTCTTTGTAGTTGTTTACTCTTGGGAAAAAAAAAATCTTAACAATTCTATAGTAGCACATTTAAAATTTAAAATGTATAGCAATACCTTGTGTTGCCCAATCTATTTCTTCTATTAAAATTTAAAATCTTAATCAATTACTGGATTAATAAATATTGGCAAGAAAATTACAGGAAGCCAAGCTATTACATTCAATAAATGAATAAATTTTTTGATTGAGTAATATTTAAAAAATTGAACTTTCATAATTGAAAAGATTAAGTAATGACCATCTTTCTTTTATTTTTGAAATATTAATAGTTACTGGTCCATTAATAATTATAATAATTAATAATTAATGAGTAAGAAAAGAAAACCAACAAATTTGAACTTGTGAGTCGTGAGTACTCAATATGGAAGTCATTTCCATGTCTCTTCAACGTACCAAGCAAACATTTCTCCCAATCCCAATCTTATTTTCATGCTCTCAAACTCCATCATGAGAGATGGGGTAATAGTAGTCTCTGAATTATCCTGCAAGTTATTCACAGTCTCTTCATGTTGAAGATATAAAAAGAGTGCAAGATTGTGTAACTTTATAGTTCTTTGAACTATTCAACAGAGTGATCATGATCTCTTCATCTTATAGGACATTGAAAAGAGTATAAGCCTATATAATTATATAGTTCTTTGAATTATTCCACAAAGTGATTCACAGTCTCTTTATTTTTCAAGACAGACATTTTAAGATTACTTTTGAATTTCAAGAATTAATGTTGAATGATGAACATAAATAAAATTATACTTACGAAAACCGGATTTTCATCTGTTTAATATAACCGAATTTTTATCATATCTTTTATTTCACAAAATAATTTATGGCGTTGTCATTTTTTAAGATATTGATAAGAGTGGAAGCCTATGTAATTAGATAGTTCTTAAAAATTTGTCCATAAAAGGATTCACGGTCTCTCCTTTTTTCAAGATATATAGCCCTTTTTAAGATGACCTTTGGATTTTAAGAATTAATGTTAAATGATGGTGAGAAACAAAATCTGTTAAGACTTTTTATTATTAAGACTCCCTTTCTCTTACTTTTATTATAAAATTGGAATTGAGGCTTGTTAGAATGGTAGAACACTCAAAATGGGATGAATTGGGTGACTTTAAAAATTTTAAGCTCAAAATGAATTAAGAAAATGATATAAGCTTGAGTAAAAAAAAAAATCATCGAAGGAGAAAATGAAGAAAGAAGCACATACATCTAGTTCTCAAAATACCTCTGAGATTTCCACTATCACCCAAGATTTAAATTGGGCTCTTGGCACCTCAATACAGCAATTGATTGCTCTCAATCGCTCCTTTTTACTCTCTGTAAGGTTACAACGCGCTCAATCAAGATTCCTACAATCTTGGGCAACTCACAGATGTGTAATGAATGCTTAAATCTATCTCTCTTACAAAGTAATAAATGAACACTGAAGCATAGTTGATGAACTTAATGAAACAGGGTAATAAGCAATAGATTCAAGAGTGTAATTGTTCGTTTTCTTCTCCCTATTGCTCTATTGAATACTTTGTCTATTTATAGTTGAGCTTCATCAACTATCAGTTAGACTTGAGAAGAAGTTACCGTTGTAGAAGTAGTTGGAGATGTCAATAGCTTGTGTAGATTGGGTTAGCATTTAATGCTATAAGACCCCTTTTCTTTTTCAACGTCATTTTTTTTCATTGAAACTCTTAACCTTCAATCGTCTTTTAAAACTTCTTTGCTTGTATTATCTGTGAACTTAAGATACTTAAAGAAAGAAGAAAGAGATATTTATATAACAATTGCAAGTGAGAAGTAAAATGAAATCAAATAAGTTCATCTTCAAAAAGATCAGAGAATAGTCGAGATGTTCTTCAAGAGATAGCTTTAATTTCTTGAATATGTATTGGAGAATACCAATTCTCAAATATGTATTTGAAAATATTCGAGAAAAACAAAACATGGAAAACTTCTCGAATATATAATTAAAAAAAAAGATCAAGAAAGATTCTTTTGCTTGATGACTAACTCGTTAATGCCTTTGCTCAATAACTTGTTCGTTTATAAAGTAGAAAATAGAACTTTTGGTTTTTGAGATTTGAACTCTGATGTGAACAGAACAAAGATCCATTTTGAGTGATCATAAATCTTTCAATTTAACTCCAAATGTTGCAAATGACCTATCATCAGAAAGCTCTTTGAGTCTACTTTCCAATATAGTAAGTCGTACTCCAAAATTCTTTGTAGTTTCAAAGATATCTTCATCATAGTGACTGAAGGTTGGGGACAAGGCATGAAAATTTAGTGCCATATTTTAACAGCATATCTCCTTCATATGAAACTCATTGTAATTGATCTTGGGTCTATGAACCATGTTCTGAGTCTAGTTTCATATGAATCAAGTTTCACCTCTAACGAATTTATAGTTTAGGAAATATTATAGAAATACTAGACATATGTCAAAGTTGGATGAAGAATAGAGCATAATATAGTATGTGATTTCTCTAACATGTTGGAGAAACATAAAACTCAAAAATGTACTTGAGAAAGACATGTGAAAATCATCTCTAAAGGTTATCTTTGGGCTTTGATGAAGGGTAACTCAAGGTATATTGATATAACTTTCAATTGGACCACTTTAACTTAGAATTGAGCCATTCCAACTTCTTGTTAAGCATAGTAACCTTCAATATTAAATCTAAGAACTTGAATCTTGATATTCTCATTTGATTTTGTAAGTTCCTCTTTCCATTGTCCATGCTTTTATTCGAAAGCTTTGTCAAGTCAGATGTTACTCTATTACTTTATCGAGTAATGCTGCTTAGATTACTTGATTTTAGCTTTTCTATTCTCGACCACCTTTAATTGAAGTCATGCTCGATCTCTCTCATTTCTTCTTCTTCCTGATCATTCAAAATAGCGATACCTCATTTCTCTACTTGACCAATCTACATGACATATTCTTATTAAGTATAATAGTTGGTCAAAGCATGATATAAACATTTGATGCGAAATTTTTTCTCTAATATTTAACATCATCAAAACTAATCATAACTAGCAACGTCATATATCTCAAAACAATTCAAAAATCTCAGCTATTGATCTAAAATCGAGAAAAGTTGATGTGGATGTAACTTCAGAATCTTTCTTGTGACAAATATGCTTACGTAAAATGATACTTTCATTTCAAAAATAGCTGTGTGAATAAAAGAGTCAAAATGAAAGAATTTACAAAATCAATCTGAAAACAAGGAAATTATTTAAAGTGTGATTAGCTATAATACAAATGTGTGTAAAAATATTCTCCATTGTAATTGCAAACTTTTGGAGTTTTAACTGCAGTTATGTATCATCTGCTGGATAATTTCCTTACGAAATACCTTTATTTATTTTCTATTTAATAAAGTATTTTTACATTTTATGTGGACAGTATTTTTGTAAAACATTTTTGGGATTAAGCTTAGATGTGCATGTTAGGAAATTTAAAAAAAAAAGAATATAATGCAAACTATTAAAGAAGATATTTTTAAAAATTAACACATTTTCTTACAAATGATTAACTTGATTAAATTTTTTAATCTCAATAAATTAGTTATTTAATTCTTATATTTAAAAGCAGATAGTGCAAATCATCAATTAAATCTTATCATTTTAAGAAATGATAATTCAGAATAAATTTCAAAGGATCTGATTTATATAATTTTTGAACTAATGTTTGCTTATAAGGGAATTGGCATCATCAACACAAGTTTCTCAGCCCTCCTTGTAACATCCCGAATTTTAGGTGTAGAAGTAGAAGAATAGCCTAAAAAGGGCAGGCTACTAGACTCTATTCAACAGGAATCCCAGGAATGTGAAATAGAAATAATAGAATTTTAAGAGACTAAAGTGCAAATTGAAAAAGTTCTGGAGACTAAAATGTAAGTAAAGTCAAAAACTTTGGTGAAGTCTTAAGGTCTAGCAATGAGAAATGGGGATGAATGAGAGCCAAAAGTTATACTAGAGATCTCAAAGAAATGATTTTTGGGGTTAAGTCATAGTGGGGACTAAAGTGCAAAGTTGAGAAATTTCAGACCAAAAAGGGCAATATGAAAAGATAAGCCCAGAAATTTCAGAAAAATTTCCCATAAAATGGAAAATGAGATTTTGAGACTTATTTGAGGTTAAAAATGATAAAACTGCCCTCTAGTTATCTTTAATTGAATTTTAAGATTATGACTTGTTTTGAGGTATACAATTAGATTCAATTATTTGAGTCATGAGGAGGCATAAAAAACATAAGTAAAAATAGGAATTCACGAGTTAAGAGGCTAAAAAAAAATTATAAAATTAGTCTCAAACTCAGAAGACCGGCAGTATAGCTTTAGAAATACTTAAAAGCCACTTATGATGAAAAATGGTATTTTACGAGAAATTCAAAAAGAAATACTTACAGATTGAGTTATGACCCACGAAAATTCACAGATTTTTTCTAGAATTTAAAGAATTTTATGGTATCGATAGATGAATTTTTTGAGCTTTGGTTTGAATAAAATACTCCAGTCAATTATTAAATAAATGTTGTCCCCCTAAATAGGAGACAAAATCAAAGAAAATATCTAAATGCAATAATTACGGTGTTGAGTCAGCATGCTGAGTCACCAAGTACATTAATAACGCAATTATAACACCTTTGAGTCAGTGTGTTGAGTTATCAGGAGATAATTATAGATAGCAGAAAAATTAGAATGCAGTACGAGTATGTTTTATATAGTCCTTCGTCTTCTAGATATAGCAAAATTTTTACCGCGTGACTCAGTGAGGCTAAGTAGCCTGTCAATGGAGCTAACTATTTTTTTTCTATGCTCTTATGAGATGGCGCCATATGTGGACTTATTTTGAGATGAGATAAGGGTGCTAAAACATGTTCCAGTGGCACTGGGTAAGTTAGGACTCGAAAAAGTACCCGATACGATACAGAATGATAAGATAGGTAAAAGAATACCTAGGAGCTGCATTTTGCATGAATTTTTTTATTAATTTCCTCCCTATTTTAATGCCAAAATGATGAAAAGACATGTGAGGGATTATGTGTACTGCTAGATGAAAGACACATGTATAGTTGGATGAAAGACAAATGTATGGTTGACATGGAAGATGAAATAAAAGAGAGACACATGCCATACTTGATGTAAGCATGATATCATCAAGATGATGTAAGTATGATGTCATAAAGACACATTTCATCACAAGATTAAGAGGCAAAATGAATGACTAAGATTTAGTCTTGCAATTTCAAGATCAATGGCTAGGATTTGTTCATAAAGTCTATAAATACCCCTCCCCTCCCCTCATTTTCATCCAAGCTCATGAAAACTATGGGAAAACTCTTAAAAATGAATTCTAGAGAGAGAAAGAGGAAGGAAAAGAGGAAGTTCAAGCGATCCTATGCAAGATCAAGTTCCAAAATAAGGTATATTCATGATTTTTAATGTAATTTTCACTATCTTTGTTGTTGTTGAGCTTGGTTATAGGTTTTGTTAGATTTTGAAAGCTTGAAAACCCAAGAGGTCATGCTGCACAAAATTTATAAGTTTAAGGGAAGATGAAATTGATATTAGATTAATGATTAAGATGTTGAAACAAGCTTGAATCAAGTAGTTTTGTGATGAGTTTAGAAGAAATCTAACTTCCCTTAGCATTGTGTAATTTTTGGTTGGGTTTAGGGCTTATTATATTAGGTTGAATTTTGATAATTTTAATGCTTCCAATGCATTTAGAATGAAAAATTGTGTGGGGCAAAGATGAGAAAGCAAGTTTGGGAGTATTAGAATTGAAAATGAAATTTTTGCCCTAAAATCCTATAGTTTCAGCCAAGACTTGTTCATGAGAAAGAAGCTGGATTTTGTTTATTTGAGTTTGCAAATGAATTCTACGTGCAAAATTGCATAGGAAAAGCATGCGGAATTAATTTTAGAAAGGTTGGAAGTCAAGCTCAACAGTTAGAAGTTGACATAGTTCAAAAAAAACAAAGTGTTGATATTATTGGTTACTATGACTCTAATGGATAAATAGCAATGACGTGTTGATATATTTAGGGCCAATGACGTGTTGATATATTTAGGGCCAATGACGTGTTGATATATTTAGGGCTATGAGACATCAAGGAAGATGAGTAGAAAAGGTTGAACAAGTTACCTCAAGGTTGGTAGGAGAAGGGAGCTAAAGCAGACAAGAGGAAACTTAAAGGTTATAAGGTTGTGAACTTACCCTCTTGAATGCTTAACATCTATGCTTGTGTGTTGATGATGTTTAATGATGATTTGAAAGAATGATTGCTTAAATGTTGCTCTATGTTTTGTTTAATTCATGGCCATGCATATATGCAATGTTGAGCATATGAATATGTTATTTTTAGAGCATGAAGATATGTGAAACCAAACATGTCATACACTTGTATTTGTCTTGCATGCACTTGGGTAACGTTCACTACTGAGATTCTCCTGAATCTTACCCTCCCTTAACCAACCATAATAGGTGCAAAGAGCATAGGAGAAGAAACCAAGAAGTGGAAGTGCAGGAATGAAGAGAAGAAGATAGAAATAAATATTATATAACATTATTCAATATGTTACGATAATATATTCACAAATATATTGTGGATGGGATGCATTAATGCATGACGATGTTAACATGTATGATTGAATGAGATAATGTATAAGAATGTTTTATGTAATCACAGATTGGTATTATTTATTATGAATTATTATTGTAAGTTAAGGGGATAAGGTACCCCTAAGTGAGTAGTTAACTTGAGACAGAGCAAATCCTGTGCAAATGCAAGAGTTTGTTTATAAAACTTGGTGAGTAATTAGTACACATCTAGAGATTCAAAACAAATGGTAGATCACTTGAATTTGATATGTATACTAGAAGATATAGTAGATCAAAGTTAACCTAGAACTATGAAAATTGACAAATTAACCAAATGAATAGTACACTTTACGTATTAAATTGTATGAATGGGGCAAGGAATTGAGCCAATGATTATTTTTTCCCTATAGTGGATTAAAAGAGCTTCAAATAGAAATTTGAACCACCTCAATATAATTTCTTTAGAATTATTTATGATTTTTCAAAATTGAACCTAAAATCTAGAATTTCAAGTGAGTAGTAACCCAATAATTTTAATTGAAAGTTTTAATCTACGTGCTTGCAATTTGATTCATCAAAACTTTAATGCTTCCAAATACATATGCTGAGCAGTTAAAAAATGGATGTCATGCTACCATCGTCCAGGTTCTCACTCACACTCTCTCTGTATCTATTTATCTATCTATCTAATTTGGAACTCAAATCTCTCGTTCATGTATATCTATTGACTGGTTTCTATAGATGAAAGATAAGCATACCTAGAGCTGTACGAAGCAGCAAGGGAAGGAAAATGGAGAGTAGCAAAGCAAAAACTTAGACAATAATAAGGGTCTAATTAGAGTTGACTTAACCACTAGAAACGAGACCATCCTCCATGTAGCCACCCAAGCAAATCAAGCTGATTTTGTGATGCTATTGTTGGACTATGTAACACCCCAAATTTTCTGATTTACAAAGAGCAGAAAAGAAATTTTTATTAAAATTATTCACAGGCTAAATAAATTGGGAAAAATTATGGATTACTAATTTTGAAGACTTAGAAATTTTATGAAAAAAATTTATTTCCCAAAAAGTTGCTTAAATAATTTTAAAGTTATTTTTTGAAGCAAAAATGGCTTATTTTTGTAGAAAATTCAAGCAGAAATAGTTAGAGATATATAATTGAACTGAAAATTTTAGGATGATTATTATATGAGTAAAAGAAGCTAATTGAGGCATAAAATCCATAAAATGAGTTAAGAACTAATTTATGAAATGAAATGCTGTTTTCTTGAAAAATTCAAGAAAAATACTTAGGAATTGATTTTTGACCTGGAATTTGTATACAAATTATTTTAGGGATCAAGGGAGCTATTGGATAAATAAAATTCATATAAAATTTTGGGATTAATTTTTGTGTTTATTCTACAGTTACAGAAAAATAGAAAAAGGATGAAAGTGAAGACAAAAGCTTGTTGAAGGGTATAATGGTTACTTCCACAAGGCATGAATGGCATTTGAGAATGGTTTTGTCAATTTTGAAAGCGAAGCAGTTGTATGCTAAACTCAAAAATTTCATTTTTGCCTCACAAAAGTGAGATTTCTCGGCCATGTTATTTTACAAAATGGGGTCTCAGTAGATCCTAATAAAGTTGAAGCAGTGTTGAAGTGTAAAAGGCCTGAGATGGTAATTGAAATCAGGAATTTTCTAGGTTTAGGTGGATATTACAGACAATTTATTTAGAGTTTCTCTCAAATTACTCTACCTTTTGACCAAGCTTACCAAAAAAAAAAAAATCAGCAGCTTGTGTGGGATGACAAGTATGAGGCTAGTTTCCAAGAGTTAAAGTTGAGGCTTACATCTGCTCCAGTTTTAATTATCCCTGATCTTGAACAACCCTATGTGGTTTACAGTGATGCAAGTAAGCACGGATTGGGATGAGTCTTGATGCAGCAAGATAGAGTGGCAGCCTATGCCTCCAGACAACTTAAATCTCACGAGAAAAAAATTACCCCATGCATGATTTGGAGCTGACATTGATAGTGTATGCTTTGAAAATTTGGAGAAATTACCTTTATAGAGCCACAATTGAATTGTATTGTGATCATAAGAGTCTCAAATATCTTTAGGATAAAAAAGAATTGAATATAAGGCAAAGAAGGTAGATGGAACTACTAAAAGATTACAATTTTGAACCAAAATATCATCTGGGCAAAGCAAATGTGATTGCTAATTCCCTGAATAAGCGATTCCTTGAGTAGCAAAGCAGTGCAGATGGCAGCAATGTTAGTTCAAGAACATGAATTGCTAGAGAATTTCAAAGATTTGAACCTGTCAAATGAGATTATAATGGGAAGTTACAGCGTTGCTTTAGTTGAAAATGATATAAGAAAGGAGATAGAACAAGCGTAGAAAAAAGATAGCTTGGTGAGATCAATCAAAGCTAAGATTGAAAACAGAGAGACACAAGACTATGATCTCTCACCAGGTGGATTAATTCGATACAAGAAGAGGGTATATATACCATTAAAGACAGAACTTAGGAGAAGAATTCTTGATGAAGCATATGAGATCAAGTTAGCGCTTTATCCGGGCATGTTAAAGATGTACCAAAACTTGAAGTCTTCGTATTGGTGGCCAGGATTGAAGACTGACATCACAAAATACGTGATCCATTGCCTCACATGTTAAAAGATCAAAGATGAGCATTGGAAACCCCCAAGACCTTTACAGCCATCAGGGGTCAAGGGAGCTATTGGATAAAGAAAATCCACATAAAATATTCTGGGTTTATTTTACAATTATAGAAAAATAGAAAAAGGATGAAAGTGAAGACAAAAACTTGTTAAAGGGTATAAGGTCATCTACACCATCAAGCATCCCTTAACCATTAGGAGGCGGTTGAGGGATGCTTGATGGTGTAAATGATGCTGTTGCATGTTGATTTTTGTGGTTGGAAGTTCATTTTTCTCCTCTGGTTCTTGCTGGCTCAACAGGGATAATGGTCACTGGTTTGAGATGTTGATGATCTTGCTATTGCATGATGAATTTTAACTTCAAGTTCTTCCATTTCGCTGTGATTGCCGTCAGGTCCAAAGTACACACACACACACACAGAGTTAAATAGTCTCGGGTTATAAATGTTTGGAAGGAGATGTGATGTGGGTGCGCGTGTGTATATAATGGTTGTTGTCTGGGGAAGATCGAAAACTGATCTAAGTATGCTGTGGTTGTTATTTTAATATTTTAGCAAGGATATTAATTGATTAAAGTTGCTTTAGAGATCATGGTTGCCGGTTTCAAAATTGGAAGTGTTTTTCCCGTTTATTTAAAGCTATATATATATAACTGTAGTTTTAGTTCTGTATGTAGAAATTTTGAATGAGAGAAATGGTGTTCTGTTTTTACATGCCATGAGACCCTAAAGGACCAAAATGCATAGGCTAAATAGATGTGTGTGTAAGTATGTGCATGTTCGCTGCTATGAAGTTTATTGATTGAGTTTGCTTAGAAGGTTATTGATTTTAAATTATTGGAGATTTTTTTAGAAGTTATTAAAGACTAATTGCTTAATTGAAATATGAAGTCAATGTATATGGATATTCAAAGTGTTTGGCCGAAGGCTATAGGAAATAAAGGAAGTTAGGAATTGATACAAATGTTGAAGTTTGGGGTTTTGAATTAATGTTAAGATTGATTGAAATTTCAAAGTGATAGCTTAAAATTATTTTGGAGGTACTATAAAAAAATTTGGGGAAAGGATTAAGAGAAAGTAACCAATAGTTATAGAATGAAAACAATGGGAAGTTTTTGAGATTAAATGATTGAATTTAGAATTTAATTTAGTGGCAGTTTTGGGGACTAAAGAATTTAAACTAGAAATTGACTTGAAATTTATTATTTGAGGTTTGCTTGAGGTTTCCAAATGGTGTTTGGAAATTATTTCAAAGCTATGCATTAAGAAAATCCTTAATGGCACAATCAATGGTTAAGGTATGGGATAAATTGGTAATTGATGGAATTTATTAGAAATGTTGTGCGTTGGAGGAATGTTAGACCAAAGTTGAAGAAAGATTAATAACTGGTTCGAAATTGAAATTGCTTACCTTGGATTTTAAATGATAGATATTAAGTAAATTGCGGTTAAAAGCTAATAGAGCTTATGGAATTATTTTGGAGGAAGGACTAAGCTATTAAATGACTTGGGAATCTTAGAGATTAGGATAGTTTGGAAATAAAATAAAATCAATTAGTGTGATTATATGGGTGTCCCTTGGCCATGGGTGCAAAAGTAGTAAAGTTAAATTCTAATTAATTCTATTTCAATAGGATCAGATGATCAAGGTATGAAGGACATCTTGTTTGTTCTCAAATATGATATATATATATATATATATATAAAATATTTTTGACTAAGATAACCAATTTTTAAGTAAGGTAACTGTTTGGAATTACACAAGGAAGGAAAACATCTCAGAAGCTATATTATGAAAAGTTGTCAAGAATGACCAACTATTAAGTAAGAGTAGAATTTTAAGAAACTTGGGATTTAAAGAAAGTTATCTAACTTATAATTAGATCAAGTGTTAATCTATCATTACAAACATGATAGATTTTGATATTTGTTTAAACTCACCTAGGACGTAGTTTGCGAAGGAAAAAGGTCAGGTTTGACTTGAATGTAGGAGGTTCAGATTGTAGTTCTTTCCTAGCTTATAATTGTGTTATGCTATTATTAAGAAAAGAATAACTGGTTTATTATCTACAAATGAACAAGGCCTAATTATTTATACAAGACAAATACAACTAAAAGCGCCTAAGTGGGCCTCGGTCTTCATAGACCCAAAAGCTAAATACAATGTAATGCAAGGAAAAACACAAAGCCTTGATATTGCTCTTCATCACAACCCCTCAAGTTAGAGGATGGAAAATATGAAGCGTACCAAGTTTTGGCAATATCCACTACTACAAAAAACACAATAATTGAAGGTCATTTTTGCTCATACTTGACAATTAAAAATAGTCAAATATGCTCGCATCATATATTTGGATGAAAGATATTTGATAGTTATTAACATCAAATATTTTTGGTAATACTTGGCGAATCTAAATGTAAAACCGTCAAGTATTGACAATCAATTCTACCTTAATGGCATCAATTACTTAACAATTACTCATACAACCACCAAGTATTTTACAAATAGTTGACAGTTACTCAAACAATCATTTAGTATTGTCTAAATACTTTATGGTTTTGAACCAATAATTGTCAAGTATTTTTAGAATTGTTTTTTTAATAATGGTGCTGATTTTCTAGCAGCCCCCCCCCCCACATTATGGAGTTTCATATAAAGCAATATTATTTGATAAATAGAACCAGGCTAGTATTTAAACCAATATACAACAATTAATAATTTAATCATATCAATCTAATTAACACTAGATAGAAATTTACATTATATACATCTTAATAACAAACCAAATGTTATACAATATGTGGTCTAAAGCCAAATCAAAATTTTAGACAAGTAGGAAAGAAAAAAGCAAAAAACCAACCAAAACCAAAATTTCCTAATTGCCAAAAACCATAACAAAATTGTTCAATACAAAAACCAATAGCATAATATTGAAACCAAAGTAATCTTCAACTTCCTTATCTATTTTGTGCCCCCTGATGGTACAAAGTCATTGCCAGTTTTTCAATGATTTCTTCCATCTAAGCAAATGAATATATCATGCATGGTATTAGCTACAAGAGTTATACCACTATTTTGCAATTTAGTCCAATCATCTTGCTCTTTAGTATAGAAAGTAAACCCATTAATAAGGTAGCTTGTGAAAGAAAGCACACGTTTCCTTAGTCCATCTGCCAACAACTTTAATTTCTTAGAAACTGAATTAGGATCAACATTATACTTGCCATGCACGTGCTCTTTCAACCATGCTGTAAATTATTTATTGTGTGTTTTGGCATACCAACTTTTCAGTTTATTGGGATTATCCTTTTTAAGCTCATCAATGTGCTTATCCATAAATCTCTTTAGAGTTATGCAATACATATAGGTATGCTTAGTCCCACTGTTGGTTTGAAATAGTTAGAACTTTCCTTCCCGTAATATCTTCTCTATATGTCCTTCCCTCATGATGAGACATTAGAATCCCAATATAACTTGTATTTTTTAAGTACTGGGTACAAAATTTAGTATCCTCTCCACAAATATATCATTCTATAATACAACCCTTTGGCAAACTCTAATTTTTCACATACACTTTAATATCTCTATGTAATGCTCAACTGGGTACATTTATCTTAAATACATTGGGCCATACATTTGAATCTATCTAACTAAGTGATCAGTTAGGTAGACTATAATGTCAGAAAAGGTTGGAGGAAAATATATTTCAAGTTCACACAATGTAATTATAATTTGAGTTTGCAATCTAGGTAATTTATTGGGATAAATCACTTTGCTACAAAGAGACCTAAAGAAGAAACATAACTTCATGATTGTAGCTCGTACCTTATCAGGTGAAATAGTTTTTATTGCTACTGGAATAAAGTTTTTCATCAAGACATGGCAGTCATGAAATCTTAAACCTTTTAGGTTCAAATCCATCATTGAAACAAGATTACTAATGTTAGAAGAGTAGCCTTTTGGCACTTTTACTATATTAAGAAACTCATAAAAGCTAATTTTCTTCTTTCTTAGTGTATGAGTTGTCGAATGAAGAAATGTATAAGTTCCCTTATCCTCTGATGCTAAATCCTCCCTTATCCCCATCTCAACCTTGTATAGCCTTACATTTATGCCATCTTTAGTCTTCTCTGGAATATGGAGTAAAGTGCCAAATAGAGTTTTACATAGATTTTTCTTAATATGCATAACATCAAGAAAATACCTCACAATTAGGGTCATCTAATACAGCAACACAAAGAAAATGGACATCTTCTTCCATACATTTTTCTCAACATACCTAGTAAAAGGTTTTCTAAATTCACAATCTACATCTTTCACCTTTTCAAAAGTGTCCTCCCTAATTAACGGTGTAAGTGCCTAATCTTCTTCTGAATTCCCACTGAAATATTTTTTAAATTGTCGATAAAGATGATCACAATGCAACCATCTACGATGTCCCATATAGGAATTTTTCATACTATGCTTCAACCTTAAAGAATCTATGCTTTCTTCACAAATGAGACAACCAAGTCACCCTTTAATGTTATACCCTGAGAGATTATCATACATAGGGAAGTTGTTAATTGTGCCAAACAATATAGCTCTCAACTTGAAAGTTTCTTCATTATACACATCGTATACATTGACCCCACTCTCCTAAAATAGTTTCAAGTTTTCAATTAATAGAGCTAGGTATATATCTATATCATTCCCCGGTTACTTTGGCCCAAAGATTATCATAGACATAATGGAATACTTGTGCTTCATGCATAGCCATGGAGGAAGGTTATATATAAACAAAATCACTGGCCATGTGCTATGGGTATTGCTTTGCATCCCATACGGGTTCATCCCATTATTACCTAGTACAAGGTGTAGATGGCAATATTCTTCCCCACATTTAGAATACTCAATATCAAATTTCTTCTATTCTGGAGAAATCAGTAGGATGTCAAAGCATGCTATCTTTAATGTAACACCTTCACTTTATACCAAATAACTAATCAATTAGAAGCAAATCGAATCACATTTGATGGCCAAAAGTTTAAAAATTTAACTTTGAATAACTTTGCTCTGGGGTTACTATTCACAGCAACCCATATTTTGGCTAAATTTTGAAAAATCATCACCAGAAAAATTTAAATTGAGTTATTCCAAGTTTTATTAGAAGCTTTTTGGATTAAATTTTGAGGAAAAATAATTTTTGGACTAATTGTTATCAAATTCGAGCCCAAATTAATTTTCAAAAGGTACTATTTATTTGGTCATTTTCTAATTTTCTAGTATTTTTGCTTAACTTTGGAATGACATAATTTTTAGCACAAATACCTATTCTAAACAAACTACCCCTCATTTTAAAGAGAAAAATGAGACCTATGTGCATGCAAAATTTTGTGGATAAACTCTATCATTTGACCAAAATCATGTTGGTCAAAGTTTGGACCCAAAATGTTCACCTTTATCCTCTAATTGCTTTTCCTCTTTGTATTTAAGTTCTAACTTGACATACTACCCATTCAACCACATAATTAGATATGATAGCATACTTTGGCATATATTTGCATCAAAATGTAGTAAAGTGTCATCCAAAAAGAATATTTACGAATATTCACATAATTCCAAGAAAAGGTCGAGTCATATAAAGATTTATAACATGTCCATTCTTTCATGCATTGTTCACCTCCTTGCCTTTTCCTTTTGATGACGTAGGCCTTAGGGTGTATTGGAACATGGGAGGGGTAAGATTCATAGGAACCTTTGTAGCATAGCATTACATTCAAAATGTCACACAAGCAAGGTATCACATGCTATATGTTTCTAGCTATCACATGCTTTAACTTTGATGCACATGCCATTGAAAGGAACAACATACTTTCTCATTCATTATACTCAACATTGCATAAACCAAGGCATTGCATCTATAGAGTTAAACATAACATCACATAACAATCTCATCCACATCATGGCATAACAAATAATATACACATAATAATAAACATAATGTATGGTAACATTAAGAATAAATGCTCACCACCTCTTTCAAGCTTATCCTTTGCTCCAATCTCCTCCCTTTGGCAAAACTCGTTTTCTTTTAGATGCAAAACCTATGGTAACACAATAGGGCATCACACATTATTACATCATTCATCATAATAATCCTTAATCTCTTTTTGCTTGATTTTTGGGTTATCATTTCTTGCTTTGATTCTTTATCTCTTAGGGTATTCTTACATAATTTTTTATATAGAATCAAAATATTAACTTAGATTTATAAAAATCCAATTCCTCCCTATTGATCTTCATTTGGCCAAACATAGGGGAATTAATTTCAAAATTTTCACTTTCAATTTTAATGCTTCCAAGCATCCTTTCTTAGTGTTTCCCTACATCATTTCGTCATTTAAACACATTGGAAGCATCAAATTGAATTGAATTCAACTCTAGCCTCTACTACTTTCCTTGACTAAAACATTACATAAATTTAGGAGTTGGATTTTCTTTCCAAAACTCAAGTACGACCAATTAATTCCTATACTTTTCAAGTGTTTAATCTATGTTTAATTCCTTGGCTATTTTCTTCCATATTTTTGAAAATTTTGGTAGTATTTTCTCATAGGAAAATGGCCATCCAAACTACAGAGAAATACCATGAAAAAAACCCCACATCAAAGCACAAGAGAGATAGAAGCTTACTTTGACAATTCCTTAAGCTTAGGTGCACTTCCTCTCTCCAGAATTGGCTTTTTCTCTCTCTAAATTCAAGAGCAACAAGACTTTCCTATGGTTTACTCTCTTGGCCAAAAATTCATGTGTGGGAGGGCTATTTATAGAAATTTCATTAGCTCTTAGCCCTTGATTTTCAATGAAATCACAAGGGTTAGGTGGCTAAATCTTGGGCCCTAAAAACATTCTCACAAAAATAATGGAAAATGAGTTAAAAATAGGTGGACAAATCTTATGCTTCATGAATATGATCTTGCCACATGTCCACATGATATCATGGTGATGATGGTACTTGCTTATGTCATACCAAGATTAATTAGTTTAATCTTGGTTAACTTTCTTAATCACCCTAATCAACCACTTTCCAGAAACTTTATTTTTATTTTCATTAAATATTTTTCCTCCAAAGTGGGCCAAAAGTGCTATGAAATATGGGCTAATTAGGTTGGAAAATTTTGCAGAAAAATGCACTTTCCTAGGTATCCTTACATTGCACTAAGTACCGATACAGTGGCAGATGAATTTTTTTCAATATCTTGTCTAATCCATTGTCTCAGAAAATTCATCTTAGTGCACTACTAACCTTCTCTCAATGTGTAACATCCTGAATTTTGGTCATAGAAGTACTAGAATTAGCCTGAAATAGGTGTCACATTAAAAAATTTCCTAATTAAGACTAAGAAAATCCCCGAACATTTAAGAGCTTAAATAGTGGAATAAATATGGAAATTTGGGGAAAATTATGGAATAATTATGCAAGGTAGAAAAAAGACCCCTGGATAGTATTCTAGGCTCAGAAAGTTGAAATTATGATGGAAAGCAATAATTATTGAATTTTCAGCAATTATTGAATATGAACTAATTAGGAAAAATTGGTCAAATGTAATCATAGAAAAATATTTTCAAGCCTAATAAAATTAAGAAAAAATATGGATAATGTGCCTTGAGAATTATATGATAAGGTATAAGCGGTTTTATGGCCAAATTACCCCTAGAAAATTACAAGGGAATTTAAAGGGGAATTAGGCCAATATTGCATTTCATTTGGGAAAATTCCAAATAAATATGTGGAAGGAGAATAAAATTTCAAAAAGATTTATATGATATTCAAAGAAATTATAAAATATTATGTGATTAAAAATATCCCCATAAATAGTCAAGATATTTCCTAATTCTTATGAATAGTAGAAAAACCCTTATAAAAAGGAAAATGATTTTTCTTTTTATGATTAGTAGGACTTTGGGATTTTAGCAAAGATGAGCATTTTGGGAATAGAAAAATAAGAAGAATGGATTATGAATCTAATAGAAAATAATTACAGAGGCCAAAGTACTATAATTATATAAAAAGAATTAAACCCCGAGCAAAAGTGCATTGATAAAGAGTCTTGCACTTTAAGTGGCCCACAAGATGCCAAGTGTCAAGCCACCAATAGAAAGGATCTTCTTTTTGAAATTAATTTTATTTGGAGTTTGCTTAATTAAGAAAGAGATACAAGAAGGCTTAGGCGATTGACTTTACTTAATTAAGAAAGAGATACAAGAAGGCTTAGGCAATTGACACCTAGCATGGCAATTAATATGGTGGTTGGGATATTTTGGCATTACATAGATCACTTCCCTCCCATTCCAATACCACTCATTTCAGTCAAGGGGGGGGGGATCTTGCAAATTTAATTCTTGAGTTCCAAACAAGAGCAAAGCTAGCCACTTTGATCATTCAAGCTAAGGTTTAAGGTTAGTGGGTTGTTTTAAGTTGTTTCTTGCTTGTTTTTCTTGAGTTTGATGGTTGAAAAATATGTTCATCCCTATTGTGTATGCTGGTCAAAATGTATAAGGGTTAAGGGGAGGAAGTTTTGTTATAAAACCTAGTAAGAACACTTTGAATCAAGATTGTTTCAAGTGGTCTTTGAGTTGTTGTGTGAAAGATTTCATGATTGGTTCTTAAGAGGTACTATTCAGCCAAGGGTGAAACTATAACCTATGATGATATTTTCATAGTTTTGATGCTTCCATTGTCTTTAAAATGGAAAATGGTGTAGGGTAAACCTAAAGAATAAGCATTGGATGTATTAGAATTAAAGTTGTGATTTTGGGAAGTTTAGACCCCCTATTCGGCCAACTTCAGTCCTGGGGGAAAGAAATTTCTTTTCATGAATCCAAGTTTATATTTGGATTCTACATTAAAACTATGTAGAATTGACCTAAGAAAGAAATTTTTAGGTTAAAGAAAATAAAGCTCCAAAATTTAAAGATTTAAGGGTTAAGGGTTACTTGAGTTTTGCCATTGGTTTTTGTATAGTTTGATTTGTAATGTGGCTGTCCCTTTGGTGTAATGTGATGTTTAGGTTTGATATTCATGGAGGAAGAGAAGAAGAGCAAAGGAATAAGGAGCTTTTGGGGAAAGGTAGTAAGATTTAATTAACCACTAATATTGACATTACATTATTTATTATTGCATGGATGCTTGCTATTATATGAGTGAAATATGATGATTATGATATGGCTGCTCCTTGCATTTTATTGTCTTGGCTTTTACATGTTTGAGATTATCTATTTATAATAGAATTAGTTCTCCAATGGTAGCTAATGTTAATATGCATAATGATGATGCATGCTTGATGTTATAGTTGGTTAATCTTGCTATTGGGATTTCTTTGAAATCTCATTCCTCCTAAATGTAGTCTAACATTCTAGGGGCTGAGTCATCCAAGAAGAGGCTACGAATTCAAGGGTAAATGTGGTGATGAACCATGGGAAACAATTACATTTCGGTTATGTATAAGTATGCATGTTTGGTTGCCATAACCCTAAGTAGACTGTAAATTGGAGTTGCGTTTTAATTATGTTACCAAACAAATTTAATCATAAAATTTGGTATGATTATATATCACGTCTTGAGCTTCAAATCAATAGGTAGCACATTAAAATTGGATATCGGTAAAACTTGTGGTGATTTTTCAAAATTAAGGATTGAAATATGGAAAAAGGATTTTTACCAAAGTAATAGTGGTAAGTTTTTGAAAATTCTGGCACTAATTCAAAAGGTTTGGTTTCACAAGAGTATTTTTTCTTGAAAGAGCATTCAAAGAGCTTTCTATAGAACTTGAAAGCACTCCATTTTGATTTTTTCTAGAATTAGTTACAAATTTTCAAAGTTAGACAGAAAAACTAGATTTTACCAAATGAATAGTGATTTTACGAAAATCAACATCCAGATTGCTCATTTTTTAGTTTAAGGCTATCTAAAGTGATCAAGAGTGATTCTAACTAGACGTTAATGTATCCTAGAAGTGAGGTGTAACATTTTTGGTATCAAGCGAAGGTTTTGGAATAAGATAAAACACTTTGCTTAAGTCTAGCTCGTTAGATAATGGGTCAATTGAGGTGGGATTGACAATTTTACAGGAGACAAAAAGGAAAACACTATGGATTAGGATGCTAGGTTCGAGGGTTTAGTAAACCAGGGAGATACACCCTACAAAGGTAAGCTTTTGATGATAAAGAAGGAAGACCTAACTGAGTGGATGAGGGATGCTAGCCTGGGGTACTCGTTCGTAGGGTCTAACCTAGAACGGGATTTAGTGAAACTCCCTACATATAGTATTCGGATGGGATCTGTATTGGTTTTGAGTTAGCCACCCAGTGTTTATGGGTTCAACTTTCTTGAGTTTAGTCACCTTTTTTCCTAGGCCCCTATTCGATTGGTATAGCTGGCTCTAATACTGTACCACTAGTACCCCAGCACCTATAGTACTAGTCCCAGCTCTACCTGGACCTGAGATCCGTAATCATGTTCAGCTGAGAGAGAAGTTGAAATTCTTGGCACGTCACATCAAGAAAGATGAGGATCAATAAGACCTTATCACCTGCTTAGATTACCTTTAAGAGGTAAGGGTGTTATATCAAACCCATAGACAAGGTAACCCTTATCTAGATGCTGAGGACTGGATCTTGACAATAACGGATATGCTTCCACACACACCCCCATGGGTGCATGAGTTATGTTATCTGGATCAGATACTAGGATCCGATATTGAGGATTGGATATAGAGCCTCGAGGGTTTTACTATCATTCACTTTCTTTAGACAGTTAGGATCCTCGTAACACTGACGAAGAATTTATTTTGGTATAGCTAACCATAGTAGGTTAGACTGATGTACTTGGATGTTATTTTTATTTTGGCTAGTATGTATGTCTTGAACTTTGCTGCTTTTTAGGGTGATGTATGAACATTAATTATTATATGCCCTTTTGTTGAATGAAATCTAAGCATGTTGTTTATTTCTTGTTCTGTTATTACGTGTTCCTGTTAGATATTGTGATGGTTAGAACTAGAAGAAACACTTTGCCAGAGAAACCCTCAGGACATGACATAAGGGTTCCTTCAGATCTATTACAATTGATTCTGGATTGTTTGGACTAATAGTAGAAGACTATCGAGGAAATGAGGGTGCCACAAGCTCATTAGGAATAAGAAAGGGACGACGTAATCACCATAGTGGTAACAGAGGTAGTGGCCAACCTCAATATGAGGGGGCCAGAAGAAGAAGTATTCACAGCGCAAGAGTCAGAACAACTGCCTAGACTGGCAGTACCAACAGTAGACCTTGACAGCATCTAATAGTGGATGACCCATTTCTACAAGCATAACCCACCATCCTTTGACAGGGTATTCGATGTTCAGGCACCAAAAGACTAGATCAACTGACTAGAAAAGATTTTTAAAGTATTGGACTATCTGACTAAACAAAAAGCCCAAATGGTGATCTACAAGCTCGAGAAAGATGCTGACCACTAGTGGAAGAATATTGAGCTGGTTCTCGATGCTCATAACATGAGAGTTGAAACATCCTACCTTTAACCCCTTAAAGTATACATTCATAAGTGTTACGGTTCAAGCAGTTCAAAATACAAGCCTGTGGATTAAAAATTTCAACATAATTACTCAAGTTACTATTCATTGTTCAAATTCCAGATTACAGGCCCAATTTCAAAAACTCATAACTAATTCCATAAAAATTGTATTGAGGTGTTCTAAAATTCCACGAAAAGCTCCTTCAATCCTCTTTAAGGAAAAAATATTAAAATGGACTCATCCATGACCAATTTGTACAATTTAATCAATAAAAATTACTATTCATTTGGTAAATTCTGGAACTCCCAGATTCCGTGCCTTAATTTTGAAAATTCGTATCTCCTTGTGTACAAACCCAATTAAGGTGATCTAGCTTTCATTTTAAAGCATGGGATGTGTACTATAACTTTGCCAAATTTCGTGGCTTAACTCATTCATTTGATAGGTCAAACTGGAGGTATAATCTCACTGCTCTATGACCTACGTTTTATCCCTTAACCTCCTTTTTACTTTAATTCTTTCTATTTCTTTGGCATACATAAATTGGGTTTACACTTTCCCAATCATCCTCATACATATCTATTCATCCCATAAATATTGTAATTAAATACATGACATCATTGGCATCTATAATATAAATTACATAATAGGAGAATTACACATTGAATAATAACATCATTCATTAACATCAATAATTCTCCACTTTCTACTCCTTGCATCTCATGCCATTATTGCCCACCATTGATTGACCTAAATGGTTGGTTAGGGAGGGGTGAGATTCGGGGGAATCTCAGTAGCAAACACTACCCATAAGCATGCAAAACATAATGCAAATACATGACATGATATAATGTCCCAAACATTAACATGTGAATACCATGAAAAGTAAGCTAAAGCATTTCATGCTTTCATAACATATTGCCAAGGCAAAGTATAACATAAACTTACAAACATAACTTTGCAAACATTTCATCATAGCTTAGTCACATCATGGCAACACAACCACATCATGCAAGCATACATATCAAGCACACAATATAGGTAAGTTTACTACCTTGTAACATAGCTTTTCTCTTGCTTTTCCTTTGATTCCCCTGTGTTTCCAACCCTATGGATTTTCAGTCAACATCATTAAACATCCTCTTAGATGTTCCAAGGTCCTAAACACATCCATACACAATGCCAAACATTCATTAGAACTAGGACACCAATCTATTTCTTACTTGGTTCTTTCTTGAGCGTAACTGAATTTTAACTTTTGAGTTTCAATTGCAATCATCCTAAAATTATTTCCACATGCTATTCTCACATAATTTTGCATGTAGAATCCATTTCTAAGCTTAAAACAATCCAATCCTAACCATTTATAATAGTCAAGGCCGAACAAAATCACAAACTAAGGAAAAGTTGGATTCCTTGCAAAATCAACACAGAACCACTTGATTCTTGTTGTTTCCAAGCCTTTAAACATGTTTCTAACATCTATTTCATCTTTTCCTAACTTCATCAATTTCGTTCAGCATGCCCCCCAAGGATTTCAAGCTCCCAAAAACCATAAAATCCACAACCAAGCTCAATAACAACAAGGATAGCGAAAACTACATCAAAAATGGCACACTTACCTTGTTTTAGAGCTTGATCTAGCTTGGGATCACTTGGCCTTTCTTTCTCCCTCTTCTTTCTCTCTCTAGAAACCATTTTGTAAGAGCCTCTCCATAGGTTCCTTGTGCTTGGACGAAATGATAGGGAAGACAGGGGTATTTATAGAAAACAAGACTGAATCTCAGCCATTGATCCTAAAAATACGTGGCTTGATCTGGATCGTCCATTTTCTTTTCTTATCATGTGATGACATGTGTCCTATGACATTATGCTTACCTCATCTTGATGACATCATGCTTACATCATCAAGCCATATGTCTTTAATCCAACCGCACACTTGTCTTGCCTCCGACTGTACACGTGTCCTGTATCTAACCGTACATGTAATACCTTCTTTTCCGATCTAATTGTACACTTGTCTCTTCCATATTCCTTCATCATTTTGGCATTAAAATAGGGAGGCAATTAGTATAAAATTCGTGCAAAATATATCCCTTAGGCATTCCTCTACCTATTTTGCCATTCTGCACTGTGTCGAGTACTTTTTTTGAGTCCTGACTAATCCCGTACCACCGGGACATGTTCTGGCATCTTTTCTCATCTTAATTAAGTACATATATGGTGCCATCTTAGAGGAGCATAGATGAAAATAATTAGCTCTACTGACAGGCTACTTAACCTTACTGAGTTACGCAGTAGAGATTTCACTATAACCGGTAGACAAAAGATCGTCTAAAATATTCCTATACTGCGTTTTGATTTTTATACTGTCCATAAATATCTTCTGCTGACTCAACATGATGACTCATAGGTGTCATGATTGCATTTAGTGACTCAGCATGCTGACTCAGCGCTGTCATGATGGTCTTCAGATATTTTCTTTCTCTTTTTCCCATAAATATTATTAAATAATACTTAATCAAGGTTACGTTCTCTGAATTCTCTCTATTGGCTCATAACTCCGTTGATCTATCTCTGGGTTTCATTCTTTCCCCTTCATCACAGGAAATTCCTCCAATTTTTCTCGAGTCAAAAGCCAAACTCTAGACAGCTATTTTGACCTCCCATGGATAGGGTATAAATGGGCTTTAAATTTAATTAAAGCTAACCTTGTCAGTTTCTGGGGACGGAATTAATTTCACAATTTGTGTAAATTCCTCAAATACTGTTGCCCAGTTTTTCATGATTATTTGAGGCCATCTCATAGCTTAAATACTTCAATTTAAGTTACTATATCAAATTGTCCAAAACCCTATAATGAGTTCATGGCATTTCTGTCATTTCCAGCCTTATATCGGGTCTGGGATCCTATTCTCATTTTTCTAAAATTTTTCTAAGTCATTTGGGCCCTTTTTGCTAACCCTGAGCATTGGCCAACCAGAGCTTTTATTATTTACAATTAGGTCCCTACTTGGCCTAGGAATCTTTTCTTTGCAATTTGGTCCCTCGTTAGGCCTAACCTTCAAAACTATCTCTTACATTTTTGGCATAACCTCTGGCCCCTAGTTGTTTCTAGTTTGTCATTCTTTAGTCCCCAAACACTATTGTTTTACACATTTGCCCTTAGAAAATATCTTTTTCCTTCTGAGGGATCTTCGGGACTTTCGTTGCATTAGACTTAATAATCATCCTTTCCTTGTGCTATCACTTGTATCTATGAGCCAAAATTTAGGATGTTACAAGAGTGACTTGGGAAGTGTTTATAGAACAGTTTTATGAGAAGTACTTCCCAAGGTCAATCAGAGATGAACGGGAAGCAGAATTCTTAACCTTGAAGCAGGGAGATAATGAGCCTTTTGACAAATACCTAGCCAAATTCATTTGCCTTTGTCACTACTCCAACTATTTCAGTTACCATGAAGATGAAAGGTGGATGACAGAGAAGATGGTTAGAGGCCTGAAGTGGTCCCTGAGGGAAATGTTGCCCCAAGGTAGTTTGAGCACTCCAATAAGGCAGTTGAAGCCTGCTAAATCATGAAGAATAGCCTATCCATCATCTAATGGTTAAGCTTGCCCCCAAGTTGGAGAAGGGAGATCAAGGTGGCACCACCTCCAATACCAATAAGAAAAGGAAGAGGCTATGGGACAATCGAAAGACCAAGAAAGGAGACAAACCTCAGAAGGTCAAAGAGTGTGCAACCTGCGGCAAGCATCACAATGACCGACTGTGTATAGGTGAACAGAATGTTTGCTACACTTGCTGTAAACCTGGACACTTTTCAAGAGAATGCCCATAGAATACGGAGAAGTTAAGGCTGTAAACTCAAGGGCAAGTCTTTGCTCTCATGAGGAAAGAAGCCTAGAAGTCACCAGAGATGATCTAAATTATGATCATTATTAATAACTCCCCGGTGATTGCCATGTTTAACTCGAGTGCTAGTTATTCTTTTGTCTTATATACTAGTGTTAAAAGACTTAGCTTAGTTATTAGCATGCTATCTTATGATATACATGTGTGTCCACACCAACACACCCTAGGGTAGTCACATCAGATGTATACTTAAACTACATAATTCGATGAGCATTGTTGTACTACCTTAGATTTGATATGCATTCCCTTCCATGAAATTGATGTAGTAATTGGGTTGAATTGGTTGTCCTCTTATAACATCTATCTGGATTGTAAGAACAAAACCCTAATCTTACCCCTACGAGAAGTAGAGTTGAGTCCAGAAGTTAAGTTAAACTTCTTAACAAAGGCCCAAGTAGGTAAATGCTTAAGAAGAGGTTGTCAAGGACTCCTTGTTTTCTTCTCGATACAAGTAGAAGTTGAGGAAGAGATAGAAGAAATTTTGGTTGTTATGGAATTCTAGAAGTATCCTTGACAGAGATCATAGGACTACCTCTAGACAGAGAAATAGAATTCGCGATTGACATCATACCTGGAGCAAGACCAATTTCCAAAGCCCTTAGAGAATTGCTCCTAACGAAATGGAAGAACTGAAGAAGCAGATAGAAAAGTTAATGGAGAAGGGTTTCATTAGACTGAGTATTTCACCATGGGGTGCTCTAG
Source organism: Neltuma alba (assembly GCF_004799145.2). Taxonomy (NCBI): domain Eukaryota; kingdom Viridiplantae; phylum Streptophyta; class Magnoliopsida; order Fabales; family Fabaceae; genus Neltuma; species Neltuma alba. The sequence continues at coordinate 241,928 of NW_021635905.1, read as the reverse complement.
TATTGTTCGTCAAGAAGAAGGATGGTGCTCTAAGATTGTGCATAAACTACAAGGAGTTGAATAAGGTCACAGTTAAGAATAAATATCCACTCCCAAGAATAGATGATTTGTTGGATAAGTTAGCTGGTGCTAATATATTCTCTAAGATTAATCTAAGACCTGACTATCACTAACTCAAGATTAAGCCTAATGATGTCCCTAAGACTGTGTTTAGGACTCGTTATGGGCACTATGAGTTCTTAGTAATGCCATTTGGATTGACGAATGCACCTGCGATATTCATGGACTATATGAACTGGATCTTTTATCCTTACTTAGACCAGTTCATGGTAGCGTTCATTGATGATATTCTGGTGTACTCCAAGTCTCCTAAAGAGCATGAGACGCATTTGAGGATTATCCTAAATACCCTGAAAGAGAAGCAGCTTGTTACCAAGCTTAGCAAGTGTGAGTTCTGGCTACAGGAAGTCTATTTTCTTAGTCATGTGATTTCACGAGAGAGAGTGGTTATTGACCCTAGCAAGATTAAGATGGTAGTCAACTAGGAGAGACCTGTCACACCTTACTTATATAGTACCTTAGCATTCATTTAGACCCATTCCAGACCACTTTGGATGGTCTTAAACTTAAGAATTTCAATTTAGACGTTAATTTTCGAAATATTACTGTTCACTGTCCAATTTTCAGTTTACAGGTCCAACTTTGAAAAACCATAACTAATTCTAAAAAAATCGTATGGAGGTGTTCCAAAATTCTACGGAAAGCTCTTTCAATGCTCTTTAAGGAAAAAATATTCAATTGGACTTATTCTTTCCCAATTCATACAGTTTATTGGGTTAATATTACTATTTGTTTGGTAAAATTTGGACTCTCCAGACTCTGTGCCTTAACTTTGATAACTCATATCTCTTTGTACACATCTCCAAATGAGGTGATTTACCACTCATTTTGAAGCTTGGGATGTGCAATATAAGTCTACCAAATCTCGTGATTTAACTCATTCATTTGATAGGTCAAACTGAAGCTCAAAACTAACTGCTTCAGGACCTACGTTTTATCCTTTAATATCTCCTTACTTTAATTCTTTTTATTTCTTTGACATACATAGCATGGGCTTAATCTTTCTCATTCATACTCATATACTTTCATTCATGCCATAAACATCCTAAGCATATACATTGAAGTAATGGCATTCATAACATAATTTACAACATAGGAGAATTATACATTGAATATTAATATCATTCATTTGCATTAATAATTCTCCACTTCTTCTCCTTGCTTCTCATGCCATTAGTGCCCATCATTGATTGACCTAAATGGTTGGTTAGGGAGGGGGTGAGATTTGGGGGAATCTCAGTAGCAAACAATACCATATTAATCATGCTAAATGGATGCTCATGCACTACACGCAACTTGTTTATTCTCTTGTTAATTAATGACATACTAGCATGCTCAAAGCTAACTTCTTGATGCATGGCCATGGAGACATAATCTACTCATCATGAATAGCAATTACAGCAGCTAAAACATGTCACAATAACATTCAATAACATGTACACGGCAACACACAAGCATACAACATCAAGCAATGACAATAGGTAAGTTCACTACCTTGCACCTCAAGCCTTCCTCTTACTTTTCCTTTGACTCCCTTGACTTTCCAACCATGTTAGCTTTTGGTCAACATCATCAAACATCCTCTTGGATGTTCCAAAGGTCCTAAACATAGTCATAATGATCATACAATCTATTAGGACCACTAGATTACATAAAGTTCAAAGCTAGCTCTCTTGAACCTCAACCCTTTCTCTTAGTCTTAGGGTTTTCTTTCTAGCTTTTCTAACATAAATCTCATCATTTCCCATCCTTATGATCCATTTCTTGTCAATTAGGACCACTTTAGATGGCTTTAGATTCAAGAAGATCAAATCTGGAAATTTTGGTTCGCGGGTACTGTTCACGCAGAATCTCCAGAATTTTTGCTCAACTTTGAAAATTCATAATTAAATCTATAAAACTCCAAATTGAGTGATTCCAAGTCTCACTGAAATATTATTAAGTTAAATTTAAAGGAAAAATAGTTTCAGGAACCAATTCTACGCCGAACAGTACCAGAATTGTACGGAACTCGACACCCTTCCAAAAGCTTAACACTGTTTCCAGATTTCAAACCCTAACTTTGAAAAATCACCATAAATCGTACACATATCCAAATGGAGTGTTCTACCCATGGATTTAAAGCTCACAGAGTTTACTTTAAGCATGAAAAATTTCAGAATCAGATACGCACAGTAACTAATTCGAAATAGGTATCAAATTAGATGCTACAGCCATCACATACCAAGATCTTGAAGCTTGAACTTTGTTCCTTCTTCTTGGCCTTCACCCCTACGTTTTTCTCTCTAAATTTTGGCAGAGTTTCCCCTCTTAAACTCATGTTGGCTGAAAATATGAAGGGGAAGAGGCTCTATTTATAGCCAAAAAAGTTGGCTTGAATAGACCAAAATGCCCTTGGTGGCTAATAGAAAGGGTAAGGGCAAATTTGGAAGTTCAAGTGGACTTTTGCATCATCATTGCATCATCTTATTACATCATGCTTACCTCAACCTTCTAGAAGATGCCAAGTGTCATGAAAGTGGTGGAGGAGATGGGAGATTAGATCCTAGCCGTTGGATCAAACTTGTTTCATAAGCTTCCTCCGAATTTACTTGACCCACGTTTCTCCGGCTTTCTTTATGGCCTTCCGGAGCTCAAAAAATTGTTCTGTCTGCTTTATAAATTCCCTTTAATTTTAGAGAATATCTATGAATTTTCTTAGGCCATAACACTTCCTTTAAACCTTGCATAAAAATTCATTTACCAAAATGCCCTTTTATCGGCAAAACTGGCTCTTTAATTTATTAAAGCCACTCCACTGGCCTTTTGGTTACGGGACTAATTTTATAAATTAGTACAACCTTTCAACCATTTAACTTCATTTTTGTGTACATTTTTGAGGCCTCTTGCTATTTTAAATAATTACCTCACATGGTATACTTTTTACCGGTAATAACCTCATAAATTCCGTTGAAGCTGCCTCAGGGGCATTTTCATTTTTTCTCTTCATAGAAGAGCCTTAGAATATTATTTCCCATTTTCTAGGATTTTCTTGGAATTTTCTGTACCCTCTTCCACTTTTACCCCTGTTGGTCATAACTTTCAGAATTTACAGTTTAGTCCCTTCTTGGACTTAGCTTCATATAATCTTCTCTTTGAGGCTTCTAGCTTAACTTTTGGCCTGTATCTAGTCTCTTTTCTCTTTTTGGGCCTTCGAGACTTTACTGGAGCCTCTAACCTTAATTATACTCGAGCCCCTAAAAACTTTTACTTTGCAGTTTAGTCCCTGAAACTGCTTTAACTTCCTTTTTCATCTTTGGGACTTCTGCTCACAGGGGTCTGGTAACCTATTTAATTTAGGCTATTTCTAGAACTTCTAGGCCTAAAAGTCTGGATGTTACAAGACCGAAGACAGTGACTGAGATAAAAAATTTCCTCCAAATAATAGGGTATTACAGAAGATTCATTAAGGACTTCCCTTAGATTGCTCTTCTGCTAACAAGTTAACCAGGAAGAACTAGCTATTCTTATGGGATAAGAAGAGTGAGGCTAGTTTTCAAGAGTTAAAGAGGAAGCTCACCTCTACTTTCATACTTGTACTCTTTGATCCTACGCAAACCTATATAGTTTACATAGATGCTAGTAAGTAAGGACTGGGATGTGTGCTTAAGGAGCAAGGGAAGGTAGTAGCCTACCCTCATGCTAATTAAAATCTCATGAGGAGAATTACCTGACCCATGACCTAGAATTGGCAACGATAGTTTACACATTAAAGATATGAAGACATTACCTGTACGGAGCAACGATAGAGTTGTTTTGTGACCACAAGAGCCTCAAATACCTCCAAGATCAGAAAGAGTTGATTAAGAGACAATATAGATGGATGGATTTACTTAAGGATTATGATTTCCAGATTAAGTGCCATCTAGGCAAAGTGAATATGGTTGTAGATGCCTTGAGTAGGAAGGTAGTGCAGGTAGTATCACTAGAGATCAAGGAGCAGAAGCTGGTAGAGGATTTCAGAGATTGGGGTCCTCTATATTAGATGCAGTGAATAGAAGAGAAAGGAGATAGAACATAGTTTACATCTCTGCTCGAGGATCAAATCAGGGAAGTACAGTCGTAGGATTGATTGGCAAAAATTTTCAAAGAGAAGTTGTTAAAGGGTGAGACCTGAAACTTTGAAATTTTTGAGGAGGGACTATTAAAGTTTAGAAAGAGAACTTATGTTCTCAAGTAGCCGATCTTAGGGAAAAGATACTAGTAGAGGCCCATAAGAGTTGATATACTCTTCATCTAGGAATGATCAAGATGTACTATGACATTAAAGAACTCTTCTGGTGGCCTGGAATGAAGAAAGATATCACAGAATATGTGACAAAGTGTCTCACTTGCCAGAAAGTGAAGACAAAGAGCATCAAAAACCTATAGGAGAGTTACAACCCCTATATATCTCTAAATGGAAGTGGCATAGTATATCGATGGATTTTATAGTGGGGTTACCAATGAAATTGACGAAACATGATGTGACATGGGTCATAGTAGACAGTTTAACCAAGTCAACACATTTTCTGATGGTGAATGTTAAAGACTCTCTATAAAAGTTAGCAAGGCTTTACATCAAGGAGATAGTTAGGCTGTATGGTGTCCTGAGTAGTATGGTTTTGGACTGAGACCCAAGATTTACTTTGAAGTTTTGGAGGTCCTTACAAAAAGAAATAGACACTACTCTCAGATTCAGTATAGCCTACGATCCACAAACAGATGGAAAAATAGAAAGAATGATTCAGATATTAGAAGATATGCTATGGGCATATGTGCTTGATTTTGGTGGTAATTGGGATACATTCTTACTATTGGCTGAATTTGGCTATAACAATAGTTTCCATTCAAGCATTGATTGGCGCCATATAAAGCACTTTACGGGAGAAAATGGAGATCTCCCTTATGCTGGACAAAGCTTGGTAAAAGAAGTATATATGGTCCTACTTTAGTGGATCAAACCTCTAAGTAAATGAAGGCCTTTCAACAAAGACTCTTAATGGCACAAAACAGACAAAAGAGCTACGCGGACACTAGAAGGAGACTGTTGGAGCTTGAAGTTGGGGATCACGTATTCCTCAAAGGTGTCACCAATAGCAGGAGTCGGTTGATCCCTAAAAACCAAGAAATTGAGTCTGAAATACATGGGACCGTTTCAATTTCTTTTCAAGGCTGGACTAGTAGCTTACAAGTTAGCCCTTCCCTTGAATTTAAGTCAAATTCATGATATTTTCCATGTCTCCCAACTGAAAAAAATACCACTCGAACCCAACACATGTCATAAAGTACGATGACATTGTACTCAGAGATAACTTGTCTTTTGAAGTAAGACTAGGGCGAATCATTGATCAAAAGGTCAAACAGCTAAGGAACAAGTAGATTCTGCTAGTCAAAGTTGTTTGGAAAAGTCTTTCATCGGAAGAAGCTACATGGAAGATGGAAACAAAAATGAAAGAGAAATATCCCAAACTTTTTTCATAAGGTATATTTTAAATTTTGAGGACAAAATTTATTTGGGGGGAAGAAATGTCACATTTAGAAATTTCATAATTAAGAGTAAGGAAATCCCCGGACATTTAAGAGCCCGAATAATGGAATAAATATGGAAATTTATGTTAGAAATTACTAAAAATTATGGAATAATTATGAAAGGTAGAGAAAAGGCCCTTGGATAGTATTTTAGGTTAAAAAAAGTTGAATTATGATGGAAAGAAATAATTATTAAACTTTTAGTAATTATTAAATGTTGACTAATTAGGAAAAATTGGTTAAAAGTAATTATGAAAAAATATTTTCAAGCCTCATAAAATTAAGAAAAAATATGGATAATGTGCCTTGAGAATTATATGATAAGGTATAAGTGGTTTTTATACCCAAATTACCCCTGGAAAAATTATAAGGGAATTTAAAGGGGAATTAGGCCAATATTGCATTTTATTTGGGAAAATTCTAAATAAGTATGTGGAAGGAGAATAAAATTCTAAGAAAATTTATATGATATCCCAAGGAATTGTAAGAGATTATGGGATTAAAAAGAGCCCCACAAATATTTAAGATATTCCTAATCTTATGACAAGTAGAAAAACCCTTATTGAAAGAAAAATTCTTTTTCTTTTTATAATTAGTAGGAATTTGGGATTTTAGGGCATTTTAGGAAGAGAAAAATAAGAAGAATGGATTATGGATCTGATAGAAAATAATTATAAAGGTCAAAGTACTGTAATTATAGAAAAAGAATTAAACCTGGAACAAAACTGTACTGATAAACAGTCTTGCATTTTAAGTGGTCTATAAGATGCCAAGTATCAAGCCACTAATGGAGAGGATTTAAAGATGCCAAGTGTCAAGCCACCAACGAAGAGGATCTTGACTTTTAAAATTAATTTCATTTGGAATTTACTTAATTAAGAAAGAGATTACAAGAAGCCTTGGGCAATTGACACCTAGCATAGCAAGTAATGTTGTAGTTGGGATATTTTGGCATTAAATAGAATACTTCCCTCCCATTTCAAGACCACTCATTTTAGCCAAAGAGGGGAGCTCTTGCAAATTTAATTCTTGAGTTCCAAACAAGAGGAAAGCTGTCACACCTCCTTTATTACCTTACTATATATCTATTGGAACCATTTAAGGTCATTTTCCAAAGCTTAAGGATGGAAAAATTTTATCTTTAAAATTTCCATTTTCAGATTTTTGTATACTATTCACAGAATTTTAGGCCAATTTTGAAAATTCGTAACTAAATGTAGAAAAATCAAAATGAGATGGTTCTAACTTCTATTTGAAGCTTGTTATGAGTACTTTAGAGAGAAAATACTGATCGGCCTCATATCCATCTGAAACAGAGGAAACAAAGCCAAAATTTTTGGAGAGTTTTACTATTTATTTGGTTAATTTTTGAATTTTCAGTATTTTAGCTGAACTTTGAAAGGCCATATCACTTAGCACAAAAATCCAAATTTAGTGAATTACCACTTGTTTTAAAGCTAAAAATGAGATCTATAAGCATACCAAATTATAGATCCAAACTCATCCGGTTACTCAAAATATCATTGGTCAAACTTGACCTCTAAAAAGTCAACATTTATCCCCTTTTTATTACCATTTTGATTTTTCCTTTGCTTTTCACTACCAACCATCATGCCATTCATCCTTACCTCACTAAAGCTTGAATATTACTCAACATTCACATACATAAGGTTTTGAGTCACTTATACAATATTCAACATAATTCATAATAATTCACATAATACATAACTATTGCTCAAAGAGATATATAATTTAAATATCTCCTAAAATGATCTCCTTCTCTTTGTCCTTGCTTGGGCCAACTCCTAAATAGTGAATTTTAGACATAAAGAGTGAGATTTTATAAAAATCTTAGTAGAAAATAACTATAATCATCATAGAATTCATGCCATGTAAAAATGTAATGTGTGTGCATAAGATCAATACCATTAAGCAACATTTCATGTGCATATCATTTGCCATGAAAGAAGAGCAATCCATTAAGCCATCAAGTCATTCCTTATACATATTTCCAAGGCACATTTAACATATAATTTCATACATCATCCCATATATTGCTCAATCACATAATGACAACATGAATAACACAACACATACACATTTAAACAAACAACAAAGTAATCAAATTTTAAGTTTAGTGCTATCTCTTGGTTGATAATTCAATTCGGCCTCCTTAGGGAATTGGTGTCCCTCTTTGATCTCTTAAAATGTTCCTATCATTCCAAGTACAAATACATTCCAATTACTAACCATTCAAGCATAAACACAATAATCTAACATTAGGCTCAATTAACATCCCTTTTTCCTTGATTTTTAGCCAAATTATTCCCTTATTGTTTCAACCAACCTCTTGAACCATTCCTACACAATTTTTCATGTGGATTTCAAATATCAAATTAAATTTCACAAAATCACACTCCTTCCCTTTCATTTGAACTTGTCCGAATAGGGTAGTATATATTTCAATAATTTTATTTTTGATTTTGATGTTTTCAAACACTTTCCCTTGGTGTTTTCCTATACAAAAGCACCTTTTAAACTCATTGAAACCATCAAAACACATCAAAACAAGCTCCTACCCTAAGAACATGTCATGACTGAATAGGGTGTTATAGAACCCTAACCTTGATTTCTTCCAAAATCCAATCCAAACACCATTTAAATATGCTTATTCCACATCATGTTTAAGGTTTCTATCCTTTTCTAATAACCAAGTATACTAGCTGAATTTGTGCAGCATTTTTCCTTGAATTTTCATGCTAAAACTTAACTAAAACTACCTTAAATCCTAAGTATAGCAAGGCTTAGACATACCTTGATGTTTCTTTGACAAAAGCTAGATGATTTCTTGCCCAAACTCCTCAAGAATTTCAGTTAGTGGTCTGGAATCAAAGTGACAGAACCTCCCCTCTATTTTGAAATTTCTCAACATTTTCTTGTATTTTGAGGGGGCATTTATGGGCAAAATAATTTTCCATTTTCCCCTTATTTTGGACATCCAAGTTTCCTCCTAAGGGGGTGATTTGGCTGCCATCCAATGCAAGATAGCTTCAGATTCATCCAAGTGTCCATCCACTAGAATATTCTAAGATTATCACATGAAAATTGAATTTATTTTAATTAAATGGGAGAGTCCAGAAGTGTCACAAAATTAAGCCTTAATTATACTCAATATGGGGCCCACAAATGGTTTAGGTTGGCCTCGGAAGATGGCCTACAAACCAAACCACAATCCCAGACCATTTCGAAATTTTTTCTTTTACTATTTAGTTGTAACATTCCATAATTTTTCTAGGCCTTTAAAAATTCATTTTGCTGTATGAAAAATCCTCTTTTAATATAAGAACGTGATCTAGAAATTTTTAGGATTTTTCTCCATCTCAATATATTTATTTTAAATTTTTTCCCGATTAGGCCTTTATCGGTAAAACTATGGGAAATAAATTCCCTAAAAATATTTCCTATATTTCCAAGGCCTAAATCCAATTTTGTAAATTCAATCCCATATTTAGATAATGAATCCATATTTTTTCTGAATTTATTGAGGCCTCTGGCTATTTAAAATAATTATTTTCCTCTAATTTTCCACTACTTTCTCGAAAAAACTCCGTATTCGCGAAATTCCGTAAAAATTTCTTTCTCCATATTTAGGGCCTCCATTGAGGTTTCAGAACCTCTAATTTATGTTTTTCTCATTTTTTTGAGAATTTTCTAGAATCTTTCTCAAAATTTTCTGTTTTGCCCTTCCTAGACCAGTAGTTCCAAAAATGTCAACTAAGACCTTATCGAGGTTTTACATCAAAAGTTGCTTAATCTCCTCATCCACTTTCTACATTGGCCCTTATCCCAACTTTTAACTTCCTATCTCCAGGTGAAATTTTCGAGATGTGACAGTTCTTCCCCCTTATAAATAAATTTCATTCTCGAAATTTAGAAACATACCTTATGTAAACAATTCGAGGTACATGGCTTTTATATCGTCTTCCTTTTCCTATGTAGCCTCTTCTTGAGTTAGATCCCTCTAGAACTTTAGCCATCAGAATAGTCTTATTCCGCAGCTGCTTAACTCATCTATCTATCACTTTTATCAGTTTTACCTTGAAAATGAGGTTATCCTACAGCTCTACATTCTCATATTTCAAAATATGAGAGGGATCTAGTTGATACTTTTTAGTTAAGAGACATGCAAGAGGTTGTAAATCTAACTAAGATTAGGGGGCAAGGCCAATCTATTTATTAATGGGCCAACTCTAGACAAGATTTGGAAGGGTCCAATAAATTTAGGCGTCAATTTACGAGCTTTAATCGACCTTTCTATGCCAGTAGTTAGAGATACCTTCAAAAAGGCATGGTCTCCAATCTCAAACTTTAGAGGCTTTTTTTGTACATTGGCATAGTTTTTCTATCTATGCTATATCGTGAGGACCCTTTTCAATCTAAAGCTTGTTGTGACTATTTTAGAGGAAAAATACTGATAGGCCTCATATCCATCTGAAAGAGAGCCAGAAAATTTGACAAATTGCACTGTTCATTTGTCAATTTGCGAATTTTCAATATTTTAGCCCAACTTTGGAAGGGCATATGTCTTAGCACAAGCTATAAATTTAGTGAATTATCACTTGTTTTAAAGCTAACAATGAGATTTATAAGCATACCAAATTTCAGATCCAAACTCATCCAGTTGCTCAAAATATCATTGGTCAAACTTGACCTCTAAAAAGTCAACATTTATCCCTTTTTATTACCATTTTGATTTTTCCTTTCCTTTTCACTACCAACCATCATGCCATTCATCCTTACTCCACTAAAGCTTGAATATTACTCAACATTCATATACATAAGGTTTTGAGTCACTTATACAATATTCAACATAATTCATAATAATTCACATAATACATAACTATTGCTCAAAGAGATATATAATTTAAATATCTCCTAAAATGATCTCCTTCTCTTTGTCCTTGCTTGGGCTAACTCCTAAATAGTGGATTTTGGACATAAAGAGTGAGATTTTATAGAAATCTCAGTAGTAAAGAACTATAATCATCATGGAGTTCATGCTAAAACATCCTTCCTTTAACCCCTCAAAGTACGCATTCGTAAGGGTTATGGTTCAAACGGATCACAACACAAGCCCGTGGATTTAAAATTTCAACATAATTACTCAGGTTACTATTCACTGTTCAAATTCAGATTACATGCCTAATTTCAAAAATTCATAACTAATTTCATAAAAATTGTATTGAGGTGTTCTAAAATTTTTACAGAAAGCTCTTCTAATGATCTCTAAGGAAAAATATCAAATTGGACCTATCTTTGGCCAATTCGTACAGTTTATTTAATAAAGATTACTGTTCATTTGGTAAAAACTAGAACTTCCAAATTCTATGCCTCAACTTTGGAAATTTGTATCTCCTTGTGTACTCATCCAATTGAGGTGATCTACCTCTCATTTTAAAGCTTCAGATGTGTACTATAGGTCTTCCAAATCTCATGGTGTAACTCATCCATTTGATAGGTCAAATTAGAGCTACAAACTCACTGTCCCAGGGCCTACGTTTTATCCCTTAACCACTCTTTAATTCTTTTTATTTCTTGGCATACATAACATGAGCTTACTCTTTCCCGTTCATACTCATATATTTCCATTCATGCCATGAACATTATAATTAAATACATGGCATCATTGGCATCCATAACATAATTTACAAAATAGGAGAATTATACATTCATCAACAATCTCATTATTAACAAAAATAATTCTCCACTTTCTTCTCCGTGCTTCTCATGCCATTATTGCCCATTGTTGATTGACCTAAATGGTTGGTTAGGGAAGGGTGAGATTTGAGAAAATCTCAGTAGCAAATATTACCACATACATATACAAGATGGATGCTAGTGTTTAGTATGTAGTTTTTCATAAACTTAAATTAACTAGTGACATGCCATCATGCTTTATGCTTGGTATAAAAATACATGGCAATGGAAACATATTAAAAATAGAATTTCTAGCAACAATCATCATGTCATAATATCATACAAACATCAACAAAACAAATCAACACATAAGCGTACCACATCAAGCACATAAAGAGTAAGTTCACTAACTTGTACTTCAAGCTTTTCTCTTACTTTTCCTTTGATTCCCTTGACTTTCCAACCATAAGGGCTTTCGGTCAACATCATCAAACATCTTCTTGGATGTTCCAAGCTTCTAAATATAATCACATTGGTCATACAATCCATTAAAACCATGAGATTATACAAGGTTCAAGACTAACTCTCTTAAACTTAACCTCTTTCTCTTAATTTTTGGATTAATGTTCTAGCTTTGTAAAAATTATTCTCTTAGGCCAATCCTGGTCCAACTTCTTTCCAAAAATCAGTGTTGGCTGAATGGGGGGTTTTTGAAGTCCAAAAATCTCAACTTTAATTCCAATGCTTCCAATGCTTGTTTTTTAGATTTACCCTACATCATTTTCTATTTTAAACCCATTGGAAGCATTAGAATGATCAAGATCACATCCTAGGGTACCAAACTTGAACTGGCTGAACACTACCCTTCATTAAACAATTATAAATTCTTTCACATATCAATACAAAACTCCATGAAACAACCTTAAGCCATTGTGTTTTATTAGATATAACATCAAAATCATCCACTCTTAGCTCTTATTTATTTCAGCCAGCACCTCCCCTAAGGGGATTCCACATTTTTCAACTATCAAACTCAAAAATACAAAACAATATACAAGGTAGAACATGAAACTAACCTTGTATCCAAGCTTAGGTAGAAGGTTTCCTCTTAATTATGCTTCAAGAATCAATTTTGCAAGAGTTTCTCCTCTTATTCTCCATCTTGGCCAAAATGAAGGGTGAGGGAGTGTCTATTTATGGCCAAAACTTTGACTTGAATGGACTAAAATGCCCTTGGTAGCTAATAGAAAGGGTAAGCGTAATTTTGGAACTTTTAGTGACCTTTTACATTATCATTGTATCATCTTCTTGTATCATCCTTACATCATTCTTCTAGAAGGTGCTAGGTGTCACAAAATTGGTGGAGGAGAAGAGGGATTAGATCTTAGCCATTGGATCAAAACTTAGTCCCTAAGTTTCCTCCTATTTATTTGGCCCACGTATGTCTGACTTTCTTGATGGCCTTTAAAAGATCAGAAAATTCTTCTGTCTACTTCATAAATTTTCTTTAACTCTAAAGAATATCTATGAAATTTCTCGAGCCATGACGCTAACTTTAAGCCTTCCATAAAAATCATTTACTAAAATACCCTTTTATCGGCATAATCGACTTTTTAATTTATTAAAGCCAGTTCACTAGCCTTTTGGTTGTGGGATTAATTTTATGAATTAATACAACCTTTCAACCATTTAACTTCATTTTTTGGTACATTTTTTAGGTCTTTTGCTATTTTAAATAATTACCTCAAACAGTGTACTTTTTATCAGCCACAACCTTATAAATTCTATTTAAGTTGTCTCAGGGGTATTTTTGTCATTTCTCTTCATAAAAGAGTCTTGGAATATTATTTTCCATTTTGTGGGATTTTCTTGGAATTTTATGTGTACTTTCCATTTTTACCCATGATGGCTGTAACTTTCTGAATTTACAGTTTTGCCGTTGCTTGGGCTCAACCTCATAAAACCATCTCTTTGAGGCTTCTAACTTAACCTTTGGTCTGTATCTAGCCTCTTTTCTCTTTCTAGGACCTTCGAGACTTTACTGGAGCCTCTAACTTTGATTACACTTTAGCCTCTAACAACTTTCACTTTGCAATTTAGTCCCTGAAACTGTTTTTACTTCCTTTCTCATCTTTGGGACTTTTGTTAAAAGGAATCTAGTAGCCTATCAATTCAGGCCATTTTTGGTACTGTTAGGCCCAAAATTTTGGATGTTACACATGCCATATAAAAATGTAATATGTGTGCATAAAATCAATACCATTATGCAACATTTCATGTGGATATTATTTGCCATGCAAGAAGTACAATTCATTAAGCCATCAAGTCATTCATCATACATATTGTCAAGGCACATTTAACATATAATTTCATGCATCATCCCATATATTGCTCAATCACATAATGGCAACATCAATAACATAACACACACACATTTAAACAAGCAAGAAAGCAATCAAATTATAAGTTCAATGCTACCTCTTGGTTGATAATTCAATTCGGCCCTTCTGGGGAATTGGTGTCCCTCTTTGATCTCTTGCAATGTGCCTATCACTCTAAGCACAAATACATTTCAAATTGCCAACCATTCAAGTATAAACACAATAATCTAATATTAGGCTCAATTAACATTCATTTTTCCTTGATTTTTGGCCAAATTATTCCTTCTTTGTTTTAACCAACCTCTTAAGCCATTCCCACATAATTTTTCATGTAGACTTCAAATATCAAATCAGATTTCACAAAATCACATTTCTTCTCTTTCATTTAAACTTGGCCAAATGGGGTAGTATATATTCCAAAAATTTTGTTCTTGATTCCGATGATTTCAAACACTTTTCCTTGGTGTTTTCCTACAACAAAACTCATTGGAGCCATCAAAACACATCGAAAAAAACTCCTACCCCAAGAATAAGTCATGGCCGAATAGGGTGTTATAGAACCCTAACCTTGGTTTCTTCTAAAATTCAATCTAAACACTATTTAAACATGCTTATTCCATATCATATTTAAGGTTTCTATCTTTCCCTAATAACCAAGCACACAAACTAAATTTGTGTAGCATTTTCCCTTGAATTGTCATGCTAAAACTTAACTAAAACTAGCTTAAATCTTAGGTATAGAAAGGTTTAGACATACCTTGATGTTTCCTTGACAAAAGCTAGATGATTTCTTGCCCAAAGTCCTCAAGAATTTTGGTTAGTTAGGTTTGGAATCAAAGTGATAGAACCTCCCCTCTATTTTGCAATTTCTCATCATTTTCTTGTATTTTATAGGGGTATTAAAGGGCAAAATAATTTTCCATTCTTTCCACATTTTGGACATCCAAGCTGCCACCTAAAGGGGTGATTTAGCTGCCATCCAATACAAGATAGCTTTAGATTCATCCAAGTGTCCATCCACTAGAATATTCTGAGATTATCACATAAAAATTGAATTTTATTTTAATTCAATGAGAGGGCCCAGAAATGTCACAAAATTAGGCCTTAATTGGGCTCGATATGGGGTCTACAAATGGTTTAGACTGGCCTAAAAGGATAGCCCATAAACCAAATCACAATCCTAAACAATTTCGAAACTTTTTTTGTTACTATTCAGTTGTAACATTTCATAGTTTTTCTAGGCTTTCAAAAGTTTATTTCTCTTCATGAAAAATCCTATTTTAATGTAAAAACATGATCTTAAAACTTTCAGGATTTTTCTCTATCTCTAGATATTTATTTCAAATTTTTTACGATTAGGCCTTTATAGGTAAAACTGCAGGAAATAAATTTGCTAAAATTATTTTCTGTATTTTCAAGGCCTAAAGCCAATTTTTTTAAATGAAACCCCACATTTAGATACTTAATCCATATTTTTCTAAATTTATTGAGACCTCTAGCTATTTAAAATAATTATTTTCTTTTGATTTTCCTCTACTTTCTCAAAAAACCTTTATATTCGGGAAATTCCGTAAAAATTCTTTTTTCCATAGTTTTTACCTTTAAAGCCTCCATTGAGGTTCAAAAACCTCTCATGTACATTTTTACAATTTTTTAGAATTTTTCTCAAAATTTTTCTCAAAATTTTTCGTTTTGCCCTTCCCAGACTATTAATTCCAAAAATGTCAACCCAGACCTTATCGAGGTTTCACATCAAAAGTTGCTTAGTCTCCCCATCTACTTTATACATTGGCCCTCATCACAATTTTTAACTTCCTATCTTTGTGTGCCATTTCCGAGATGTGACAAAAGCTAGCCACTCTAATCATCCAAGCTAAGGTTCAAGGTTAGTGAGTTGTTGGAAGTTGTTTCTTGCTTATTTTCCTTGAGTTTGATGGTTGAAAAATCTGTTTTTCTTTCTTTTGTATGCTGGCCAAAATGTATAAGGGTTAGGGGGAGGAAGTTTTGTTGCAAAAACCTAGTAAGAAGACTTTGAATTTCAAGTGGTTTTAAGTTGTTGTGTGAAAGATTTCATGATTGGTTCTTAAGAGATACTATTCAGCCAAAGGAAAAACTATAACCTAGGATGAGATTTTCATAGTTTTAATGTTTCTACTATGTTTAAAATCGAAAATGGTGAAGGGTAAACCTAAAGAACAAGTATTGGATGCATTAGAATTAAGGTTGTGATTTTTGAAAGTTTAGACCCCCCTATTTAGCCAACTTCCGTTCTTAGGGAAAGAAATTTCTTTTCATGAATCTAAGTTCATATTTGGATTGTACATATTTGGTTTTTGTATGGTTTGGTTTGTAATGTGACTATCCTTTTTGTATAATATGATGTTTAGGGTTTGATATTTGTGGAGGAAGAGAAGAAGAGCAAATGCATAAGGAGCTTTTAGAGCAAGGTAGTAAGATTTAATTAACTACTAAGGTTGACATTGCATTGTTTATTATGTTAGTGAACTATGATGATTGTGATGTGTCTGCTCTTTGCATTTTATTGCCTTGGCTTTTACATGTTTAAGATTACCTATTTATAATAGGATTAGTTCTCCAATGGTAGCTAATGTCGATATGCATAATGATAATGCATGCTTGATGTTATAGTTGGTTAATCTTGTTATTGAGATTTTTTGAAATCTCATTCCTTCCAAATGTAATCTAACATTCTAGGGGCTGAGTCATCTAAGAAGAGGCTGCAAATTAAAATTAAATGTGGTGATGAACCATGGGAAGCAATTACATTTCAGTTATGTATAAGTATGCATGTTTGATTACTGTAACCCTAAGCAGACTGTAACTTGGAGCTGCATTTTGATTATGTTACCGAACGAATTTAATCACAAAGTTTGGTATGCTTAGAGGTCACGTCCTGAGCTTCAAATCGATAGGTAGCACATTAAAATTGGACATCAGTACAATTTATGGCCATTTTTCAAAGTTAAGGATTGAAATCTGAAAAAAGGGTTTTTACCAAAGTAACAGTGGTAACTTTCCAAAAATTCTAGCACTAATTCAAAAGGTTTCGGTTCACAAGACTATTTTTTCTTGAAAGAGCATTCAAAGAGATTTCTATGGAACTTAGAGCACTCTATTTTTACTTTTTTCTGGAATTAGTTACGAATTTTCAAAGTTGAACAGAAAAACTGGATTTTACTAAATAAACAGGGATTTTATGAAAATCAGCGTCCAGATTGTTTATTTTTGAGTTAAGGCCATTCAAAATGGTTAAAAGTGATTCTTATTAGACCCTAAGATATCCTAGAAGTAAGATGTAACAATGGCCAGGCTACTAGACCCCTTCTGGCAGAGGTCTCGAGGTTCCCTAGAAGTATAGAAGAATTTCTAAGGACTAAATTGCAAAGGAAAAGTTTTTTGAGATTGAGAAAAGAGAAGGTTGAAGACTCTAGCGAAGTCTTGAGGTCCAATAATGAGAAATAGAGATGAATGCAGGTCAGAAGTTATGTTGGAGGCCTCAATGAGGTGACTTATGGGTTAAGCCGAACCAGGGGTAAAATCCTAAGTTTACAAAGTTCGGGCCTGTAAGGGCAAAAATAAAAATTATGCCCGAAAATTCTAGAAAAATCTCAAAAAATAGAAAATGGCATGTTAAGACCTCTATGTGAAGTTTGGGGGCTCTAGTATAAGGAGTTGAGATAATTAAGGGCTAAAGGTTATGCTACGAACTTCAGTAAGAAGATTATTTGGATTAAACCTAAGTAGGGATCTAAAATGCAACTTTAGAAAGTTTCAGGATGAAAAAGGACATGATAGAAAGTAGACCTGAATACTTCAAAAAAATTCTAAAAAAATTGGAATGAGGTCTAGAGGCGTGTATGAGGCTAACAATGATGAAAATACCCTTGGGAGAAATTTATGGAATCCCCAGGGTTTCGGCTAATTTTGAATATTAGCAGAAATTGAATTATTTAAAATACAGGGAGCCCTCAGATAATTGGACAAAAATAGGAGAAAATACCTGAGAAATTATCACAGGTTTTAAAAATAATTCCGTCCCCAGCAAGCAAAGAGGTTAGCTTTAATAAAATTTAAAGCCTATTTATACATTATCCAGGGAAAGTCAAAGTAAATTGTCTAGAGATTGACTTTTGACTTAAGAAAAATTAAAGAAATTTCTTGTGATGAATAAATAGTATTGGTACCCAAAGATAGATTCTTGAAGTCATGAACTGATAGAAAGAATTCGATCAAGTTTACTTCGAAATAAATATTATTAATTATTTTAATGGGAGAACAAGGGAAGAGCATCACTTCCTCTTTAGGCACATTATATAATGCCATGTGGACTTATGTAAGATGAGAAAATAATATCAGAACATGTCTCAGTAGTCCTAGGTAAGTCAGGATCCAAAAAAGTACCTGATATGGTGTAGAATAGCAAGACAGGTGGAGGAATGCCTAGAGACTATATTTTGCACGAATTTTTCATTAATTTTCTCCTTATTTTGATGCCATAATAATGAAGGGACATGTAAGAGACATGTGTATGGTTAGATAAGCGATACATATATGATTGGATATAAGACACATGTAGGTTAGATTAAGAACACATGGCTGATGATGTAAGCATGAGTTAAGAAAGATAAGGTAAGCATGATGTTATGAAGACACATGTCACAACAAGATAAAGAGGGAAAATAAATGACCAAGATTTAATCTTGCAATTTTAAGATCAATGGCTAGAATTTATTCATAAACTTTATAAATACCCCTCCCCTCCCCTCATTTTCATCCTAAGCCTATGAAAACTATAGGAAAACTCTTGTAAAATGAATTCTGGAGAGAGAAAGAGGAAGGAGAAGAGAAAGACCAAGTGATCCCATACAAGATCAAGCTCTAAAACAAGGCATGTTCATGGGTTTTGATGTAGTTTTCACTATCCTTATTATTATTGAGCTTGGTTATGGGTTTTAATGGTTTTTATGAGCTTAAAACCCTAGGAGTGTGCTTCATGAAATTTTAAGTGTAGGGGAAGATGAAATTGATGTCATAATAATGTTTAAAGGATTGAAATGAACAAGAATCAAGTGATTTTATATTAAAATTAGTTGAATTTCATGATTATGTCACTTAAGGAAACATTTCAGCCAAGATGATTCCTATAACTTGAGATTGGATTTTGATTATTTTGATGCTTCTAATGAGTTTAGAATGAAAAATTGTGTAGGGAAAAGGTAAGAAAACAAGTTTAGAAGCATTAGAATTGAAAATGAAAATTTTAGACCCTAAAGCCATATTATTCGGCCAAGGCAAGAAATGGAACAAGGAGTTAGATTTTGATAAATCTAACACTCATACTTGGATTTCTAATGAAAAATTGAGTGGTAAATAGCCAAGAGAATGAATTTAGACATCAAGATTAAGAAAGTGAAATTTAAAGATAAAGAGGAACAAGCTTAAGAGTTAATATGGTTAATAGTTTTTCTTGGTCTTTAGAGATTAGATATTAATGTGTATTGTGAATCTAGAACCATGAGATACCAAGAAAGAGGAATGACAAGGTTGTTCAAGCAATCTTAATGGTTGGGAAGTAAAAGAAGTAAGAAGAAAGCTTAAAGATAAAAAGTAGTCAATACAAAAAAACATGCTTTTAGCAACGGAATTTAGTGACGGAATTTTTTAATTAGCGACAGAATTAGTGACAGATTAGCAACGGAATGGATTAGCGACGGAATTTGTTCCGTCACTAATTCCTTTGTCACTAATTGATTAGCAACGGAATTGAAATTCTGTCACTAATAAGTGACGGATTAGTGATAGAAAAAGCGACGGATTTTCCGTCGCTAATTACTAACGGAATTTTTCCGTCGCTAATCTGTCGTTAATTCTTGACAGAAATTTTCGCTAATCCATCGCTAACTCGATTTTTTTAAAAATAAAATAAAATACCACATGACACCTCTACCAATTGCCACATTATCATCGAGGACCACCTCCACGTGTTGCTGCCACCTCACGTCTACTGCCATGTGTGCTGCCACCTCACCTTCGCCTGCTACGTGTGCGCCACGTGTCACACTTCTGCCTACCACATGTGCCTGTCACCTCACCTCTACCTGCCAAGTGTGCACCACATGTCACCACTACATAATTCCCTTCTCAAAGTGACTTCTCCATGGCTTGAACCCATAACCTCCTCCGTGCATACCTGCGGCTTTACCAGTTGAGCTGCAATGAACCTGTTGACTTATTATGTAAAATTATATATATATTATATTATTTTACACAAACAATTATATATACATATATATTATTAAAAACTAAAAATATACTATATGATAATTTTAATCATAACTATTTTAATGAAAAAATAATTTTTAAATATTTGTTTGACTATTTTTATAATTTTTTAGTTTTTAAAAAATATTTTTAATATAATTTTAATTTCTAACGACACTAATTTTGAATTTTACATCATAAATAATTTTTCATAAATATTTTTTAAATTTATTTTTTAATTAACATTGATAAGATATACAATTTAATTATATATATTATTACATTATATTATATTATGTATTTGTGGTTTATATATTTGAAGAAAATCATTTACAATTAGTCAAAAAATCTTGTTATTCAAAAAATAACTACTATAATAAAATCTAATAAATTATTCTATATAAAAAATTAAATGATTTAAATAGATTACGATAAACAGTATTTTCTTACTTGTATATATATCCTATGTAATTTATTTTCTTAAACTTTGCGATGGAATTTGCGATGGAAACAAATTCCGTCACTAATTTCTAACAGAATTACGATGGAATTTCTGTCGCTAATTTTTTTGATGGATTAGCGACAGAATTAGCGACGGAATTGTCTGACGGAAAAAGATTCCGTCACTTATTCCGTCGCTAAATACGGATTAGCGACGGAATTTAGCAACGGACAGAAATTCCATCGTTAATTCGTTAAAAAAATTAGCGACAAAATTTCCGTAGCAATTCTGTCAAAAATTAGCGACGGAAACTGAAATTTGTTTCCGTCGCTAATCAGCTGTTTTTTTGCAGTGAGTGAACGTACCTTTCTTATGTACTTGATGTATATGCTTGTATGTTGATGTGTATTATATTATTTGAAATGATATGAGATGTGTCACACCTTAGTTTTAGACAATATTATATCTCACTTAGAACTATTTGAAATAATTTCTTATGGTCTTAGGTTAGAAAATTTTGAACGTTAAAATTTCATAAATTAGTATTCATTGTAACCCTAATAAAGGCCAAAATCATAACTAATTCTAGAAACAGCAAAATGAGGTGGTTCCAAGTTCTATTAAAAGCTCTTAATATGATCTTTAGAGAAAAAATACTTATTGGTATCTAAAACTCACCAATTAACCCTAAAATTCACACAAAATAGTACTGGTCATATGATCATTTTTCAATCTTCTAGAATTTATGCCTAGCTTTAGAAAGGCATAACTTCTTTGACAAAACTCCAAATTTAATGAAATAGCACTTGTTTTAAATTCAAAAATATCATTCATTTGCATAGAATTTCATATGGTCAAACTTTACTGTTAAAAAGTCAACTTTTATCCATTTTATATGCAATTTTTGGTTATTCTTCTCTTTTCATTCCATATGACCACTCTAATCACATAGCCCATATAAAAACATGATTTCTTGATAATATAATCACATGCATATCAACTGTGGTCATCAATATATTAATTCATAACAATCCATACAAAATAACAAAATATTCACAAAGAGGCATTATACTTAATTATCTCCCAAGATAGCCTCCTTTCCTTTGTCATTACTTGGTCTAACCCCTAGTTGATGAATATCTGAATATAAAAGAATGAGATTTCATAGAAAATCTCAGTAGCAATGAATCATAAGTATCATGTTAATCATGCTATGTAAAAATATGCTATGTCATCATGAAAATAACATTATCAAACAACATTTCATGTGCATATCGTTTGCCACGGAAAGAGAGCAATCAATTAAGCCATTATACCATTCCTCATCACATATTGCCAAGGCATATTCAACATAGAATTTCATACGTAATCACATAGTTTACTCTATCACATCATGGTAACATAAATCAAATAACATCTGCACATTTAAACAAGCAAGAAAGTATTCAAATAATGTGTTCAATGTAACCTCTTGATTAATTATTCAATTTGGCCTCTTTGGGAAATTTGTGCTCCTCTTTGATTTCTTGCACAATGCCCATCAATCCAAGCATAAACACATTCCAAATTACTAATAATACAAGCATAAACACCAATACTCAACATTAAACTCGATTAAACCTCTTTTTCCTTATTTTTTGACATAATTATTTCCTCTCTATTTCAACCAATCTCTTGGGCCATTACTACACAATTTTTTTTCTAAAATCCAAATATCAAACCAAATTTAACAAAATCACACTCTTTCTATGTCAAACAGATTTGGCTGAATATGGTTAGTTGAGATTTCAAAATTTTTATTTTTTATTCTAACAATTTTAAACACTTTTTCTTGGTGTTTTCCTACACAAAAACACTTTTTAAACTTATTGGAATCATCAAATCGCCACTAGTGGAAAATGTTAGTTTGACTACTAGATTTTGCTTCTGTTACTAAAGGAAGAGAAGCAATAAGAACCTATGGCTTCTATTACATTAAGAACAAAAGCCGTAAAGAACCTATGGCTTCTGTTACATTAAGAATAGAAGCTGTAAATATGATTAACATTCTATTACCACTATTATATGTATAACAGACACCATACATAAATATATCAACTACATATGTACATGTAAATTAACTCTTAACTTTTAAAAATTTTAAATAAGATGTAAATAAATTGCCACTTAAACTAATAAAAATATTTAAAACATGTTGATTTTAAAATGGAACAATAAATTATGCACATTAACAAATTAAACAGTAATGGTGTCTGGTTTGTTTTGGATCAAACATCATAGGTGAATGAAAGTTATTAAAAAATTGTTATCACCCTTATTTAGTGCAAAATACCAATTTAACTTCTATTTTTGGTGTCAGTTATACAGGAAATCGAAGTTGTATGTTCTTTCAACACTTTTCTCTTCTGACCTCCTTAGACCTGATGCCATAAGCTGACATATGGCTTCCATTCAATTTTGAACAGACTCCATAAATATACCAAATAATTTTAAATTATATTTCATTTCATATAATTGCATTAGGACATCTTTTTTTATAAGTTATAAATGCATTACATATTATGGTTTCATTTTTATTTAACTAATTCCATAAAAAAATTTTAATTATTTAAATTGAAATAATATTTTTTAATTCTTTTTCTTTTCTTTTTCACTAACTAATAGTTTTTAATGAGAAATTTTCTTTTAAATGATTTTACGTAATTAAAAACTTGATTTATTTCAAACTTAGATTAAGAAATTATCTATTTATATTAGGCATAACATCTAGTTTATATCTAACCAAATGCTATATGCAATTTTTTCCCCCCACAAGCTCAATTTTTTTTAATGCTACTGCGTCTGGCCCATAATGGACCAGCAGCTGTAGCATGCTATGGCTTCAGTCCCATTTCGGGCCTGAAGCCATAATGCCTAGATGATACTTAAAAAAAAAAATTTTCCCCTTCCATCCATATTTTCATCAGCACATGCCCTCCTTCTTCAGTACTTTGATCATCAGCTCTAGCTTTTTCTTGCCCCATTCATTCCTCTATATCTATCTCTGTGGGTGGTCTAGTGGGTCTCACCGGAAGCTTAATCAATGTCCCGTGGGTCTTGAGCTGATTGTCTTGCTTTTCTCTTGTTCTATCTTTGAACTGGTTCTGGGTCTCGCCTTCTTCATTTTGTCTTCTGTGACACCTTAAGTTTGTACCAATTGACTTGCCTTACGGAAGCATTTGGAATCACTTTTAAAGTCTACAAGTGATGAAAAATCAAGTTTGAAAATTTTCTTTTACGGGTTACTATTTATTGTTTCCTTAAAATGTGGCAAACTTTGAAAATTCATAACTAATTGTAGTAAAATTAAAATTGAGTGATTCCAAGTTCTACGGAAAGCTCTCTAGATAAAATTTTGAGAAAAAATAGTTTCTGGACTAGTTGCCTTGAAATTCAAGCCCATTTTTCTTTGAAAAAGTTATGTTCATTTGGTCATTTTTGGATTTTTACTTTATTTTTGCCTAATGTTGGAAAGGCATAACTTTCTGCTCAATTATCAGAATCGGGCAAACTACCTCTCATTTTAAATAAAAGAATCAAATCTCTTTGCTTGCCTAATTTCATAACCTAACTCACTTGTTTACTCATACGGTCATTAGTCAAACTTTGATCCATTTTAGTTGACTTTTTTACCCCCTTTGGAAAGATAACTTAACTTAGTTGATCATCACAACATACTCTCATTAGCTATACTAGCTATTTCTAACATGCTTGAACTATTCTACTCATACTTATATACTTCTAACCTTAATCATATTATTGGAAACTTAAAGCATGCTTAATATTACATTATTCCAAAATAGAAAGGTTCAAAGCCATATAAATTCATTATGGCTTTCTACCTCTTTAAGTAAGAGCCAACTCCCTTCCTTTGCCCTTAGATGTTGAAGGCCCTAGGGTGTGTTTAAATAATGGGGTAAGATTCTTGGAGAATCTTAGTAGCAATTGCATAGATGATCAAGGTCACACAATTCATTGCAAATTAAGCTACATGCATGCATACCTTAACTTTATGTTCATGCTATGGCAAGGACATATCATCATAAATATTCATAGCACTCAACATAGCGTAAGCCAAGGCATAAATTGCATAGAGACAACATCATATAACATAACATTCTCATCCACTTCATAGCATAACAAGTGAGCAAAACACGTAGCTATAATCATACAAAGCAAGGTGACACTCTAATATAATGAATTGCAGAGCTACCTTGAATGCTTTCCTTCATTTCAAACTCTTTCCTCTTGACTAGATCTTTGCCCCTTTGTTGTGTATAGCCTATTAGGCAACCAATGACACAACATTAAGTATCATTGCAGCTTCACAACTTAACATAAACCCTTAAACCCCTTTTTCTTGGTTTTTAGGATTTATTTTTCTAGCTTTGATTTTTGAACTTTCTTGGGTCTTTCCTACATAATTTTTCATGTAGAATTCAAATATCATATTAGTTTTATGAAAATCCAATTCCTCCCCTACTTACTTGATTTGGCCAAACCATAGGGATAAATAGGTTCAAAATTTTCATTTCAATTTTTAATGCTTCCAACATCCTTTTCTTGGTATATGCCTACACTAAACCATCATTTAAACTCATCGAAAGCATCAAATTGAATTGAAACAACTTCCCTCATGCATTTCTCAATGTGGCCGAACAACATAATAATTATAGGGAAAAGGATTCTCAACAAAACTAATATGTAATCACTTAGTCTTTAACCTTTAACCATGTTTAATCTTAGTCATACATAACCTAAACCCTTCCTAATCCATTTTGAGGAAATTTGGGCAGCACTTCCTCTTAGGAAAATGACTTTCCATCATCATTAAAATAGCATAAAACCAACATATCACCATTATAACTTGAAATGGAAGAGTTATATAAGCTTACCTTGCTTCCAAATGACTTCCTCTCACTAGAACTCTTCTATTTCTCTCTCTAAATGAAATTTTACAAGAGGTTCCTTACTTGAAAGGTCTTACCCAAAGTTAACATGCGGGAGGGGGTATTTATAGGCTTCATGTTTCATTAATTCCACACATGCCCTTCTTGCATAAGACTTAATCTTGGCCTTTCAATTTTTACCTCTTTCCACATGTACAAATCTTAGGCTAGGTGGCTTAATATGTTGACACTTGGATGGCGAGTCACTAGGGCTTATGTAATCTCTTTTTATCCATTAAGATTAATTAGGATTTAATCAAGATTAACTCTTTTAATTCCTTGATTAACTTGGCTAATTATCCTTCTAGAAACTTTTGACTTTTCAAAGATAGATGGGTGAATCCTAGCCGTCCAATGAATCATGTTTGCCATGTGTCAAGATCTTATGGAAGATGACTTAACCATAATCATCTTTACTTATCCATAATTAAACTTTAATCTAACTTGATTTATTATTTTCTTTTCCTTTCTCTTTTTATTTTCTTTTTTCCTTTCTTGGCCAATTTGGGCGTGACATGTGTCCTTATCAATCTGTAGGAAATTTTACCACCCTGGTTGTCCTGACAATCCACTGAGTTTTAATATAATATTGGTTTAGTTTATCTGATAGCTGAAAAATTCTAGTATCTCAGAATTCTTATATCAGCTCACTATTAATTATTTCTTGATAAAGGAAACTTTCTTGATTAATTTCATAATTTTTTTCCCTCTGTAACTCTTTAAATTGTTGTTTCTGCAAAAACAGACAATCTACCGATATTAATTTAGCTCTAAATTTAATTAAAGCTAACTCCCTTATCATTTAGGGTTGGAAATAATTTTATAAATCTTCATAATTCCTAAATGAATATCCTTTAATTTTTCATAATTTTCTGAGATCTCTAGGTATTTTTAATAATTAATATCGACTAATTTTTCCTAGTTTAGCCAAAATATTAATAATTAAAATAACTTTTAATAAATTATTTTCAACCTGTATTTACTTCCTAGACCTCAAATACTGTTTTACAGTATTAATTTTATTTTTCATTATTTATTAGAAATTTTTAGGATTTTCATACATTAATTACGATAATGCCTTTTATAGACCAATCATTTTGAAAATGACAATTTAGTCCTTTTCCAATTTTTACTTCAATTGTTACACTGTTTATCTATCTTTTATCTCACCTGGCCTTGGTCAACCCTAATCCCGCTAAAGATATCAGGGTGTGACATATTTTCCTATTTCTAGGTTAGAAATTTTGAGATGGGTCATGGGTCTCACCTTCTTCTTTATCTATCTTCGAGTGGCACTTGGAATCTTCCTTTATCGCCTTTTAGGTATAACCGAAGCTGCTCTATTCTTTCCTATTCATTCACCTTTATTGATGATGCCTTAGGTCTTGCATATCTCTATGCCGTGCATTGACAGTAATTTGTTTGAAGCTTAGGTTCTAGTGAGTATTTTAGTTTTACTAATCATTTTGGATTCTTGCTGAAATTGAAAATTCTTTGATCTGTTCAAGAATCATGTGATTACCGTATACTCTATTTGTTCATTTTTTAATTGTTTTTGTGAAAATTTCCACCATCTCCTGTTTATTGTACATAGAATGCTAGTTTTGCAGCTATAAGTGAGATAGGAAGTTATTTGGTTGAATGGGTTATACTTGCCAACGTGATGACCAATCTTACTGTGATTTAGGAGTATAAATCTTTGTTGTGTAGGAAGGGATGCTGTCAAGAATGTGAATGTCCTTTTTTGTATTAAATTGCACTATATTATGCGAAAACTACATTCTGATCAATCTAGAAAAATGGAGCAGTGGCCATTGAACCAATTCATTTGATAGAAACATTAACCAATAAAGGTAAAATAATGAGGTTGTGTGATTGATCAAAAAATCCAAAAATCAGTTCTGTTGCTAAACCAATGCTAATCAATTTAGCTGTGAACCTATGAAAAATCAGTTCTTATGCTTTTGGTGCCAATTAGTTTAACAAGTAAGACTTTTGCTGAAATCTTGTGCTCTTGATATCATTGCCAAACATGAAAATTCCCAACCTCATGCTGTGGTCGATGCATTATCTCCCCGTGTTCAGACTTTTAAGTCAATTACCAGAACTGACCAAGGAAAGCCCAATACAAGTTCCCATCAACTTCCAATTTTTGCTTCAGCTGTGCTCAGTCTTCATTCTTCTTCAAATTCTGTTTTGGCACCATCTATCTTGAAGAACCCTGCCATTCACAATGTAAATGATGGGGAAGTTGGGAGCCAATCGTTAGCTGATGGATTGAATCATCTTAATGGAAACGAAGTTGTTCCTCATGTATTTGGTGAATTACTAGCATCTAAGAGTGAAAGATTTGGATCTTTGAACTAGACAAACAATACAAAAACCCCAAACAAGTCAAATGAAGCTGAGGAGAATCAATTATCTGAGGCTGCACAGTCCTTCTCCCCCTCTTATAATGGTTTAATGAGACCTTCTAGTTGTGGTAGCCAGGTACATCCGGGTATGGCTATCATTCTGCTAGTTTATTCTTATGAGCAGCATGTTTGCTTTATATCTTTTGTTTTCCATTTTGTACGTCTAATATTGCTTTAAATCTTTATAGAATTTTCTGGTGTGTTACTTTTTCGGGCAGGTATTATTTTAGGTCATCATATATAGAGGAAAGGACAATATGCTAAGAGAGCGAGAAAAAGAAGCCTACACAATTTGAAGGATATTAGTCAATGAGAAGAATCATTGAAAGTCCATGGAAATTATAAAATTTTATCTAGGGAGAATCATCAGGACTAAGCCTGCAATTTGAATGTAATTTTAATAAAGCTAGTCCATTGTGTCTAGATTCTTCTGTAAATACTCCCCAAAATTTTATTGGTAGAAATTTTATTTCTTTTATTGTATATCTCCTTACCATTATAAAGTGTAATAATCTAAATCTTTCTATTTCGTTATCAATTATTGTCAATTATCAGTATTTCTTTGATTTAATCTCTCTGTAATTCTTTTTGTTCTATGTCTGAAACGATCAATATCTCAAAGGTTTCAACTTTTGAAGTTTGTGTGCAATCGTCAAATGAGTTGAGGCAACATGTTATTGTTACTTTTCTGAATTATTTTCAGGTTCTTGAGGCTTTAAAAAGTAGTCTGATATTTGGAAGCTTTGATTCTGATTTCGATAAAAAGGAGATGTTTAGCACAATTGGTGTGACGATAATACTTCATCTGCTCTTTATCCTTCTCAAGGGAGTGACAAAACTGCTACTTCTAGGTTTGTGGTTAATGTATGCTGTTTGGTGTGCATGTCAATCTTTTAGATTTTTCTGTCTCCCTGTCTCTCTCCATCTGTGTCTCTCTGTCTCTATTCCCTTCTCCCTTTTGTGGATTGTGCCTCTGAGTTGGCAGGGACTGCATGTGGGCTGGGGTTGAGACTTGTCTTATATTTCCTGTTACTGCTGCTGGAAAGTGGGAAATTTCTCTCTTAGAACATCTCAGACCTTGTTCAAGATCTTTAGTAGCCGAGAGTTTGTATTATTGTTTGCCCCCTTGATTCTAGGTGTCATTGTGCCATGGTGTGCTACCATTATCTCTATTTTGATGGTACTTCATGTTTGGGTGCAGTAATCAAAGTCCATCATCAACTGCTGCTGGCGATCATTCTGATCATTCACATTCTCCATCTGATCTTATTGAAAAGCCATCAGTTTCAGAAGTTAATGCCGTCTCTGGTACTGAACCGAAGGCTAATTAGCCAAAGCAGGAGGCATTGTTGGCTCCATTAGAGGAATTCTTGGATTTAACAAAATTAGAATAAGAGGTGATGTATAGCAAGTTGTACGTGTTTATCTTTTTGTTAAACATACTAATATTAGCTCCATACTTTTGTTAACAATTTATAGGTATAGTTGGTTTGGTTGTATAAATACATTGTACATTGGTGGTTATATTTAATATGAGATATAGTTGGCTGTGTTAATAACAGGTTTCTAAGTACATTTAATATTTTAAAAAAATATTTTTTTTAAAAAAAACTACCTACACCTATGGCTTCTGTTATAGTGCATAACAGAAGCCATAAGTTAGAACCTATGGCTTTTGTTACACCGTAACAGAAGCCATACGTTAGAACCTACTGCTTCTGTTATACCATAACAGAAGCCATACGTTAGAACCTACTGCTTCTC
Source organism: Neltuma alba (assembly GCF_004799145.2). Lineage (NCBI taxonomy): Eukaryota > Viridiplantae > Streptophyta > Magnoliopsida > Fabales > Fabaceae > Neltuma > Neltuma alba. The sequence goes on along the minus strand of NW_021635905.1, from coordinate 212,290 downwards.
TTGCACCGCAACAGAATCCATACGTTACAACTTGTAGCTTTTGTTCTAGCACAGAACAGAAGCCATAAGTTAATACCTATGGCTTTTGTTCTAGTGCAAAACAGAACTTGTAAATTCATACCTTTGGCTTCAATTATCCATAACAAAAGCCATATGCAGGCAACCTAAGCTGTAGGGTGTAACACCTCTCTTTATAATCTATTATATGTCAATTAGAACCAATATAAATCATTTTGTAATGTTTCCGGATGAAAAATTTTGAATTTGAGGATTTTACTATTCATCCTGTCCGTACACTATTGTCCGAAAATGGGCCAACTTTGAAAATTCATAACTAAATCTAGAAAAATCAAAACGAAGTGGTTCCAATTTTCACAAGAAGCTTGCTAATAGTTCTATGGAGAAAAAATAATAATTAGGTCCAATTCAATCCAGAATAATTCCAGGAAATTCGTCAAAGTGTACTGTTCATTTGGTAAGTTTTCGAATTTTCAGTATTTTTGCCCAACTTTGGAAGGGCATAACTCTTAGCAAACAACTCCAAATTTAACAAATCACCACTTGTTTTAAAGCTAAAAATGAGATCTATTTGACTGTAAAATTTCATGCCCAGATTCTCATAATTGCTCATTATTTTATGTGATACAAATTTAGCACTTTTTAGGGAATTTCTATTCCCTAATTGCCACTTTCTTTGACTTATTTCCCCTTTTCCTTTTTCCACATTCATTCCATAATGTACCATGCATAATTCCAACATTAGGGTATAAGAATAAAGTATAATACACATCATAACATCATCCATAACTAGATACAAGCATTACATAAAATTCAATGATACCTTACACAACATAACATAACAACATTAATTATATATTGCTCCACTATCCCAATACCAATTCCTTGCTTTGATCCATGCTTGGTCCACTTCGTAATTAGCGCATAAAATGACATAGGAGGAATGACATTTCAAAGAAATCTCAGTAGCATATGAATTATAATTGTTATGTAAATCAATGCAAGTTTAATTGTGATATGTCATGCAATCCAATTCATTCCTAACTCATAGGAATTCATGCCAAATATCATGCAAGGAGAGGAACAGTATATCATCCATATTGACATACCACAAAGCATTTGGCCAAAGTATAACCAATGTCAATCAACAATCAAAGTCACTACAAAATTCCTCCAAATCCAAGCAACAACAAATCACAACAAACAAGCAAGATAAACAATCAAATTATAATTCAAAGCAACCTTTGCAAAGCTTGTCCACTTAATTCCTCCAAGGAGCAATGCTTCTCCTTAATTCCTCCTCTCAATGCCTATTAAACCAAGCATAAACATAGGCCATATTAATCACAAGACAACTTAGTTCCAACACTTTAATATTACTTAACAATTTCCCCCCTTTTGTCTTTGATTTTTAACAAATTCATTCCTCCTTTAGAATCAACCATCTCATGATTCAATCCTACACAATTTTTCATGAGGAATCCAATGGTGCAATCAGATTTTTAAAATTCAAACTCCTTCCCCATGAACTCCTCTTGGCCGAATAGGGGGCTATATGCTTCCAAAAATTCTATTTTTGATTCCAATGATTTTAAACACTTTCCAACATTATATCCCTACACAAAAACATGTTTTAAAGCCATTGGGATCATAAAACCAAGCAAAATCAAATTGCTTTTGCATGAACAGTGATGAACGAAATTCCTTCCCTTAAACCCTAACTTTGTTTTCATCCAACAATCAATCCATACACCATTTAATCTTCCTTATTCCACTTGATTATTAAGGTTTTTATCCTTTCCTAGGCATCACATATCCAAACTGAATTTCTTAGAATTTTTCCAGCATTTTCCCAAGCAAAAATCCTTATTTAATCAATGTAAAACTTAGAGATATTGATGTTTGGACATACCTTAGTGTTTCCTTGAAGTAAGTTGGATGATCTCTTGCCTAAAACACCTCAAAATTTCATGCAAGGGTGGTTGGATGAACAGCGACAGAGTTTCCCCTTATTTTTCCCTATTTTCTAACATTTTTCTTGTATTTTCAAGGGGTATTTATAGAAAAAATCCATCTGCCCTCTCCCTCCTGATTTGCACGAAATTGGACACCTAAGGAAGTATATGTGGCAGCCATCAAGTGTCCAAAACATTCATATCACTCCATGTGACATTTCTCTAGATTTTTCCACATAAATATCTCTTAATTTTGCATTTTATATAATAAAAATGGTGGAATTTGGAAAGTGCACGAAATTAGGCCTTTAATGGGTCCATTGTGGGCCCCACAAATGGGTTTGGGCTGGCCTAAAAATATGGCCCACAAGCCAAATCACTATCCCAAACTGATTTGAAACTTTATCGGTTACTATTCATTAGTAACATTTCATAATTTTTCCAAACCTCCAAAAATTCATTTCTCTCAATGATAATTCACCTGTTAAATGGGAGCATGATCTAGAAATTTTTAGAATTTTTCACCATCTCCAAGTATTTATTTTGAATTTTCTTCAATTAGGCCTTTATCGGTGAATCTGAGGGAAAATACATTCCCTAAAATTAATTCCTGAGCCTCCAAGGTCTAAAATCAATTTTATAAATTCAAATACACATTTAGATGAATTTTCTATCAATCTCCCAACTTTATTGAGACCTCTAGCTTATTAAAATAATTATTTTCCTTTATTTCTCCAATAATTTCCCGATAAACCTCCATTTACGGGAAAATCCGTAATAATTCACTTTCACCGAAATTCTACCCTTTGGGCCCTAACCGAGTTTCCAAAACCTCTACTCTATACTTTTTCCATTTTTTAGGGATTTTCTAGAATTTTTCTTAAATTTTCCCATTTTGCCCTTCCTAAATCATTAACTACGAAAATGCCAGCCCGAACCTTTTTGGGATTTCATATCAAAAGTTGTCTCATCTCCCCGTCTAGTTCCTACATTGACCCTCATCCTAATTTTTAATCCTTTATTACCAAATGAAAATTTTTGGGATGTGACATAGGGGGTATCTTCCGCTACAATTGCTTCTACTACAATACATATATAGTAGCGAAAGGTTGGTTTTAACAGAAGCTAAAAGGGGTATTTTGCACTAGTGCGCATTGAAACAATCTCTAACATCAAAATCCCATAATGGCTGAATAGGGTATATAAAATCCTAACTTTTGTTTTCTTCCAAAATTCAATCGAAACATGCAATTCCAAGCTCATATTCATGGTTTCTATCCTTCCCTAATCCATCCTTATTGTGACCGAAAAATCACAGCATAGGGGCTTAGGTTTTGTCATGAAATTTCAACCAAAATATCCCTTAAATCTAACCAAAATCAAGCTTAGATATTGTCACACCTTACTTCTAGAATGACTTAGAGTTCAATTAGAATCATTTTAGATCACATTAGATGGTCTTTAACTCAAAAATCTTATTTAGAATGTTACTTTTTAAAAATTATTATTTACTGTAGTTTTCTAGCTTTCAAGTCTAACTTTGAAAAATCATAACTAATTCTAAAAAAATCATATATAGATGTTTCAAAATTCTACAGAAAGATCTTTTAATTCCTTTTAAGGAAAAAAATACCCAATTAGACTTATCTTTGGCCAATTCATACAGTTTAATCAATAAAAATTACTATTTATTTGGTAAAATTTGGAACTTCCAGATTATGTGCCTCAATTTTGGAAATTCATATCTCCTTGTGTACACATCCAATTAAGGTGATCTAGCTCTCATTTTAAAGCTTGGGATGTGTACTATAAGCTTGTCAAATTTTGTGGTTAATTTATCCATCTGATAGGTCAAACTTAAGCTCAAATCTAACTGCTCCAAAACCTATGTTTCATCCTATAACTAACTTTTACTTCAATTCTTTTTATTTCGTTGGCATGTTAAACCTGGGCTTACTCTTTCCCATTCATTCTAATACATTTACATTCATGCCATAGTCATTCTAAACACATACATTACATTATGGGTATTCATAAACATAATTTACAATATAGGAGAATTATATATTAAACATTAACCTCATTCATTAACATCAATAATTCTCCACTTTCTTCTCCTTGCTTCTCATGCTATTATTGCCCATCATTGATTGACCTAAATGGTTGGTTAGGGAGGGGTGAGATTTGGGAGAATCTTAATAGCAAACAATACCATATTAGGCATGCTATATGGATGCTAATGCACTGCACACAACTTGTTTATTCTGTTGTTAATTAGTGACATAGCATGCTCAAAGCAAACTTCTTGATGCATGGCCATGGAGACATAATCTACTCATCATGAATACCAATTAGAGTAGCCAAAACATGTGACAATGACATTCAAATAACATGTACATAGCAACACACAAGCATACAACATCAAGCAATGACATTAGGTAAGTTCACTACCTTGCACTTCAAGATTTCCTTTTACTTTTCCTTTGATTCCCTTGAATTTCCAATCATAAGGGCTTTCGGTCAACATCAAAAACATCTTCTTGGATATTCCAAGATCCTAAACATAACCATATTGATCATACAATCCATTAGGACTAAGAGATTATATAAAGTTCAAGACTACTTTCTTGAACTTAACCCTTTTTCTCTTAATTTTTGGATTAATGTTTTAGCTTTGTAAAAAATTGTTCTTTTAGGCTAATCCTACACAATTTTGCCTACGAAATCCAAATATGAGCTTAGATTAATAAAAATCCAACATCTTCTGTAAAAATCAGTTTGGCCGAATAGGGCTTCATAACTTTCAAAAATTCCAACTTTAATTCTAATGCTTTCAATGCTTGTTCTTTAGGTTTACCCTATACTATTTTTCATTTTAAACACAATGAAAGCATCAAAACTATGAAAATCACATCCTAGGATATAGATCTCATATTGGCTGAACAGTACTCTTCCTTAAACAATCATGAAATCTTTTAAACAACAACTCAAAACCACTTAAAACAACCTTGAATCAATGGATTTTAACTAGATATAACATAAAAACTTCCACCCCCTATCCTTATACATTTTGGACAGCACCAAACCCTATGGGAAACCAAACTTTTTGACCATAAAAACCAAAGATTCAAAGAAAGAAACAAGAGGGAACAACTTACTACCCATAGATCCAAACTTGGTTGATCAAAGCAGGTGTCTTCCTCTTGATTTAAGCTTCAAGAATCAAAATGCCAAGAGTTTCCCCTCTTACTCTCCATATTGGCTAAAAATATGAAGGAGGGAGGGCCTATTTATAGCCAAAACTTTGGCTTGAATGGACCAAAACGCTCTTGGTGGCTAATAGAAAGAGTAAGAGGGCAATCTTGGAACTTCAAGTGCACTTTTACATCATCATTGCATCACCTTCTTGCATCATCCTTACACCATTCTTCTAAAAGGTGCCAAGTGTCACAAATTTGGTAAAGAAGAAAGGAGATTAAATCCTAGCCATTTGATAAAAACTTAGTCCTTAAGTTTCCTCCTAATTTACTTGGCTAACGTTTCTCCGACTTTCTTAATGTCCTTCCAACAGAAAATTCTTCTATCTACTCTATAAATTCCCTTTTATTTAAAAGAATATCTATAAATTTTCTCAGGCCATAACACTTCCTTTAAGCCTTGTATAAAAATCATTTACTAAAATACCCTTTTAACGGCATAACCTGCTTTATATTTTATTAAAGCCATTCCACTGGCCTTTTAGTTGCAAGACTAATTTTATAAATTATTACTTCCTTTCAACCCTTTAAACTCATTTTTACATACATTTTTGAGGTCTTTTTCTATTTTAAATAATTACCTTAAACGGTGTACTTTTTGCCAGCCATAACCTTATAAATTCCATTTCAACTGCCTCAAGGGTATTTTCATCATTTCTCTGCACCAAAGAGCCTTAAATTATTATTTTCTATTTTTTGGAATTTTCTTAGAATTTTTTGTATACTTTTCATTTTTATCTCTAATAACTATAACTTTCTGAATTTATTGTTTTACCCTTGCTTGCGTTTAACCTCATAAAACTATTCTTTTGAGGCTTCTAACTTAACATTCGACTTGTATCTAGCCTCTTTTTTCTTTTTGGGCCCTTGAGACTTTACTGGAGTCTCTAGGTTTGATTACACTTCAGCCCTTGAAAACTTTTACTTTGTAGTTTAGTCCCTAAAACTGCTTTGACTTTCTTTCTCATTTTTGAGACTTCTACTTAAAAGGGCATAGTAGCCTACCTTCTTTAGACTACTTCTAAGGCTCCTAAGCCTCAAAATTGAGGCATGACACTTCTCCCCCTCTTTTAAAAATTTCATCCTTGAAATTTCATGGCTAAGCCTCTAGTCTAACTATCTCTGAGAAGTTACTTGAGGAGAATGTCCCTTTCTTTCTCCCCATTTAGCATGCCTGAATATATCCAAATTAGAGCTTATAGCTCTAAAATCTTAAAGGGTCTTATGTACATTAGTATAAACTTTTCCACTTTAATGGTTTTCGCCTATTATTGGCATAACTTTCTGTCTGCTCTGAGCTGTAAGCAACTTCTACTTAAATAGTTGTATTTGCTCAGAGGTTCAATTGATTTTATCTGGACATCAACTTCCCTTTCTCTAAGTTTTGTCCAGTAAATAGGGAATCTATACTTTCTCCAATGCAGAGCTTCGAATAGGACCATTTGAAGGCTGGAATGATAGCTACCACTATGAGAAAACTCTACCGTGGTAGGTACTCATTCCATTTCCTTTAAAATCCAAGACGTATGCCCTCAATATGTCCTCTAGGGTTTGGATTGTTTGCTTTGTTTGCTTGTTCGGTTATAGTAATCAGCCATATTAAGACTCGACTGGGTTCTCATAGCTTCTTGTATCTTTTCTAGAATCTGGACGTAAAACTTGGGTCTCTATCCAGCACGGTATCCTTTGGTACCCCATAAAGTCTAATAACCTCCTTATCGTATAACCTCGCTAATTTCTCTAGAAAATATTTTAACTTTAATCACTAGGAAATGGGCCGACTTTATCAATTGATCAACTATGACCCATGTCGCATTGTAAACTAACGACATACGAGGTAATCCTACAATAAGATCCATGAAAATGCTATCACATTTCCACTCAAGGAGATCTGGGTTTGCAAAAATCTTGAGGATTTCTGGTGCTCTATCCTTATTTTCTAGCACATGAGGCATCTTGTCACATATTAGGTGACATCTTGTCTCATACAGGCCATCAAAACCTCTGCTTAAGGTTTTGGTACATCTTGGTCATTCCTGAATGAATCATGTATTTACTCTTATGTGCCTAATTCAGAATTCACTTTCTAAGACCATTTACTAGAGGGACATAGGTTCTTCCTCTACACTTTAATATTCCCTCAATTGAGATTTCAAAATCTCTTTGTCATGCTTTATTACTCTAGATCAAAGAGTTCTTGCTAATTTATCTCTTCTTTGAGCTTCTTTAATCCGATCAGTCAATAAGACCTTCGTTCCTGCTCCTTCTGCTACATCAGATGTCAACTGCATCTGATAGGTAGGACCCCAATCCTTTATGTCTTTTAACAATTCACTCTCTTTAATCATCAGGGTTGCCACCTCCACTACCTTTCTACCCAAGGCATCAGCCACTCTATTAGCCTTTCTCGGATGGTACTTGATCTGGTAGTCATAGTCTTTGAGTTATTTCCTCCATCTTCTTTGCCTTATGGTCAGCTCTCTTTGATCTTGTAGGTACTTGAGACTCTTAAGATCTCCTATAGTAACTTAGTAGTCTTAAAAAACATCTTATCTCTGTTACCGTCATGAGTTGTTCCCAGTTAAGTACTGTTTCAACTTTATTGGGATCCACAACCACACCTTCTTACTTAATTACATGGCTTAGGAATCTAACTTGATCTAACTAAAACTCATATTTATTTAGCTTGGCATTGAGCTGTTTCTCCTTTAGTGTACTTAAAACAGTCCTTAAATGCTGCTCATATTCCCCTCAATATTTGGAGTACAAAAGGATGTCATTGATAAAGACTATGACAAACTGATCCAAGTACGGGTGAAAATCTAGCTCACATAATCCATGAAAGTAGCAGGGGTATTTGTTAAACTGATAGTATCACTAAGAACTCATAGTGTCTGTATTGGGTCCTAAAAGCAATCTTTAGAATGTCCTTAGCTTTTATCCTCAATTAGGGGTATCCTCATTATAAATTGATCATGGAGAATACTATAGCTCCAGCCAGCTGGTCTAGCAAATCATTGATCTGCGATATGGAAGACTTATTCTTTACTATTATCTTATTCAGCTCTCAGTAGTATCTGCACAATCTTAGACTACTATCCTTGTTCTTAATGAAGGGTTTTGGAGTATTTCAGGGAGATATGCTAGGTCTAATGAATCTCCTTTTTACAGCTCCTCTATCTGTTTCTTTAACTCTACCATCTTGTTTGGAGTCATTCAATAAGGTACTTTTAATATTGTCTTCATAGACATTACTCAATCCTTTTGTCAACCTCAGACTATCTTTGCTCACCTTAACTTTGTCTTCCATCTTGCTGGACTTAGTGCACTCTTGCCAAAAATGACTAACATTTCTGACCTTTACACATTCTTACATTACTTCCCAGGGTCACCTATTACTGGGCTACTTTTACCCGAGCATGCTTAACTGAACAGTGCTGATGGGAATCGAAGGCACTGATGCTAATAGGCTTGAACCTTGGTACATACTATCTTAGACACTTCTTGTTCTACTTTAGTCAGGTATCTCCAGCTTAGATCCTTGACACTAGCCTTATCTTAGGGATCTTCCCATCAATACTCAATCTGTCACTGTATCAGGGGTTCTTCCTGTATCTGTAGCTAGCTTGAATACCTCTTGTTTAGGTCTTATAGCTCTATTTATCTAACTTTGGCTTTCCTCTATTAATCGGAGGAAAATTGAGCTAAGCCCAATCAATGATAAGGTTATCTTAAAGGAAGTCATGGATACTCTCTCTATACTGGTCTACCACTGAAGGAGGTTTCTGTATCTTAAACTTATCCCTAGTTTTCATCTTCCTAAAGAGGTATTATACTCTTACTCTTATGGCTCAGCCACTTTTCCTTTGGCTCAGTCTACTGTGATCTCGGGAGCTATTGCGCTATATTGTAAGCCTCTTTAGGATCCATAGTGACCTTGGAATAGCATCATCACTTTGAACCCATTTTAGGATCTCTGGGAGACTTTAACCACAGGGTTGAGTAATAAAATAAGTCACCTTTACTTAGTTGGTAACTTGACTGATCATTCCCTAAGACTGTTCCAATAGCCAATATCATTCTCTTAGCTCTTATTCAATTCTTCAAGCCACCCATATGCTTCTTTAGGTGCCTAAAACAATCTACCTTAGGAGCTTTCTTACTCTTCTAGCTACTCTTACCATTCTTAGCTACTTTAGAACAGTATAGGGAGAGGATTGATGCAACTTCTCTTTTCTTTTCTTTACTTTTCAGTAGGAGTATACTCTAACATGCATAATGCTTGGCATTCCAATGTAAGGAGTACAAGCTCTTACTCATTGCTATGTTTGTAGCGTGCTAACCAAACATCTTATCCCTAAAAGGGAAGCCTCTTATCCTATTTGTAGCTGGTTCTGGAAGTCATAGGGAAAAGACTTATGAGGTTCTCTTCTTTCTACTTGTCCTTCTCTGTTAAGCTCAGGGACATTTAACCCCAACTTTGTTTTTGGATGGTCGTACTTCCATTAGAATGAGGTCAACATTGCTTGCCTTGTCTCGACTGCTCCCCTTTCTTGCTCGGATAGGGTATTTTGCTCTATTTAGAGTAATGTCAATTCTGACTTGGAGGACTAACTCCTAATTTCTCTAGGAAGACTCATAGCTAAGACCATATCCCTTGTGAAGGGTGCCTCTCAACCTAACCCCAAATGACTAAGTATCTCTTAACATTATCAGGAACATGCTAACCTCATTAAGCTAGTTCCCTACACAGCTATCTGTCTCATTCTCATCTCTTTCTCTTCTTCTTGATCCCCAAAAATTCCACTAGGGCTATCCATCTTGAGTTTACTATCTCCAAGTTCCTCTTTATCTATTTAGGGACTTGAGATAGCTACTCTATCATGGTGCCTCATCCTTAACAAGGCTGTAAGAATTTGTCTAGCTTAGGTGGCCACTACACCCTCTTAGATGTGTACAGACTCAACCCCTAACTATCTTGTTCATCTCCTTATCATTACTCTTCCTCTGAGAGGGAATCTGATAGCTCTAAATAGTAAATACCTCTCTCCTTTTTAGCTTTACTAGTCTTACTCTTAGTGACCTCATAGTTTATCATGTCTTGACGAGATACCACCTCAACATCTGAGGGTTACTGTCTCTATTCGTCAAGACCAGAATCCTTGTTCGCTGTGATGAAAGTCACCACTTCCTCTGATAATCACTTCTGTATTCATTTATCACCACCAATTCTCTTGGTTCATCGTGACGAAACATACTTTCTCTTAACCTCTACTAGCCCTACCTAGCTTCATTTGTCATAGCATTACTCGCTGCCTGAAGGACTTCCACGTCCCTAGCCTCGTTGTGATCCCTAACTAAGTCAACTACTTCCTTTCAGCCAATTAAGGAAGGATCTGGCTCACATCTCTAGGCCATTAGCACCTTTGGTTTCCTCTATCCTTAGGGATCACTGGTAGAAGGAAAGCTATCTTTAACTCTTCCTAGCTTTTTTTTCAATATATTTTGATCGTGCTGCCTTAACATTATGTCAAGGCTACACTAACTGTATCTAACTTAGGTTGCCACTTGACCCTTTCTGCTAGGGTTCAGACTTATACCTCTTTCTGACTTGTAAGCCATTATCCTTTCTTTCTCTAGAGGGGAAGTCTCTTTATCTTTACACAGTGGTTACCTTTCTTAGATTATGAATTTCTTATCATCATTTATTTGTTCCTTTCTAATTGAGGACTCAAACATCACCTCTTTAGTGATCCTCAATGCTTATTTTTCCTAGAGCATTCACCTCCAATCCATAGCCTTAGTTGGACCATTGCTAGTGTTTTATTGCTAGCTCTGACCTGAAATGGGCTTTGCTAAATCCTTGTAGATAGTTCCTTCTTCCTATGTCAAAACCTCTGTTCTGATACCAAAAATATCACATCTTACTTCTAGAATGACTTAGAGTTTAATTAGAATCATTTTAGACCACATTAGATGGTCTTGAGCTCAAAAATCTCATTTAGGATGTTATGTTTTAGAAATTACTGTTCACTGTATGTTTTTCAGATTTCAGGTCTAACTTTAAAAAATCATAACTAATTCTAAAAAAGTGTATGGAAGTGTTTCAAAATTCTACTGAAAGCTCTTTTAATTCTGTTTAAGGAAAAAATATCCAATTAGACTTATCTTTGGCCAATTCATAAAGTTTAATCAATAAGGATTACTATTCATTTGGTAAAATTAGGAACTTTCAGATTTTGTGCCTCAACTTTGAAAATTCATATCTCCTTGTGTATATATCCAATTAAGGTGATCTATCTCTCATTTTAAAGTTTAGGATGTGTACTTTAAGCTTGTAAAACTTCGTGGCTTAATTTGTTCATTTGACAGGTCAAACTTAAGCTCAAATCTAACTGCTTCAGAACCTACATTTTATCTTTAACTAACTTTTGCTTTAATTCTTTTTATTTCTTTGGCATGTAAAACTTGGGCTTACTTTTTCCCATTTATTCTCATACATTTCCATTCATGCTATAGTCATTCTAAACATATACATTACATCATGGGCATTTATAAACATAATTTACAACATAAGTAAAACTTCCTTCCTTTAACCCCTCAGAATACATATTCATAAGTGTTATGATTAAAGCGGATCACAACACAAGCCCATGGATTTAAAATTTCAACATAATTACTTAGTTTACTTTCACTGTTCAAATTTTAGATTACAGGCTCAACTTCAAAAATTCATAACTAATTCTATAAAAATCATATTGAGGTGTTCTAAAATTCTACAGAAAGCTCTTTAAATGATATCTAAGGAAAAATATCAAGCTAGACTTATCTTTGGCCAATTCATATAGTTTATTCAATAAAAATTAGTGTTCATTTGGTAAAAACTAGAACTTCTAGATTCTGTGCCTTAATTTTGGAAATTTGTATCTCCTTGTGTACACATCCAATTGAGGTGATCTACCTCTCATTTTAAAGCTTGGGATGTTTACTATAAGTTTGCCAAATCTCATGGCTTAAGTCATTCATTTGTTAGGTCAAAATAGAGCTATAAGTTCACTACCTTAGGACCTATGTTTTATCCCTTAACCACTCTTTACTTTAATTCTTTTTATTTATTGGCATACATAACATGAGCTTACTCTTTTCCATTCATGCCATGAACATTATAATTAAATACATGGCATCATTGGCATCCATAACGTAATTTACAAAATAAGAGAATTATACCTTCATCAACAATCTCATTCATTAACAAGAATAATTCTCTACTTTCTTCTCCTTGCTTCTCATGCCATTATTGCCCATCATTGATTGACCTAAATGGTTGGTTAAAGAGGGATGAGATTTAGAGAAATCTTAGTAGTAAACATTACCACATACATGTACAAGATGAAGATGGATGCTAGTGTATGGTATGTAGTTTTCCATAAACTTAAGTTAACTAGTGACATGCCATCATGCTTTCTGCTTTGTATAAAAATACATAGCCACGGAAACATATTAAAAACAACATTTCCAGCAACATTCATCATGTCAGAACATTATACAAACATCAACAAAACAAACCAACACATAAGCATACCACATCAAGCACATAAAGAGTAAGTTCACTACCTTGTACTTCAAGCTTTCCTCTTGCTTTTCCTTTGACTCCCTTAATTTTCCAACCACGAGGGCTTTTTGTTGATTTTCCAACCACAAGGGCTTTCAATCAACACCATCAAACATCTTCTTGGATGTTTTAAGGTCCTCAATATAATCACATTAGTCATACAATCTATTAGGACCAAGAGATTACACAAGGTTCAAGACTAACTCTCTTGAACTCAACCTCTTTCTCTTAATTTTTGGATTAATGTTCTAACTTTGTAAAAATTATTCTCTTAGGCCAAACCTATACAATTTTGTCCAAGGAATCCAAATATGAGCTTGGATTAATGAAAATCCAACTCCTTCCCAAAAATCAGTTTCGGCCGAATAGGGGGGTTTTGAAATCCAAAAATCCCAACTTTAATTCTAATTCTTCCAATACTTGTTCTTTAGGTTTACCCTACACCATTTTCTATTTTAAACCCATTGGAAGCCTTAGAATAATCAAGATCACATCCTAGGGTACCAAACTTGAACTGGCCGAACACTACCCTTCCTTAAACAATCATAAATTCTTTCACATATCAGCACAAGACTACTTGAAACAACTTTGAGCCATTGTGTTTTATTAGATATAATATCAAAATCATCCTTTCCTAGCTCTTATTAATTTTAGATAGCACTCCCCTAAGGGGATTCCACATTTTTCAACCATCAAACTTAAAAATACAAAGCAATATACAAGACAGAACATGAAACTAACCTTGTATCCAAGCTTAGGTAGATGGTTTCCTCTTGATTATGCTTCAAGAATCAATTTTACAAGAGTTTTCCCTCTTATTCTCTATCTTGGCTGAAATGAAGGGGGAGAGAGTGTCTATTTATAGGCAAAACTTTGGCTTAAATTAGACTAAAATGCCCTTGGTAGCTAATAGAAAGATTAAGGGCAATTTTAGAACTTTTAGTGGCCTTTTACATCATCATTACATCATCTTCTTGTATCATCCTTACTTCATTCTTCTAGAAGGTGCTAGGTGTCACAAAATTGGTGGAGGAGAAGGGAGATTAGATCTTAGCCATTGGATCAAAATTTAGTCCCTAAGTTTCCTTCTATTTACTTGGCCCACGTTTGTTTAACTGTCTTGATGGCCTTCAAAAGATAAGAAAATTCTTCTATCTGCTCCATAAATTTTCTTTAACTCTAGAGAATATCTGAGTTTTTTCAGGCCATAACACCCCCTTTAAACATCGCATAAAAATCATTTACTAAAATGACTTTTTATCAACATAATCAGCTTTTTAATTTATTAAAGTCATTCCACTGGTCTTTTGGTTATGGGACTAATTTTATAAATTAGTACAACCTTTCAATCACTTAACCTTATTTTTTGGGTACATTTTTGAGGTCTCTTGCTATTTTAAATAATAACCTGAAACAGTGTACTTTTTTACAAGCCATAACCTTATAAATTCCATTTAAACTGTCTCAAGGCTATTTTCATCATTTATCTTCATAAATGAGTCTTAGAATATTATTTCCCATTTTGTGAGATTTTCTTGGAATTTTTGGTGTACTTTCTATTTTTACCCCTGATAGCCGTAACTTTCTAAATTTACGGTTTTACCCCTACTTGGGCTCAACCTCATAAAACCATCTCTTTGAGGCTTCTAACTTAATCTTTGGCCTGTATCTAGCCCATTTTCTGTTTCTAGGCCATTGAGACTTTATTGGAGCCTCTAGCTTTGACTACACTTTAGCCCCTAAAAACTTTTACTTTACAGTTTAGTCCCTGAAACTGTTTTTACTTCCTTTCTGATCTAGTAGCCTAATCAAATTCAGGCCATTTCTGGTACTGTTAGGCCTAAAAGTTGGGATGTTATAATTCTCCATTAACCTTATTCATTAACATCAATAATTCTCCACTTTTTTCTCCTTGCCTATCATTGATTGACCTAAATAGTTGGTTAGGGTGGGGTGAGATTCAAGAGATTCTCAATAGCAAACAATACCATATTAGGCATGCTAGATGAATGCTAATGCACTGCACACAACTTGTTTATTTTGTTGTTAATTAGTGACATATTAGCATGCTTAAAGCTAACTTCTTGATGCATGGCCATGGAGACATAATCTACTCATCATGAATAGCAATTACAGTAGCCAAAACATGTGATAATAACATTCAAATAACATGTACACAGCAACACACAAGCATATAATATCAAGCAATGACAATAGGTAAGTTCACTATCTTGCATTTCAAGCTTTCCTCTTACTTTTCTTTTGATTTCCTTGACTTCTCAACCATGAGGGCTTTCAGTCAACATCACCAAACATCCTCTTGGATATTCCAAGATCCTAAACATAACCATATTAATCATACAATCAATTATGACTAAGAGATTACATAAAGTTCAAGACTACTTTCTTGAACTTAACCCTTTTTCTCTTAATTTTTGGATTAATGTTTTAGAACTGTCAAAATTGTTCTCTTAGGCTAATCATACGCAATTTTACCCAAGGAATCCAAATATGAGCTTAGATTAATAAAAATCCAACTTCTTCCCCAAAAATCAGTTTGGCCGAATGGGGGTTCATAACTTCCAAAAATTCCAACTTTAATTCTAATACTTTCAATGCTTGTTCTTTAGGTTTATCCTATACCATTTTTCATTTTAAACACAATGAAAGCATCAAAACTATAAAAATCTCATTGTAGGGTACAAATCTCGTATTGGCTGAACAATACCCTTCCTTAAACAATCATGAAATCTTTTAAACAACAACTCAAAATCACTTGAAATAACCATGAATCAATAGGTTTTAACTAGATATAACATTAAAACTTCCACCCTCTATCCTTATGCATTTTGGCTAGCACCAAACCTTAAGGGAAACCAAACTTTTCAACCATAAAACCCAAAGATCCAAAGCAAGAAACAAGAGGGAACAACTTACTAACCTTAGATCCAAACTTGATTGATCAAAGTAGGTGTCTTCCTCTTGATTTAAGCTCCAACAAATCAAAATGGCAAGAGTTTTCCCTCTTATTCTCCATCTTGGCCAAAAATGTGAAGGAGAGAGGTCCTATTTATAGCCAAAACTTTGGCTTCAATGGACCAAAATGCCCTTGGTAACTAATAGAAAGAGAAAGGGCAATCTTGAAACTTCAAGTGCACTTTCGCATCATCATCGCATCACCTTCTTGCATCATCCTTCTAGAAGGTTCCGATTGTCACAAATTTGGTGGAGGAGAAGGGAGATTAAATTCTAGCCATTGGATCAAAACTTAGTCCTTAAGTTTCCTCTTAATTTACTTGGCTCACGTTTCTCTGACTTTCTTGATGGCCTTTCGGAGTTTAAAAAATTCTTCTATCTACTCCATAAATTTTATTTTATTTTATAGAGTTTCTACAAATTTTCTCAGGTCGTAACACTTCCTTTAAGCTTTATATATAAATCATTTACTAAAATACCTTTTTAATAGTATAATTGGCTTTATATTTTATTAAAGCCATTTGACTAGCTTTTTGGTTATTGTACTAATTTTATAAATTAGTATAACCTTTCAACTCCTTAACCTCATTTTTGCATATATTTTTTAGGTCTTTTGTTATTATAAATAATTACCTCAAATAGTATACTTTTTACCGACAATAAATTTATAAATTCCATTTAAGTTGCATCAAGGGTATTTTTATCATTTCTCTTTACAAAAGAGCCTTAGAATATTATTTTCTATTTTTTAGGATTTTTTAAGAATTTTTTGTATACTTTCCATTTTTATGCCTAATGACTGTAACTTTCTAAATTTATTGTTTTAACCCTACTTGGGCTCAACCTCATAAAACGAGCTCTTTGAGTCTTCTAACTTAACTTTCGACCTATATATAGCCTCTTTTCTCTTTCTAGGTCTTGAGACTTTACTGGAGCCTCTAGCTTTGATTACACTTCAACCCCTAAAAACTTTTACTTTGCAATTTAGTCCCTGAAATTGCTTTGACTCTCTTTCTTGTTTTTGGGACTTCTGCTCAAAAAGGTTTAGTAGCCTATCTTCTTTAGACTACTTTCAGGATTTCTAGTCCTCAAAATTGAGATGTGACAAACATACCTTAATGGATCCTTGCTTGAAACTTGGTGATTTTCCTTAACTTGGAAGATTATTTTCATGCTATTTTCATCTTCAAGGCCTCAAATAAGGTTTCAAAACCTCTGTTATTTTCTTGGAAATTTTCTAGAATTTTTGTCAATTTTTTTCATTTTGGCCTTCTTGAATCGATAATTTCAAAAATATCAATCTTAATCTTATCGAGATTTCATGTAATGCCTGGCTTTATCAGTCAGTCTACTTTCTATATTGGCTCTTCACTTAATTTTTCATACTCATTGTCAGGGTTAAATTTTTACGAGATATGATAAGATGTAAATACTAGTAAAATTCTCTGTTTCTTTGATGTTTTCCATGGCTATGCATGTTAATGTGAAACATTGATTATAAGAATATATTATAAGTAAACATGAACTAGGTCAGGTAAGCATCTCATACACTTGCATCCATCTTGCATGCATTAATAGTAATGTTTGCTACTAAAATTTTCCTGAACCTCACCCTCCCTAAACCAACCACAATAGGTGCAAAGAGCATAGGGGAAAAAATCAAGAAGTAAAGTAAGGAAGAGAGAAAAATAATCCAAGAAATGTATTATATTACATTGTACAATTTGTATGTTAATGTGTGATATAAACATGCCACTAATATTATGTGATGATAAATAAAGATGATGGCATGTATAATTGACTATGATAATGTATGGAAATAGTTTAGATGGCCTATATAATTGACTATGATAATGTATAAGAATAGTTTATAAATTGATGAAATGATATTATGTATCAAAAAATTATGAATTACTAATATAAGTTAAGGGAATAAAGCACCCCCTAAAAGAGTCACAAAATAGTAACAGGGTGGAAGTGAGGCAAACAATTGATTCTTCCTGTGAAATTTAGTATGCTTAAAGTAAACATCCTTATCTTTAAAACAAGTGGTAGATTATTTAAAATGGATATGTATACTAAGAGTTGTGCTTAATCAAAATTAGAGCAGAGAAATTGAAAAGTATAGTTTTACCAAATAAACAGCAAAAATTTCATGAATAAAATTTATGAATTGACAAAATTAGAGTAGAGAAACTGAAAAGTACAGTTTTACCAAATAAATAGTAAAATTTCATGAATAAACTTTATGAATTGACAAGGGTTAAGTCTAGTTTTATATTTTTTCCCTTTAAGAACCCAAAGAGCTTCAAATAAAATTTTAGACCACCTCAATACGAGTTTTCTATAATTAGTTATGATTTTTCAAAATTGGACTGAAAATCTGAAATTTAACTAGTGAACAGTAACCCGACAATTAACTTTTCAATTTTTAATCTACAGACTTGTTTCGTGATTTGCTTGAACCATAATACTTCCAAATATGTACTCAAGGGGGTTTAAGGAAGGATGTTTCATAGTGTAGGAAAGTTCCATGATTTTTTTTTTGGAATTTAATTTACTTCAGAATTCTCTAAATTCCATTTCTAACAAAGCTGACATTCTACCAGTGATAATTCTGCTTTAAATATTATTAATGCTAACCTCCTCATCATTTGAAGTAAGCAATAATTTTATAAATTATGATAATCCTTCAAAAAAATTTCTCATATTTTTTTAGAATTATTGAGGTTTCTAGATATTTTAAATAATTAACATTGATTACTATTACTCAATGTAACAAAAAATTCCTAAAAATATGAAAAATTCTATATTTATTTTTCTTTCAATAACTCTTATGGGGCCTCAAACATTATTTTTTGATTCTTCATTCTATTTTACATGATTTTATAAGAATTTTTGTGAATCTTCAACCTAACTTTCCAATTAGATCTTTTTTCAACTGATATTTCAAAAATATCAATCCAGACACTGCCTGGGCTTCAGTTTAAAACTTATAAGATCTATGTCCCCTTTACACTAACTGGCCCTTGGTCTATTTTATTTTCCTTATCTTCAAGGTTAAAATTTGCAGGATATTACATTTAATCCTTTCATCTGCATGCCACCTTAAATTTTTCACATCTTCTACACTACTATACAAGCGTCTAAATCTTAGCACAATGGGAAAATACCATAATGCATTCTTCAAGCTCTTCCTGTTCTATTGGTAGCACAAGGCATTACACCTAAGACATTCGGTTATGACTTATATTTCTTCCTAAACAAAATGCAATCATTGGGATTAGCGTGTATCTTCTCATAGCTGAGGCTAACAGAGCACAACACTTGTTCATATGTTTTACTTGGAAGCTTGTTTTCTTTTGGTAGCATTTATTTAACAAGTGAAAGCAATTTTGTGAAGCTTGCATCACTCTACCCATTTCTTATGTTCAAGTTATATAGTTTCAAAACTACAGATAATTTTATAAAGTCAGTATAACCTCCATATAGAGGTGTCTTAGCATCACAATTCAACCTCTTAAACATTATTGGACAATCCTCAAGCTCCCGTTCAATTATGTTGGCCATATCCTTAGGACGATCAGCTTCATATATACTTGTGTCAAAATTAGGTGATCCACAGCTTTTACTATGCCCTCGACTACTATTACTCGCATCTCTTGTCTCTTTGTGCTTTGTTTAGCTTATAACTTTAATTGATTCCATTGATAATTAAGTGACTCTCACAGATAGCTGGTGAAACCCAGTTTGTAAGGCAACACTTAAGACAAAGGCAAATAATCCTATTACGATCATTGGTGTGCTCAACCACAAATTTAATAAAATTTTTATCCCATCCCAATATTTCTTTGATAGACAATTGGCGGACATTCATATCTTGTCTACAGTCCCCAACTAAGATGAATCATTTAGAGAAAAATGTTATTAGTGACTCAAAGATATTGTGAAAATTGAACAAAAATAGGAAGTCAATGCATGAGGCACTATTGATCACATTTATCCCTTTTTAGTTCTACTTGTTAACAACTAGTAATTCTAGTTGTTAACATCTAGTAATTCAACAAAAATTCATTGTGACTTCAGTTTGAAAAAATTCTACAACTACTAATGTGCCATTCTATTTAAAAAGAATTAGGTCGCATAGCGGCTTAAAATTGAACATTTCTTGGGCTTTATGCCTTTTAATATTTGACTTCAAATAAAGTATTAAACAACTAACCAAGAGCAAGGCAATTTCAATAACAATGTCTGAATTAACTAACATTCAATAATTTGAAAACAGATAAAACATAGGGCTAGTAAGTCAATTTCAATTACAAAAGCAAAGAATCTATGGCAAAAACAAAAAACATATAACCCAAATGACTTTTTGTTTTTTACACTAATCGTTATTAAATCCTCACATATGGCCAGCAAGGCAATTTCAATCTAACTAGCTATACTTTTAAGTACTAACAAATAGCTAGTCTTCTACAGAACCCACATTAAGCTTCCACAAACAAAAATAAGCAACGCCTTTCAAATAGAACATAAATCAAAAGACTTAAATGTAGAGCAATAATCCCATTCAACCCATAAACCAATAGCTCATGCAAGTTGAAAAAACTCACTTTGAAACAAACAAATTTTTTTCCCAATTCATTATCCTATAATCGTGAGATGAAAACTAAAAGCAGTCGAGCAGCAAAGTACTAAACAAAACTTAGCTTTGAAAAGAAAATACTAATAGATTAACCCGAAGTAATAAAATCCATGAGTTGTACCAAGAAAAATGTAACAAGGCAAAAGGAAACACAAAATCAGATTAGGGATTTTAAAGAAGAACTTGACCAACCTGAAGCAATAAAATCTGGAGAACACACTGCAAACAAAACACGATAACTGTCTCATCCCGAATTTTGAGCCTAAAAGTATCAGAATTAGCCTAAAAAGGGCAGCTACCAAACCTCTTTTGGCAGAAGTCCTAGAAGTTTCTTGGAGGAACAGAGGGATTTCTAAGGACCAAATCGCAAAGGGAAAAATTTTCTAGGAATGAGAAAAGAGGAAGATAAAGAGTCTAGTGAAGTCTCGAGATCCAAGAATAAAGAATTGAGATAAGTGTAGACTAAAGGTTTTGGTTGGAGGCCTCAATGAGATGAATTATGGGGTTAAGCCGAACCAGGGACAAAATCATAATTTTGTAAAGTTTCAGGCCGGTAAGGGCAAAAATGAAAAGTATGACAAAAAATTCCAAAAAATCCCAAAAAATGGAAAATGGCATGTTAAGGCCCGTATATAAAGAGACAAAGACAAAAATACCCTTGGATTGACTTTAAATGAATTTTAAAGATTATGGCTCATTTTGAGGTATAAAGCTAGATTTAATTATTTGAGCCATGAAGAGACCTCAGAAATGTAAGTAAAAATAGGGATTCGTGAGTTAAGAGAGTATAAAAAATTATAAAATTAGTCTCATCCCTAGAAGGCCAACAGAATGGCTTTAAGAATACCTAAAAACCAGTTATGCTGAGAAAGGGCATTATACAGTAAATTCAAAAAGAAGTGGCTACAGGTTGAGTTATAACTTGAGAAATTTCATAGATTTTCTTAGAATTTGAAGAATTTTATGATATTTTTGGCTAAATTTTTAGAGCTCTAGATTGGATAAAATGCTCCAGTCAAATATTAAATAATTTTTATCCTCCTAAACAAGAGACAAAACCAAAGAAAATATCTAAAGGCCATCATGATGGTGCTGAGCCGCCAAGTGCAATCATGACGCCTACAAGTCATCATGCTGAGTCAGTAGAAAATATTTATGGATAGCATAAAAATTAGAATGCAGTATGGGTATATTTTAGACATTCCTTTTGTCTACCTATTATAGTGAAATCTCTACTGTGTGACTCAATAAGGCTAAGCAGCCTGTCAATGGAGCTAATTATTCTCTTCTATACTCTTTTAAGATGGAGCCATATGTGTATTTAATTGAGATGAGAAAATGGTGCCAGAATATATCCCAGTGGTACAGGGTAAGTCAGGATCCCAAAAAGTACTCGATACTATGCAGAATGGCAAAATAGGTGGAGAAATACCTAAAGGCTATAATTTGCACGAATTTTATATTTATTTTCTCTCTATTTTAATGCCATAATGATGAAGGAACATGGGAGAGACAAGTGTATGATTGGATGAATGACAGGTGTACGGTAGGATACAAGACACATGTACATTCAGATCCAAGACATGTGTATAGTTGGATTGAAGACATGTGGCTTGATGATATAAGCATGATATCATTAAGATGATGTAAGCATGATGTCATAGGACACATGTCATCACAAGATAAAAAGAGAAAATGGACGGTCCAGATCAAGTCATATATTTTTAAGATCAACGGCCGAGATTCAGTCTTATTTTCTATAAATATCCTCTCCTCTCCCCCATTTCGTGCAAGCCATGGAACCTATAGAGAAACTTTTGCAAAATGAATTCAAAGAAGAGGGAGAGAAAAAGGCCAAGTGATCCTATGCAAGATTAAGCTCTAAAACAAGGTATGTTCATAGTTTTTGATGTAGTTTTCACTATCCTTATTGTTGTTGAGCTTGGTTATGGATTTTAATAGTTTTTGGGAGCTTGAAACTCTAAGAGGACATGCTGCACAAATTCTTAAGAATAAGAGAATATGAAATTGATGTTAGATTAATGTTTAAAGGCTTGAAAGGAATAAGAATCAAGTGATTCTAGCTTTGTATTAATTTAATTCCATGACTTTGGAACCAAAGAGGATGCCACGACCTAAATGGTTCTCATGTCTAGGATGTGATTTTGATGATTTTGATGTTTCCAATGTGTTTAAAATGGAAAATTATGTACGAACAAGATGAAAGAATGAAGTTGGAAGCATTAGAATCAAAACTAAAATTTAAGTGATAGATTTCAGTTTTGGCTTAAAACCAGGGAGCAGGAGTTGGATTTTAATGAAGCTAAGTTCATATTTACATTCCTTAGGCAAAATTGTGTAGGATTGGCCTAAGGAAACAATTTTTACAAAGCTAGAACACCATATTATAAATTAAGGAAAAGAGATTAAGTTTGAGGGCATAAGTTTTCCATGTTGTGTAGTTCTTGGTCCTACTGAGTAATGTGACCCATGTAGCTGTGATTAGGACCTTGAGACATCTAAGAAAAGGCTTGGATGTGGTTGACTGGAAGCTAGATGGTTGGGAAGCTTAGGGAGTAAGTTGAAGAACAAGAGAAAACTTATGGTGCAAGATAGCAAACTTTACCCTACTCTTATGTGCTTGGTATTTGCTTGCATGTATGACATGTTTCTATGTTTATATGATTTTATGAATTCATACATTGAGATTGTGAATATGTTTGAAATATTCCATAGGCCTATGTGTTTTTGATAAATGCATGATGATTTCCAAACATGTCATTATGTTATAAAGATGGTAAGTTGCAAGCATGTTATGAATGCCAAGCTTGCCATGTATGTTTGGGTGGTTATTGTTTGCTACTGAGATTCTCCAGAATCTCACCCATCCCTAACCAACCATTTAGGTCAATCAATGATGCACAATGATTGCATGAAGGAGAGCATGAGAAGGAAGGAGAAGAGAGTGGAGAATTATTGATGTTAATCATTAGTTAAGGATTTATGTATAATTCTCCTATTATGTAAATTATGTATATGAATGCCAATGATGCCATGTATTTGTTTAGAATGTTTATGGTAGAACAAAAAATATTCTTACCTTTGAACATCGTGAAGGCCTATTTGTCAGTTTTTTTTTTTTTTATGTTTTGGTTGTTCTTCTTTTCTAATTAGGCTAGTCAACCCAACTTTTATTGATCTTTGCGTTACTTCTCCTTGTCTCCAATTCCTTTACCCTCATTCTTACCATCATCATCAACAACAACACCTTCACTACCAATAACATTTGATGAGTGTTTGATAAGAAGTTCAAACACTTTCTTACTAAGTTCTAGAACCATTTGATGAATCACAAAGAATGCCTCTGAATATTCAGATGCATCATTGGCTAATTTTATAAACATTGGACACAATTGCCTATATCAATTTGAGCATTCTAGTTTGGAATTAACTTCAATTTCATTTTACTTGAAATCATACACTACACCACACCTTGCTTCTCTTGTTTACCTCTTTAAAATATATCTATCTGAAAGTAGCTTGACATCTTGATCGTATAATATTCTTAATGCATGACAACAAAATATTTCCCATTGTTTAAACTTCTTACAGCTACAAGTAATGTTAGGCTCCTTGTCTTCTCTTGATGCCTCATATGTCAATCTCTACTCTACTTTTTTATCATCAAACCTTGTAATCACATGATCAAACACAATAGCATCATCATCTTCATTTAGCTTTCTTTCTTCTTTCTCTTTCATACATACAGCATCACGTAAGTCATCCTCCTGTTAGAACAAGTTAAAAATTGACTGAGTATAGGCTTGAGAAAATTGTTGAAGCATACATGGACTCTTCAAAATCAACTTTGGCAACTTCTGTCGTGAATTAAAATCACTCTTCAATTCATTATATTGTTTATCCACAACAACATGTTCAAAGATTTTAAAGAATTTATTGGTACTCATGTTAGGTTTTGTGCACTTTTTTTATAAATGAATTGATACTCTCACTGGGCTATTTGCTTTTCGTGCCAAGAGTCTTTAAGTTTTTCATCTAACATGCTACCCACTTCTCTTTTAAATTATAAATAAACATCAACCATGTATTATCTGCTGCTTTGTATTTTTCTAATAATGCTTTCCAAGATTCCTCAAAGATTCTTTCTTCCTCATAATGATACATGAACCAATTAAACTTACTTAAAAAAACTAGGAGTCATCCTTTATTAAGTTCCCAAGATTTTTCACTACATATTTATTAATATGAAATGTACACAAACCATGCTCTACATTTGGCATTACCTCTTCTAATGCCTATACTATTGTAGTATCTTGGTCACTAAACACAGTAAATGGCATTTTTCCCTTATATGCTTGCAAAGAAGTTTCAAAAAGCTGTTTAAAACACTCAATGGTCTCATTATATAATAAAGTGGCACCAAACATCACAGCTTCTCTATAATGATTAAAACTGGAGAAAATAGCAAGTGGTCTGTTTTCACAATTTGTTTAATATATTGTGTCAAATGAAATGACATCCCCAAGACAAACATAGTCTATCAACATATGTGCATTAGCCCAAAACATATTCATTATCTGTTCTTGTGAAACCATCTGATAAGCATGAAAAAAGGAAGGATTTTCCTTTAATTGCTGTTGAAAATAATGAATCAAACACCTAGCTTCACCATATTTCATTTCTTGTTGCCTTCTTGATCTTAGATAACTCTTTGCATCATTTTGGGTTACCCCAAATTAGCCTTCCGTCTTGTATATTTAGTCACTAAATTGAAAGATGCTTTTGGCATAATTCCAACATCATCAACGGCATTCAAGGCATAGGCTTGTAATTTTGATAATTTTCTTTGTGATGTTAACATGTGAGCTGTTTCTTCAAGTTCCAAAGGATGATTATGGTCCAAAAAAGGTTCACTAACTTTGTATCTTCTATTTACTCTTTTAACTATCATTCTCACTTCACACATTGTTCTTGTTTCTTACAACACTTAACTCTTTTATACTCTAATAGGGTTAAAATAATGGCTGTAAAGCACCATGCTAGGTTTTTGTAAAGCTTATGCAAGGTTTCTGCCCTTAAAAAAAGTGGGGCAATTTTTTATTTTGTTTCAAACTATATAAATCCCTAATATCACATTATAATATAGCAACCATCTCACTCAATAGTTCTTACCTATGCCTGGTAGTGTGCACATTAAAAAAATATCTATATATATATAACAAGTAACTGCTACTTGCCAAAATAACTAAAATATAGATATTCTACATATTTATACAAAGAGAAGCAGGCATTCCTTCTCTTTTCACAGCCCACCTTCTTCTCATGCAATCTTCCTCCTCTTACCGCTACTTTCCTTAGCTATGTCACATGCAAGGAAAGGTGAGATTTTGGAGAATTTTCGTAGTAGTAATTTTCATCAAACAAATATGTAGATCATATAAAGCATGCAAAATAAGCCAATGTAGAACATGACCTTTCAAGCTAATGCAATTAAACATTTATGCGTGATGACAAATAGACAAGTTGAATAAATAATAGGCAAATAATTAGTAGATACTGCCCTATATCTATCAGCTACATATGATCGCGGCCAAATAATCCATGCAAGGAATTAAGGATTACATGTTCTCATGCTTTAAAA
This sequence comes from Neltuma alba, assembly GCF_004799145.2. Classification (NCBI taxonomy): domain Eukaryota; kingdom Viridiplantae; phylum Streptophyta; class Magnoliopsida; order Fabales; family Fabaceae; genus Neltuma; species Neltuma alba. The sequence goes on along the minus strand of NW_021635905.1, from coordinate 186,165 downwards.
TAGGAACATGACATAAGCAAACATGTAGCAATCATACACAAGTATAAGATAGGAAAGAACTACTTCTTAAACCTCCTTCTTTTAAGTCAGACCTGATTTTCTTTTCCTTCTCAAGCTGCCTCCTCAATAGGCTTACACAAATATCAAAACCTATAATATTTGTAAGGGTAAATCGACACTTGATCCAATTATAATTTTTAAGTTAACTAACTTTCTTTAAATTCTATCCTTACTTAATAGTTGGTCATCCTAGACAACTTTTCTTATTTATATTATAGCTTCCTAAATATTTCCCTTTCTTTTTGTAATTTCAAGCAGTTATCTTACATAGTAACTGGTCATCTTAGTCAAAAATATTATTAACACACACACACATATTACATTGAAGGACAAACAAGGTGCCCTTCAAACCTCATTAATCTTATCCCAAAATATAAAATTAATTGAAATCCAGCTTCACTACTTTTAGACCCATGACCGAAACACACCAACAATTATATATATAATCACACTAATGGATTTTATTTCATTTTCCAAGCTAATGTTAATAGCTAGTTAGAAATCTCTAGGATTTCTAAGTCATTTAATACCTTTATCTTTCTTCCAAAATAATTTTATAAGCTCTCTTACCTTTTATTTACAATTAACTTGATGTTTATTATTTAATTCAAACTAAGCAATGCCAATTTCTAACTATCTATTAATCTTCTTAAACTTTGGTCTAGTATTCTTCCAACAACCTTCCTAGTAACTTCTATCGATGAACAATTTCCATCCACCATTTGGAAACCTCAACAAACCTCAAGCAATAAATTTCAAATCAATTTCCTAGTTTAAATTCTTTGATCCCCAAAACAGCCACTAAATTTAATTCTAATCTCAATCATTAAATCTCCAAAACTTCTCATTGTATTCATTCTATAACTATTGGTCTATTCCTTACCTTTCTCTTAATCCTTTCCCGAAACCTTTTTAGAAAACTTCCAAAATACATTTGAGATATCACTTTGAAATCTTAATCGATCTTATCATCAATTCAAAACCCTAAACTTTAACATTTGTATCAATTCCTAACTTCCTTTATTTCCTATGCCCTTTGGCCAAACATTTTGGATATCCATTGACATTATATTTATAACACCCCAAATTTTCTAATTCAGGATGAGCAGAAAAGAGAAAATTCATTAAAATTATTTAATGACCAAATAAAATTGGAAAAAAAACATGGAATATTGATTCTTAGGGTTTAGAAGTATTTTGGAAAATTTATTTCCCCAAAAATGGCTTAAATAATTTTAATAGATTTTAAGAGAAAAATGGTTTATTTTCTTAGAAAATTATAGAAAAATACTTAGAGATTTATATTTAATCTGAAAATTTTAGAATAATCATTTGAGATAGTAAAGAAGGTACTGGAGGCATAAAATCCTTAAAATGAATTAAGGATTAATCACTGGAATTAAATGCTATTTTTTTGGAAAATTCAAGAAAAATTGTTGGGAGTTGATTTTTGACTTAAAATTTTTAGAGTAATTATTTTATGAATCAAGTAATCAAATGGATGAGGAAGATCCATATAAAATATTGTGGATTAATTTCTGGGTTTATTTTACAATTTGAGGAAAATAGGAGAAGGATAAAATTGGAAGTATAAATACGACAGAGGGGCGAAATGCTTCAGGGATTTTTCCTACACAAATCACACGTGCTGCCTCCCTCATTAATCATCTGAATCACCCCCTCCCATCTTCATTTCCACTGCCATTCGAAGAGAATAGAGAGAGAGAGAGAGAGAGAGAGAGAGAGAGTGACAGGAGGAAGAAGATCCCTGCATGCAATCAGTGTTTTGAGATTAAGTCTCCTGGTCACTCTCCCATATCCATTTTCTGCAATAGGTGGCTGTAAGTGAAGATGATGATGGTTGAGTTTGGGTTTTAGTGAAACGGATGAAATAAGAAAGGAGGAGAGTAGATTGAAGCTTTTATAGATTAATGGAGTTATTGCATGTATGTTTTTCAGTCTGTGTATAGTCTTTCCGGCTCTGTTTTGTCCTTGCCGAAACAGGGTCTGGGTTCTCTTATGGGTATGGTATTCGAATTGAGTTTGGGATGTGATAAATGTTGCTCCATGTTGATGATCCTGTTTGCATGTGAGTTTTGCCTCTATTTTTCAGTCACCAAAACAGGGTTTTGATTTATGGGATTCGAATTCAAGGAGCTAAGGGGGGAAGGACACCGAACTGATACATATAGGGTTTCGGTGTATGTAGCTTCAGTTTCTGTAAGTCGGGAAGAGTATAATATTATAAGTATATATAATCTGTTACTTCATGCGAGAATCCGAAATGCTTCAGCAAGATTTCAAATCTGGATTTATTTTCTAAGGGAGTTATAATTGATTCTCGCATGGGAAGTATTTTTACTTCTTTGAAAGTCGAAAACTGATTTAAAACTTAGTGATTGAGGTTTCTAAATGATTTAAAACTTAGTGATTGAGGTTTCTAATTGTAGAATAGGAACTCTAATTGATCAAGCATGTTTGAAGATCCAGAGCGTTGGAAACCCAACATCTTGAAGCTCAAAACTGATTTGGTCTTTGCTGAATTATGCTTCTAACTAAATGCTAAGTCATTGATGTATAAGTTTAAGGCATGACTAGAGACTTTGAAAATGATGGTTTAAACATTATTTTAAATCTGGAAAATAGTTTCAGAACCAAAGGTTGTGCTGTCCGAAATGTTGTGGAGGATAACAGTTAACGATGCACTTATTCGATGTGGTGTTTAGTGCCTCCCTGTGTTTGGTAATCATGCTTAGAGACATTTTACAGATTTAAGATTAAAGTTACTCAAACCAATAGGAAAGGAATTGGATGTCTAAATGATATAGAAGTCTACGTATGAGAATTAAAAGGGTGTATGTGAGGTATTACATGTGGGAGTTCAAATATGGAAGCTGAGAACGATATATATCTCACTGATTGATGTTTTGAACTGTTGATAGTGCTGCTGTTAAGAACCTTTTAATTGGAAGGATAGAATTTTGTTATGTTAATTAAATAAACGTTAAAAGAGTTATAAGAATTCATGAAGTTAAAGGCCTATGCTTTCGGAACTCTGGAAGCTGAAAGTTTGCTAGGAGCTTGTTGTTCTAAGGTTATTTTCCAGTGAAAAATGCATGGTATTAGAATCTAATATGATGATTAAAAGAGTGATTAGGACCTCGAAAATGGACCATAATTACTGATTCATGTTTTCAAATGTTAAGACAAAGGTTTAAGGCAATGTTCATGATACAGGATTGTGTTGATAAATAAGATGTGATTCTTTGTTAAAGTTGGAGTTTGGGAACATTAATGTAATGGTTAAATCAAGCTTAAGAACAATAGAATGATTAAGTTTGGGGAGCTCATCATTTGTTCCCAAGTATCATAGATAAAGATAATATTTTTGACAAAGATGACCAGTTACTAACTAAGGTAACTTTTGGGAGATTCAAAAGAAAGGAAAACCTTTCGAATGATATATTATGAATAAGAAAAGTTGTTTAGGATGATTAACTCCTAAGGATAGAATTTAAAGAAATTGGGAATCCAAAGAAAGTTGTTTAATTTGTAAACTGTGTTTAGATTAAGAGTTAATATACTCTTACCAATATGATAGATTTTGATATTTGGTCAAGCCCACTAAGAAACAAAAAGAAAGGAGAATGGTAAGGTTTGATTTGGAGGGAAGCAGACCAGGTAGTAGTTATTTCCTATCTTATACATGTGTATGATTATTGCAAGTCTGTTTGTGCCATATTGCTATTTTAAAGTATGAGAACATGTAATCCTTAATTCCTTGTATGGTTTAGTTGTGGCCACATGTAGCTGATAGACATGGGGCGGTATCTACCAATTATTTGCGCATTATTTGCAACACTTAACTTTCTTTATACTAATAAGGTCATTCTAACATATGTGAATCACTAACGCTAGGTTTCTGACCTGAAAAAAGACAGGGGAAAAATTCCCCCCCTTCAACATTGGAATCTGTCGATCAAACATTTCAAACCTTTAGAATAATTGAAGAGTGATCCATAATTAACCCTGTCTTAAACCTGCTGACTCTCACCTAGGATAATTCTATACTGTGAAATCTCATAATATTATGTTAAAATATAGTAACCATCTTGGTTGATAGCACATACTTGCACCCAGCAGTACTCTCCTCCTTATACACTACTAGAAAAAAGACCTTTAACGTCGCAAACTAACGGCGGTTCAGCAGAAAAACGAAGTGGAAAAAAACGCGGTGGCATTTTTGTAAATAAGTTGAAAGGTTTATTACTTTCCACGGCGGTTCTTTAAAGAACCGCCGTGGAAAATATTTTTAACGGCGGTTCTTTAAAGAACCGCCGTTAAAAAAACTTTCCACGGCGGTTTTATTAAAAACCGCCGTGGAAAGTGTGTTCTTCTTACCCCTTCGGCCGCTCGACTCCTCCACTTTCTTTCTCATTTCTTCAGTGCGCCGTGGTCCCCCTCTGCCCCACCACCGTGAAACTGCCATTACCGGCCATTCCCGCCTCTAGCCCACCGTTTAAACTCCTCCATTGAGCCCTTGGAGCCTTGCCGCCGTGCGCCGCACTCCGCCGTGGTCGACCGCGCCTCCCATTTCCGTCCGCCGCCGTCCGCACTGGAAACCGGTCGTACCCTCCACTATCTAACCGAAGACCGGTCCGTTGCCGCCGTCCGCCGCCGTCCGCCGCCGCCTCACTTCGCGTTTGAAGCTTCTCTGCTTTGTGAGTATCCTCTTCTTTCATTCTTTTCAATTTTTCTTGGTTTGTTGAATGTTTTAGCCATGAAAATCTGTTATATATGAAATGGGTTGTTAGTTTTACATTGTGGTTAGCTTCTATTGTTCATTTTGCATTTTTATGTGGTTGAACCGTTGATTGGTGTTAATTGGTAGGCATTAGATGTGAGAAAACATTAATTCCTTTTTACATACTGTATTAGAAATATGTTAAAATGTTTGGAGTTGATTAATTGTGAAGTTTTTAATTTTTTTTATAATTTTTTGATATTTATTTCGAATTTTTGATAATTTTTTGTAATAAATATAAGAATTTAGTGATAAATAATCTGTTAGTTATTTTGTGTTTTTTTCCTTCGTTATGAATTTTGATTGATAGTAAAGTATTGTTTAAATAATCTGTAGAACAATGGATCATAGTTGGATGAAAGCTAGGAGAATTAGCAAGGAATATGAGGATGGGGTTGAAAAATTTCTTGAGTTTGCTCAGAGAAATGCCCCTAGTAAAAGAGATGGATTGTGTGTCCGATGGGTTCACCTGTGAAAGCGGAAAGGGCAGTAATAATCAGACTGTGCCACTGACAGTGTCTGACCCTGACCCTAGCCCTGACCCTGTCGAAGACAATGGGATGCCGTGTTCTCTCTATGTGGATTATGAAAATTCACATGTTCATGTTGCTAATGGTCGAGCATTCATGGGCACAACGATTCACGGCAACAAAATTCCGAGCAATCAAGCAAGGGTGACAGTGGAGAGGATTGTTCGTGGTCAGGGGGGTACACCAGTGCCTAATCCTACTGATGAGGTTCGACTCTTGGCCCAAGCTAAAGGACATTTCATTTTGTGGCCAAAGAGACTTATTACAAAGCCAATAGTGAAGAAGGCGGCAGCAAAGAAGGCCACAACGAGCGCATCATCTGATCCTGTACTCTTGCCTCTTCCTAGTGATGTTGCGCTTATGTATTCCAGTTTGGAGGTTCTTCATTCCATAGTGCCAAACATGGATAAGCCTGTGACTTTCAAGATGCCGTTGGGGGTTGTGGGTTCAGATATAACATACGACTTCACCATTGACAAGAGGGACCTCGTTCAGTTCCTCAACTTTGAGGAGCTTGATATAGCCTTCATGCAGCTTGCTATTTTGTAAGTTACAATATCATTTTCTTATTACATATTATACTTCATGCATGTCCTAATGTTTTTTACTTGAACAACAGGCATTTTAATCAAATCTGTCGAAACGGAGGACTTGAAAGAACATATGGCTTTATGTGTCCTCAAAGGGTGCAGAAAGAATTTAATACTGTGGAAGCAAGGTCAATCTACATTATGACCGTAATGAGTCAGACCAAAAAGCAAATATATTTTGCACCTTACGTGGAATGGTAAGTGTATTATTGTATTTGAGATATACAAGTTGTATGTGTCGGGTTATAATTAACATGGTTTGCCTTTTGCAGTTATCATTGGACTCTAATTGTTTGTGCCCCTTTTGACAACAAAGTTTACTGGTTCGATTCACTCTGTGGAAGTCCATCCGAAGAAACCAAAGATGTCATCGACACGTTAGTTTTTATTTATATATTTATTACTTGTGAAGTTTATACAAGCATGCTCTAATATCATTTTCTCTTATAATGTTGATAGGGCTTTTCATAGTTTTAATGTCGTGGCGATTAAACAAAATAGACAAGCACCAACATGGATTCTTCCACAGGTATATGTTGTTTTGAACTAACTTTTAAACATTTTTTGATGAATTAAAGTTAATGTTTATAATCAATAATGTCTAATATTCAATTTTATATCTTATTTTTTAAGTATCGTTGTCAACAAGGACATGTTCAGTGTGGATATTATGTCATCCGCTACATGAATGACATAATTGAGACAGGAACGACTGAGAAATTAAACAAGGTAAAGATGAGTTACGTTGCATGACGTTCTTCAATTTATTTCACATTTTTGACTAAGTTTACTATGTTATTTTTGATTAACAGATATTTCAAAATACTGCGCCATATCTCATGGATGACATCAACTTGATGAGGGACACTTTGTCAACAACATTGGTAGAAAAAATTGAAATTTAGCTTTCAAATAGATAGGTTATTTGTCAAAAAATTCATTGTTAGATGCTTTCTCTCGGTTCCCTCTTATATTGTTCATGATTTCCATTGTACAAAGAAGTAGTTACTTCTATTTCAGAATTGTTGGACCTAGCTAGCCAATACGTGTTCCTTGGTTACCACTTAGTTCTATTATGTTGGCCGGTTTCCCTATTTTCGAATTGTGTAAAAAAAAATTTCATTGCTGTATATTAACTAGCTAATTGATCTTGTTCTGCGTGATCTGCACTGCCTATATTTGTTTGGAGCTGTAAACTGCAGGGTGGTAAACACGAAAATTTCGCAGAATTTAAAAAAAAAAAAATTTTAACGGCGGTTATACATATAACCGCCGTTAGAACCCTTTTCCACGGCGGTTCTATAGTTAACCGTCGTGGAAAGTCGACTTTCCACGGCGGTTCTATAATTAACCGTCGTGGAAAGTTGACTTTCCACGGCGGTTCTATAGTTAACCGCCGTGTAAAGTCGACTTTCCACGGCGGTTTTTAACCGCCGTGTTTTCCTTGCCTTTCAACGTCGCCTTTAACAACTACGCCTTCAAAACCGCCGTTAAAAGCCTTTTTTCTGGTAGTGATAGAGGATATAAAATAATATTTACATAAAGCAAGTAATAGTTACTTGCCCATATAAGATATATAATAGTACAAATATTAACTTATCAAAATATTTTACTACATATGTATAGAATATAACAGGTATCTTTACTCTTCAACCAGCTCACTTTCTTCTTATATAACTTCCTTTCCCTTAGAGCTGTGTGCCTTTACTATATATCATGGAAGGGAGGGTGAGATTCTAAAGAATCCCCATAGTAGTAATTTTTATCAAATACAAATGTAGATTATATCAAGCATGAAAAACAAGCCAAAGTGGAACATAACCTTGTGAACTAATGCAATTAAGCATTTATGCGTAATGACAAATAGATAAGCTAAATAAATAATACGCAAATAATTGGCAGATACTGCCCCATGTCTATCAGCTACACATGATCATGGCTAAATAATCCATGCAAGGAATTAAGGATTACATGTTCTCATGCTTTAAATAGCAATATAGCATAAACGGACATGCAGCAATCATACATAGGTATAAGGTAGGAAAGAACTAGTACCTGAACCTCCTACTTCTAAATCAAACATTACCATTCTCCTTTCCTTTTACTTTCTTAGCGGTCTTGAGCAAATATCAAAACCTGTTATTTTCATAAGGGTAGATCAATACTTGATCTAACTATAATTCATAAATTAAATAACTCTCTTTAAATTCCAAATCTACTTTAATCTCTACCCCTACGTAATAGTTAGTCATCCTGAACAATTTTTCTTATTTAAACTATTCTCTTTGGAACGCTTCCTTCCTTATCTCAACCCATAATATTACTTTACTTAGTAACTAGTCATCTTGGTCAAATATATTATTTTTAATTATTGCATTGAAGGGAAATGCCGTGTCCCCAATTCTAATTTCAGTTCCACTATTAAGTGGTTGGTTGTCATGAAAGATAAATAATATATATACATACACACGCACAAACCCACACATATACTCGCACCAATTGATTTCATTTCATTTTTCCAAATAATTCCATAAGCTCTCTCAGCTTTTATTCCCAATTAACATACTACTTGTTATTTAAATCCAAGCTAAGCGATTACAATTTCTAACCATCCATTGATCTTCTTAAATCTTTGGTCTAACATTCTTCTAATCACCTTTCCAATAACTTCTATCAATTGTCAATTGTTAACCCATACCTTAATTATTAGCTGTACCATTGAGAATTTCCCAAATGCAACCTTAAAATAATTTCCAAACATCATAAGCATCAATTCATTTACAATCTCCACTCACCATTTGGAAACCTCAAACAAATCCCATGCTTAAGACTTCAATTCATAACCTATTGTACCAAATTCCAACTTAACAATCCATTATTTTATTATTCACTGACTACATTCCTTTATTTTCCCATTTTCTAAATTCATGAAAATCACCTTTAGTAGAATTAATTCCTTTTTAATTTCAACACATCCATTCAAGCCTATCACCAAATGTTTACTAACATAATTACTGCTTCAACTTCATATTAAAACTCCCCCTTACAACTAAATCATACCTTTAGCTGCCACAATCAACATCCACAAGACATCAATCGCACACCCACACTACACGCTTTCAAAACCAAACAGTAACTCTTTATCTAATTAACTCACTTTTTCTTCCCTATTTAAATGTCATTTCCATGAACCCATACCTCTATTCTTCTTTAATCTCCCTCGGCCTCAAATCCATTTCACCCATACCACCTCCTATTTCCACTATCTTACATGCTATACTCTCAAGTGTCATAACAGCTAACATCCACCGATATATATATGTGTGTGTGTATGTAAGTTCCAGTTCTTCCCTTTTTATTCGGCCACCGCCTAGCCTATAAATATATATATAAATATAACAACAATAATAACAATGCTCCACGGTTACAACCTTTTCCTCAACTATTGTCAGATCCAAAACACCCATAAGCATCTCACACAACTTAACAAATCTGGAAATTTTCCAGATTAGCATACTTCCAATTAAATTATCCTAAACCCAATATCTCACATATATGTAGGACCAACTGAAATCAACTCTTACTGTCTAATTAAATTAACACTTCAGATTCAAATGCCAAGCACCCCACGGCACATGCATATATCTAGATATATAAGAAACGTCCTTCTCCTCCCTTTAACTTCAGCAACTTCTTTAACACCAACCAGAGGCTCATTTAACCCCTGTTTCGGTCAACAGAAACAGAGCAACCATTCGGGTATATATATATATATATCCTTATATATGCATACCTACATGCGCCTACTACCTCTCACTAGCTTCATAACTTGACAGCACGGAGGAGAGTCTAGCATTTGACCTTGAAAAATCACAACCCAGATTCGGACACACACACACACAAACTGGATAGGATTGCAGAGGCAAAGAAAGGGACATGCAAGCTCAAAAACTACCACTAGCCACTTCAGTCTTGTCGTGGAATAAGAGTTCACCGGTCCTCTTCATCTTTTCTTCACTTTCTCTCACTAACCAGAATCTCTTACTCAACCGTTACAGCTAAATCCAAACGCAGATCGAAAGAAATAAAGATGGAAGGGTAACTAGGAGCTTTACCCAAGCTCAGAATAGTGATTGGATGTCGGTTCTTGATCTCCCGTGGTCTCTCGCCGGCGACGCACCTCTGTTACCTCTCACTCGCGCTCTCTCTCTATTCTCTACGGGAAGCAGAAATGAAATGAGGGAGATGCATGAGAAATCTGATGGTTAAAAAGGCAAGGCACACGTGTGAGGTGTGGGAGATTCCTGGACCAGTTTGCCCCTCTATCATATTTATTCCTCAAATTTTATCAAGCTTCTTTGACCCATATAATAGTTTTTCTAAAAAGGAACAATTCCAAAAAAGATCCTTAGAATATAGGAAATTCCAGATTGGATCCTGAAATTTTGAATATGACAGAAAGGGTCAGTAAGCCAATTTGTCATTTGTGAAATTAAGATGAATTGACAATTTTGCCCCTGGCTAAGCAAAAGTAAGTAGTTATTTTCTAAACAAATCTAGGTAACGCATACACTGTTCTAGTGATTACAAGATTAGTTGTAGTTAATAATAAGTTACCTGACTATAAAAAAGTGAGTAGTTATTCTCTGCACGAATCTAGGTAATGCTTACATTGTTTTAGTGATTACAAAATTAGTTGTAGTTAATAACAAGACACCTGACTATGAAAAAGTAAGTAGTTATTCGCTACACGAATTTAGGTAACGCCTAAACCCTTATATTGATTCCTTAAATCATTGTAGTGAATGAATACAAATGAGGGCAAAATTGTCAATTTTTCTTGATTTTACAAATGACAAATTGTGTCACTGACCTTTTTTGTCATTTTCGAAATTCCAAGACCTAATCTAGAATTTCTTATATTCCAATGACCTTTTTTGGAATTTTTCCTTCTAAAAATTCTAGATCAAAAGTCAATTCCTAACTTGTTTTCTTGAATTTTCCAAGAAAATAGCCATTCACTCTAGAAATTAATCCTTAACCCATTTTAAGGATTTTATCCCTCAAATAACTTCTCTCCCTCATAAAATAATTCCCCCAAAATTTTCTAGTTAATTAGAAACCTCTAAATATTTTTCAAAGAATTTTCTAAGAAAATAACCCATTTTCCTATGAAAATAGCTTTAAAATTATTTAAGCCACTTTTTGGGGAATGAACTTTTCCAAAATATTTCTAGACCCTGAAAATCAATACTCCATAATTTTTCCTAATCGTAATTGGGCTATTAAATAATTTTAATGAATTTTTTCTTTTCTGCTCATCCTAAGTCAGAAAATTCGGAATGTTACATTATTTATTCAGCTTGTCTATCTGTCATTGCATATAAATACTTAACTGCATTAGTTTGCAAGGTTAAGTTTCACTTTGGCTTGTTTTGTATGTTTTATGTAATCTGCATTTTGTTTTCTGGAAATTACTACTATGGAGATTCTTCGAAATCTCATCCTCCCTTCCATGATACACAACAAAGGCGAGCAGCTCTAAAGGAAAGAAGATTGGAAGAGAAGAGGGTGGGTAGTTATGAAGAGCAGGAATGCCTACATTATTTTGTACTTATTTAGTAGCTGATTTTATTAGTGATGTTAATTATGCTACTATATATATAATCACAGCAAGTAACCAATACTTGCTTTTTAGATATTCTCTTGTACCCTCTCTATAAACTGAGCACAGGTGCTATCGACCGAGATGGCTTTGGTATAGCTATATATTTATATTGGTTACTAGACTTTGATCCTTCTTTCTACATGTGGATAGTGACCTGCTAGTTAATTAAGGCTTCAAGTCTCTTATTAAGCTGTGTAAGAATATGGTTTGATTATAGGTCATTGGTTGGAGTTTGCGAAAGTTTTGAATTTCTCTAACAGCAAATTCCAGTGTTATTTACAAGTTCGATCTTGCATTAGATTTTTGTTTTCAAATGGTTCATGCTTTAAATCGAAAAAAAAAAATTTACCCCATTTTTCCTAGGATAGAAACCAGTACTCAGTGATTCACAAACATTATATTGACTTTATTAGTATATAGACGGTTAGGTGTTGCAATATTCCAATTAAGCAATTACTCTTTAATAACTTCAACAACTTAAAATGAATAGCCTTCTAACTTCAATTAACAATTAGATTTGAAAGAAACAAAATGGTTTTCTTTTTTCCTACTTCTCAAGCTTTCCACATACTCTTCTAATGATAACAAACAGAGAAACAGTAGTAACTTTATCATTCAATTCCCTTGTTCTAAATTCAATATAATCTCTTTCACTCCTTCTGCTTGGCAACTTTTGCAGCGACCGCTATCTCATTTACACAAGGACCCTTCTCCAATAATTCTAAAATTATTTTACACCTATACTAATGTTGAAATCAATTTTTAAACTTTTTTACTTCCTATTAACACAACCATATATATATATATATATATATTTACACATGTGTAGACACCCATTTCCCATACTTAAATCCAGTCCCCTCAATCTCACAAAAATTCATATTCATTTCTTTTCATTAGCATCTGGGTGTGATAAATTTCTTAAAGTTCGCACAGCCCTACTATACCAATCTGAAGTTTTCTCCAACATCCGGAACATTGCTTTAAATCTTGGTGTTACCATCTATGTACATGATTTAACTCCCCATAACCTTTAGAAATATAAATCAGCAAGGTTAAATTTAGTTTTCAGCTTCAAAAGTTCGTACATGATTTACCATCTATGTACATGATGTACATGATTTAATGCTTCCATCATCCCATATCCAATCATCACACATATAACTCATTTACTTAGCTTTTTGACACTTCCCGCATTCTCACAAAATCCGAACAGCATCTTTTCTAAAATTCCAGATTCAACATACGCACCTAAACCAGTTACAACCATTAAAACGATAGGAAGTAAGCATCAAACGGTATCATATATATGTACATAATATCTTCTTTAAGTTCCATAGAACCCGTGTCATCATCAAGCTAAGAACCCCCCTGTTTCAGCCTTAATTGAAAAAGCAGAGCAAGCAGTAACAAAACTCAACATGCAACTCCTCAACTTACTTAAGCAAGCTTTAGTCTACCCCTTGTACCATTTCCTTAGCTTGATCATTAGTTTTCTCCACAACCCAGAATTTTCAAGCTTTCATCAACCCTTCAAGAACGAAGCAAATGAAAGAAAGAAAGATAGGAGGATGTTCACAAGACTCGCCTTAGTCTAGATCCACCGGTGCATATAACGATTGAAAGCTCTCTCTTCCTCTTCGCCTCTATCGCTTCACATCCGACTCCCCAACTCTCTCTCTCGGTTCCTCACTCTCTTTTCCAGCTGCAGATCGCAAAGTGAAGATGGAAGATGAGCTGATGGCTTAAATCAAATAAGAAGAGTGAGAAATGACCATTATACCCTTCAAGAAGTTTATGTCTTCACTTTCCTCCTTTCACAGTATTTCCGTAATTGTAAAATAAATCCAAAATCTCCTTAGCCAATAGCTTCCTTGCCACTAAAATAATTTCCATAAATATTACAGGTCAAAATAAATTCCCAACTAATTTTCTTGGATTTTCTAAGAAAATAGTTCTTAATTTCAGAAATTAATTCTTAACTCATTTTAAGGATTTTATACCTCAATTAGCTCTTTATCTCTTAAAATAAATATCCTAAAATTTTAACTGAGATATAAATCCCTAGCTATTTTTCCTTGAATTTTTTAGAAAATAGACCATTTTTGCTTTGAAAAATAACTTTTAAATTATTTAAGCCATTTTTTGGGAAATAAAATTTTCCACAAAGTTTCTAAGTCCCCAAAATTAATATTTCATAATTTTTTCTAATTTTATTTAGGCATTAAATAATTTTAATGAATTTTTTTTGCTCTTCCTAAGTAAGAAAATTCTGGTTGTTACATTTTTGCTTTTGTTAACATCCTATTCTTCCACCATAACGAACCCAGTATTGGTGTGCCCTCTTCTAGACTATCAAATTCAAGATCAAGTATGGGAGTTATGTCACTTGTATCCATCACTTAAAGTTACAACACATGGAAAAACATTAAATAAATAAAAGTGATGAGTAAACAGTGGATCAAATTAACTAACTAAGAAAAATCAAAGAAAAAGAATGGCCGAAGGGAACTACACGAGATAAATATTTACATACATAATCTATTTGAAACTATTTCATCTATTTCTTTGGTATGAATTTTTTTTCATTATAAAAACAACTGAAGGGCAATTAAAAGGAATAATATATTAGAAGCATCCGGAATCTGCGCGTTTTGATATATTTAGGAATGATCACACCAAAAAATAACATACTTCAAGAAAACGATGTACTTGATGTTCTTGAAATGTTTGAGCGAAGGTGATGTGAACAAGGTGGATCTTGTAAAACGGAACAGCAGTAATCGTCAAGATATACAATCCAAGCTTAATAAAGAGAAAACGGAATGGCAGTGTAGGAAGGTTCAGTTAGCGGCTGGAGATAAAGCTTTCCCTCTTCCCTATTTTTATTTCCATGAACTTGGCGCGAAACGCGAGAGAGAGAGGAAACCCACATCTCCTGGCAAAATGCATAGTTGTTGTGTTTTTGGCCATAGATAAAAGGGAGGGTGAGGATTAGAGAAGAGGATGATAAGAGGACGGAGATGAATAGGAGATGTTCCATGCCGAGATCTTAGATAACCCGTAACTCAACTCATTCTTTAGACAATCGAATCAACCTTCATTCAAAAGTTGAGTAGTGCCTCCTGTGCGTTTTGGAGTCTAGGGTTCTGTCCTAGGGTTTGTCGAAGCAGCATCTTCGTTTGGTGTTTCTTCATGGCAAGTCAGCTTGCGATGGTGGTAAGGGGGCTTTCAGTGTACTCTGTGAAAGGCGCCGATGGGTGCGGGATGGAAGGCGAGCAACATAAGCAGAATGGGATATTCGAATCTTAATTTTGGTGGGCTACAGCTTTTGGATGGACTGAGTAGAGGGAAGAAAGAAGATGTTCAAAGCTGGTTCGCTGGTCAAGACGGTCCTCTGGTGGTTTTTTTCTTTGATGATTAGCGGCTAGCCTTTAGCAACCCAACCCAGGTACCATGAGGAGGGTCTTTTTGTGCTGCCAATTATGAAGGGAGTCTCTGGGTGTGCATTTGGAGTTTTGGTCGCCCCTGTTGGTGTTTAGGATTTTGCTCTGATACTTGCTTTTGTCTTTTTGTGGGTATCTTGTTGGCTTTGTGCTATTGGCTTTTTGTGGGTTAAATTTGTTTGTGTTGAATGCTAGTTTAATTATGCCATGATTACTGGTTCTCTGGTTTTTTTACTCAAATTCTAGATGTCTTTTCGTCCTTCTTTCATAGAGAGAGTCTTTGTAGCTGCTTCTGTTTTTGCATCATGGGCATCAAAGTGGGTGGGCTCGGAAGAGCATGGCTTTGGATAACCACCCTCTATTGCTCTTTCCTTTGATCATGGAAGATTAAAAGCTGGCCTCCTCACTTTCAAGTTTCAACCCGCAAGTTTTAGGCTACTTGTCCTCTTGTTTTTGGTTTGTCCCTGTAGTCTCGTGGTGTCTGTTCGTATTGTTCTTGCAGTTTTGCTCTTTTCTGATTCAGTGTCTGTAATTTTATCTTCATTGATGATATTAGCTTTTCGGGTTGAAGAAAAAAAAAAAAAAGAATTAGCCTTCATTTAAAAATAACAAAGAAAATAAACATGCACATGATAAAGAACAAGACCCAGAGAGAGATCAAAATCAAAGGGGAAAACCAATGCTCATTTTGTCGCTTGGTGGCCATGGAATTGAGAAGGGAAAAAAAAAAATTCACCTAAATGGTATTAAAATCAACATGATTCAATCAAATCGAAAGTATTCTGCCAGGAGACCAATGACTCACGATCAAATCCAAAAAAGAAACGAGAGATCGAAATCTAAAAGCCTAGACCAATTACATGCAGTGAAAATCCCAAATTGAAAATCAAGTCAAACAAGGTCGAATACTTCTATGTCAGTATTGTCCTCCGTTTCGCTGTCCTCCTTCCCCGTCATCATCCATCGTCGGCCTTCGCCGTCGTCCTTTGTTGCCGTCATCCACCTTCACTATTGTCCTCTATTTATTTTTTTCAGAGAGAGGGTGCGAGTCATGGGTGAAATAGTCAGAGGATGGAGTTCTATGGAAGTGGAAACAAGTTCCTGGGAAGCCTACGGGACCTGGTTCCATCATTTCTGATGGAACTCACTCCCTAGAGGAGTGGCTTCAACCATACCAAGTGGACAGATTTTGAATATCAGTACAACTTCCACTTCTCATTCTCCCAATTTCATGCTATCAAATAGGGAATTAATAATCAACATTAGTTTTCAATGGTAAAAAGCAACATTGCCATGGTTTTAAACTTTCAGCCAAATTTATAATGATTGTTGGGGAAAAAAAAAGATCTGGTAATTAATTACTCGTTATATATGTGTAGATATTTGTGCAACGATAGGGATGCAACCGTCCAATTTGTCAATTGTATACACATTGACACGTGCACATGTATGTGCATATAAAATAATGGGAACATTATTCATGGGGAATTAACTAACTTAACATGAGTAATTTGATAAACATTAAACTTTGTACTTGAGGCTAAACTTGCTAGATTAATTTGAAAGAAGAAATATTAAAAAAAAAACAAGAAAATAACAAATTAGGAAAAAAGTTTCGCTGACAAGAAAGAAAAATGGTCATTCACTCCAAAAAAAAAAAACGAAAAAGAAAAATGGTCATCCTTAATAAGGACTAGTTTTATGTAGTAAAT
The DNA here is from genome assembly GCF_004799145.2 of Neltuma alba. NCBI lineage: Eukaryota > Viridiplantae > Streptophyta > Magnoliopsida > Fabales > Fabaceae > Neltuma > Neltuma alba. Next base: position 169,355 of record NW_021635905.1, on the reverse strand, counting down.
TAAAAACGGCATTGTATTCATGTGTCATTCCTCTATAAACAATAAGATCGATCCATGTGCATTGCATTTTGCTAAGAAAATTCTGATGTTCATGATTTCATCTATAAATGCACGCATCTAGTCCTTAATAATGCGAACTTCGTATATATAACGCAAAAGCTTTTTAAGTAACAGATCTAACCTAATAACCTTATCCAAATTTTGTTTTGTTACAATGTACCAATTAATTTCTACCCAAAAATAAGTCTTCCATTTCGCCTATATAAAGCCTTGGCTCGTAACATTTCCTCATCAGAACAAAACATGGGGAAGTCTTCGGTCAAATTGATGTTCTTATTGGCTGTTTTGATCATTGCATCAAGTAAGATTCTGGCTTTCTTTTCAATTCTGTGTTTCGCTATGTTTTGTTTAATGCAGATTTTTCATGTATTAGGGACAAATCTATGTTCAAAACTTCAAACTAACTGTCAAGTAATATTTTATTCCAATGAAATACTAAGAAAAGATAATAATTTAATTCTTATTTTTACTATAATGTAAAGCGTTTTCAGCACAGATATATTATTTGCTACTTAACAGATAATGACTATAATCACTTTTCAAATAGTGCAAATATAATTGCTCTTAACTATTAATGTCTCACCAAAAAAAAAAACAGAAGACAAAGAACAAAAGAACATTTTAAGTAATCAATATGATATTTGTTATGATATGATGGATTGCATTTATGCAGGTGTGTGAGGAAAGTGAAGCAAGGGGACCAGTGATAAGTTGCATTAACTGTCCATGCCCTTGCGATTTAGTAGTAGAATGTCCTTGTCGTCCTCCAGTGGAGTCTTTTGATCAAGTGCAAGCCAGCAGCCAGCATTCTCCAACTAATAATAATTTGTAGAAACATATAAAATGTGTTCATTATGAATGAGACAGTCAACTATGTTTCTATGAGAATGTTATGTAGTAACATGTTCAATAAATAAATAAAAAAATTATGGCGCGTATATCCCCATTATCTCATGTATGATATCACTGTCAATTTATGTATGTGCTTTTGAAATTCAAACCATATTGTTTTTTTTACCAGACAAACCGTATTGTTTATCAATAAGTGGGAATATATATATATATATATATATATATAATGGATGGATTCAATGTAAATTATATGGTTGGTAGTAATATCATTTTATTGATGTTGATGTTGAAAAAAGACTCAATTTTTTTGCTATAATTCAGACTATCCTCAAGTCATTGTGGACTTGGAACTAATATAAAATATGAGTAAAAAAAATTAGCTAAAGACTTGATAAAATTGATACATATGAGAATTCTGTTTACGAGCATATCACCGACAATTCCTAGCATTTAATGTGTGGTTCTTAATTAATGACCTTTTTATCATTAATTAGAGGTATTTTGGTTTCAAAATAATTTAGCTGACCAAATATAGGAGTTCTTATTTTAAAAACAACCAAAAAAAAAAAGTATTCTGAATTGTCCTATAGTATTTTCTTTCAAGCGTTGGTAAAATTAAACAAATATCTAAGTTAGTACAATGTCACTCCTAAAATATGAAAATCAAAGAAATATTGGCCATTCGTTAGCGGTTAGCTATCATATATATCCTAGATTTTGGAATCGAGGTATAAGTAGAAGCATTTCCTAAAAAACAAATTTTTCATAATTATTGGAATTTTGGTTCAATAAAAGATAACTAGTCTAATTTAATCATTAAAAATATTAAGAGGTCCCGAATAGTTGGGCATGAATGGGAAAAATTATTTGAAATTAATATGCATTTATAAAAATAGTTTCATACCCGAGAAATGGAAACTTTAACTTTAATAATATTTTAAGAGAATTTCGTCCAAGAATAAGACATTTTCTTGAAAATTACGGAAAAAAATAGTTAAAAGTTAATTTTTTATTTAAAAACTTAAGACAAAGTCTTTTTGTTTTTTTAAAAAGAACTTATGGAAGAGCTGCATTGTTATAAAAGTGTGGGGAGCTATTTTTGGAATTAACTAAGTGATTAGTTTCCGATAAATTTTGAGGAAATGTCACAATTTCATCACCACAAGTCCAAAATTATTTTGGATCAAGCTTGGGCCCAAAAATGAGGGGGAATAGAGGGGTTAGTGATGAGATAATGAAGGAGATTTTTTGAATTATTGTGGTTATTCGGTTTTCCGTTGCAGCGCTCATTACCCAAAAAAAAAACTTTTAGCAGTGATTTGTTATCCTCAAAAAGTCATTACCATAGCAGTTGTGATTGAAACTTTCAATGGCAACCAAAAAAGTCATCGCTGAAAGACATTTATAACAACCACATTTATAAATTTTGGCAGCAATGTTTATCATGCTAAAAGGTATTTTTGGCAGTCGCGTCTTTGAAAATGCCTTTTAGTGGTGACAAATGTCGCTACTGAAAGTGTCTTTCAGTGGCAACAAAAAAGTTGTCACTAAAAATATCTTTTAGCGACACAAAATTTTCATGTGTACCAAAAGCGTCTTTTAGTGGAGACAAAGAAGTCATCACTAAAAGTGATACTGGAGAAACAGGTCTCACTACTAGCTGGCCGTAACATCATTGCCACATCACCACTCTCTTGCCATGTCATTGCTCAAATATTTTCAACTTAAATGTGTTTTCTTTAATGTTCAAGTTGCTGACCACCTCTTTTTGTGTCTAATCTTCTTGACATTGAGTTGCATTGAATTTGATGATTATTATTATAAACAAATATATTTTATTAAATTATATTTTCAATAGCAACTCTTCAACAATGACTATAGAAAGTTGCCGCTAAAAGTTAGTGACTAAATGTAGACCCTCGAAGACTTTCAGCAACAACAATACGAGTCATTGCTGAAATTGTATGCCCTTTAGTGATGGCTCTATTGACAGTATGCATTTGACAATTTTATCAGCAACTCTAGAAAGTCACCGCTAACTGTATGCCATTTAAAGACATTTGGTGACAAAAAAAGTCATCATTAAATGTGAGATCTTCAATGACAAATCTAGAAAGGTGTTGATCAATGTGTGCCCGTTAAAGATTTTTTTATTGATGTTAAATGGCATACTTTCAGTAATGACTTTTTTGTCACCTCCAGTGATTCTTTTTTACACTAGAAAGTGCGTAGGTAAGCACCTGAGGGTTTGTCATAGATTCGTCCTGCCCAACATGATATGACCTGAAAGGAGTTAGATCAAGTGCACCCTACCCTAAATTTGGATTGAGCCCGAACTACTACTTCAAATTTATGTACAAAAAATGTGATCAAAAATTAGAAGGAAATATGGGGGCAAATTTACCTGTATGCTATAAAGAGTAAAAAACTCATCCAAATCCTAAAAAGTGAAATGGTTGTACTTAAATGCTGTATATAACTAAAATCGTTTGGGCAAAGAATAACTTTAAAATTGTGAAGAACTTGTTCTGAGAGTGATGAAGTTTAACTCATTATTCTTTTGATCTCTCTTCCCATCAAATCACTTTTAATTCTGACATTTTTTTTTACAAAGATCAAAAGCTAATCGTCCAATTCCCTTTCCTAATTTCTATAACATCCTAGATTTTGGACCCAAGAGTACAAGAATTAGGCTAAAATAGGTAGCCTACCAAGCCTTTTGTGGCATGAGTTCAGGAAGTTCCCTAGAGGGATAGAGGGATTTCTAGGGACTAAATTGCAAAGTAAAAGTTTTGTAAATTGATAAAATAGGAAGATAGAGACTCTAGTGAAGCTTCAAGGGATCCAGTATAATGAGCTGAGATAATTAAGTGCTAAAGGTTATGCTAGGAACCTCAATGAGAGGATTCCTGAGGACTAAACCCTAACAAGGACCTGATCGTAAATTTGAAAAGTTTTAGATTAAAAAGAGCAATGATAGAAAGTATGCCCAAAAATTCTAAAAAAATTCTAAAAAAAAATAGGAAATAAGGTTTTAAGCTTCGTATGGGGTTAAAAATGATAAAAATACCCTTGGACCAGACTAATGAAATTCCCAGAGTTTTGGCTAATTATGAATATTAGTCAAAATAGAATTATTTAAAATATGAGGAGGCCTCAAATAATTGGAAAAAAAAGAAGAGAAATAATACTTGAGGAATTATCATAGGTTTTAAAAATAATTCTTTCCCCAGAAAGCAAAGAGGTTGGTTTTAATAGAATTTAAAGCCTATTTATATACTATATAGGAAAAGTCAAAATAAATTGTTTAGAGATTGACTTTTGACTTAAAAAAAATTAAAGAAATTTTTCATGATGAAATGATAGTATTGGTACCCAGAAAAAGATTCTCAGAGTTATGAATCGGTAGAAAGAATTTGGTCAAATTTCCCCCGAAATAAATATTATTAAATATTTTAATAGAAAAATAAGAAAAGAGCATCACTTCCTCTTTAAACATGTTATATAATGCCATGTGAAGTTAATTGTGATGAAAAAAGAGTGTCAGAACATGTCTTAGGGTTATTGGGTAAGTCAGGACTCAAAAAAGTACCCGATACGATATAAAATAGTAAAATCGGTGGAGGAACAGTCAAGGGTACAAGGGAGGACGAATTTCTCCCTATTTTCTTCATATTTAATATAAATTTGACGAAGGCACATGGATGGAGTAATACATTTTGTTAAAGGTTAAGCTTGGAAAAATAAAATTATGTAATAAACCACACGTGTAATAAGTGGCACATGTGAGGTGGCTTATGGCATTGAATGAAGGGGACACCTAATGGGCTCATGTGGCAAAATCAAGATGGAAGGCAAGAGGATAAGGGATACACGAAAAAGAGATCAAATGAATAGCCAAGATCAAGTCACACACACAAGATCAAGGCTAGGATTTGAGCAAGAGAAAGAGCAAAGGAAACCATATAAAATCAAGCTCCAAGATAAGGTATGTTTATGGTTTTTAATGTGGTTTATCTTGCTATTTGTCTTGTTGAGCTTAGCCATAGTTTTGATAGATTTTGGAAGCTTGAAACCCTAGGTTAAGATGCTGTTCAATTGTGTTTAAACCATGAAAAATAATTATTGATGCTAGAATCATGTTTAAAGATTTAAAGGAGATGAGAATTATGTGGTTTTGAGATGATTTATGAAAGATTTCATAGTTGTGTGCCGAGGGATATATTTCAGCTAGAGCTGGTTCTTGGAGCTAAGATTAGATTTTGATAATTTTGATGCTTCCAATGTATTTAAAATAAAAAATTGTATGGAGTAGATGTAAGAAAACAAGTTTGAAAGTATTGAAATTAAAAATAGAATTTTGAGCCCTAATACTCTATTTTTCAGCTAGATTAATTTGATTAGGGAGGAGTTGGATTTTATTTAATTTAAAACTTGAAAATGTATTCTACATACAAAATTTATGTTGGGAATAGCATGTGGAATTAATTTTAGAAAAGCTGGAAACCAAACTCAAAAGTTAGAAGTTAATCTGGTTCAAAGAAAATAAAGTGTTGATGTTGTTGGTTATCATGGCTCTAATAAATAAACAGAAATGATATGTTGATGTATTTATGGCCATGAAACATCAAGGAAGATGAATGACAAAGGTTGAGCAAATAACTTTAATGGTTGGAAGCAAAGGAAATGAAAAAAGCTAGAGAAAAGCTCAAATACAAAAGGTAGTGAACTTAACTTTATTGTGTGACTGATATGTATCTTTGTGTGTTAATGTTGCTTAATGATGATTTAGACTATGAAAGATTGAATGTTGCTCTATTTTTTATATATTCCATGGCCATGTGTGAATGTAACGTTGAGCATTAAAGCATGTCATTTTATAAGCACTAGCATGAAAGCATATAACCAAGCATGTTATCCACCAAGCATTAGTATTGCATACTTGTGGGTAATTGTTTGCTACTTAGATTTTTCTAAATCTCACCCTTCCTTAACCAACCTTAATAAGTGTTAATGAGCAAGCAAGAGCGCTTTAAAGCAGTCTGGATCAATGTGGACTGCCACCGACGCTTTAAATCAGCACCAACACTTCCGACAATCAAAACAGAACCAGCAACTGCTATGGAGCAATGTGGACTGCCACCAACACCTCCAACAACAGGGGAGCCAATGAGCGCTTTAAAGCAGTCTGGATCTACACTCAACTTTTACAACTGCTACAGGGCCAATAAATGCTTTGAAGCAGGAAACTACAGTAGTGCCAATGAATGCTTTGAAGCAGTCTGAATTGACACAAACACCTCCTGCAGCTACGGCAATACCATTGAATGCCTTGAATCAGAATGCATCCACGAGCAATTCAGCACCACCAGATGCCCCTCGACAGGTAGCAGACTCTAAGGAGGGAAGTATCCCAACTGCCATGCCACCAACTGTAGCATCTTTGAAGGACTTCCTCGCATGACTGGTATTGTTACTGTGCTTTTGATATTTGCGCATGGGAGATGATGGTGTGGTTTAAGTTATTTTTGTCTGTAAATAAAGCATTCCATTGAAGGAAATCTGTTAAAGTGGCCTCCAACAAGCTTCTAGAGTGCACATATTTCTCCCAGGAAGCTTCATATTCCCCCTTAGTTGGAAATTTCGTCGGCAGCAATGCCAATATGTTGCCTGATGCATTACGAAGAGGCATATGAGAACGCTGAATAGTTGGTTCTTTATTTTTACCTTTTTGTGATGTGTTCTCTTCAATTTTGATTCATTATAAATACAACCATCTCACGCATTATCCCCCTTCCCCCACAGGAAAAAAAAAAATTATACTGTAATGTTACTACGCATTAATGTTGTGCAAGCTGAAAGGTTTCAGTATTCCACGGTTGCCATTTTCAGCAGGTTGCTTAGAATTATTAAGGCCAGAAGTCATGAACGACTGCACAGCTCAAATTGCAAAGTAAACTGTGTTCATATATTAATGCTTAAAAACTATATTTGAGTAGTCATGGGATACCTGTTGGATTAACGGGCAGGACCAAAGAAAATAAAAAGTAACGCACGTTATAACAGGATTAACGGGCAGGACCAAAGAAAATAAAAAACAATGCACGTTATGCGTGAAACCTGTATTTAGGATGCAAAGTTGTGCTAGCTAAAATACTCTAGATCCAGCCAAGTTGGAAATGAGCAAAAGTAGAATGTTACTGTCAAACAAAGAATCATTTTGATTGACTTCCTTGATATGGACTGAGATTTATAGAGGCAGCGTGTTAGCTGCAACTAGGATTTGAGGGCCCTAATTTAACATCTTATGACGAGATTGACCACTAATCAATATGCCACTTTTCAACTACAGAACTAATTGCATGGATATAAATATGTTATGAGGGGTAGTAGGATGCATTATATGTACCTTAGATGACGTAAAATAAATGAGATAGCTCAGGAGGCGATCTAATTAAGTCGATATCTCATTCACATTCCTTCTCTAATTACACAATGTAGATGACAAAACAAAAACCAGGAATTCAACATTAGACGTGGCAGAAGTACCAAATGGATGATATGACACAAAAGTACAGAAACAACATCCACTTATCACGAGGGACGACCCTCGTTGACAAATAAGATTTCTATTCTGGGCCCATGGCAAGATCATGCCAAGCATCCGCATTGACTTGTTGGGTCTCCTGATCTGATTAACAGCAAAGCAATGTGCAAGTACCGGATACAAATCTCCAATAAAAGGCGCGCAATTATTATAATCTCAGTCATTTGTTTCCCGCACAGGTGTCCAAAGATATGCTTTAACAATCTGGACATCAGTATTTCACTCTTTCTTCTTTTATTTTCCCCTCTTATCTTGCGTCACAAGATTTTATAGACTAACAAACATGAAGTTACCTAACAATCACGTTAAATTTAAGCTTTTACATTTTTATGGAAGTGAAGAAAGAGTTTATCCAGAAACTCCTATATGAATAATAAAGAACATGACTCAATTAAGATTTGAGATAACATACTTGAGTCCTCAGTATCATCTGTCCGAACTATCAGTGTTGGAGGTAACGGAAAATCTGTAAGAACAATAGGTTAAGGCGCTTTTACATCAAGCTCAAATGACTATAACAGAGACATTCTTCGCTATGTTTGTAACCACAGGAGCTTACATCCCAATAAAACAGCGTAAGAACATACCATCATCAGGGAGTGTATCTCTCATCCATTCCTCATCAACAATATCAATAAGAATACCCAAGCTCAGTTCTGCCATATTTGATCATTCAACAGCCTACGCCCTATTCGTATTTAAAAAAAAAAACCAAAAAGAAAAAGAAACAAAAAACATGAGAGCGGGGATGAAAAGCAAAAGAAGTGACACACAAATCTTTAACATAAGGATCCTAGTCCCAACAAGCTCGGAGCAAAACTGAAGTGTATAAGATATATTAAACGAAAAACAGAATGTTAATTCTCTTATGCAGTGTCACACGTCGATTGTGATATAAATCTAGATCTAAAATTAGATAGGATCGAAGGCTCATTTCTTAACCATGATCAATTACGGCTGTAGATCAGCAAGATCATAATTTTGAGTATTTAACATTAGAAATTCTCTTCAATGGGACTTGCAATGCTGGTTACCAAGCAAGTATTGAAAAAGAAGAAAAGAAACTAAAGCAATCCACAATGGTAGATTCAAAATTAAAAGAAAATTAAAATAGATGGAGAAGAATACACACAGCACTTACATTTGCACAATGATGTCTAGATCATAAATTATGAATTATTTTCTTTTCCCCCAAGAGTAAGTCATTTTTGTTTCGTTTATTATGAAACATTTTCCTTAAAAACCTAAATCAAAAAAGAAAAATTAGAAAAATCTTGAACGATTCGTTGACAGTCTTGTGTATGTTAGTCCCTTCGTTCCTTATATACATGGAGATGGAGAAATTTTAATCAAAGAAAAACACACTTTCTTGGCATCCAAACAGCATTCCTCAACTATAATCAGCTTTTACCCTCAAAACATTTCAAACAGAAAGATTATATAATCTGGAAATTTTTCCAGCAATTTAAACGTTAGCTTAAGCTTTTGCTTAACATCCTATATCAACAACTTAATCTTTATAAATACCAAACAGCAAACTTCAATTAGAGTTTCAGCTTTATAAAATCCTCTTCTAAGCACATTAAAAAGTTCAAATTCAACAAAACTCAATTCTTTCCCATCCAAGTACATTGGCCGAAACAGAAGATGAGAATTTTCATAAATCAAACTTTACTATTCTCAAACATACCATAGAGCACTCTGAACACTGTACATACTTAACTCTCCAATTTATTACTCCTTTAGTCTGTCCTAGATATAAGAACTTTTTGCAGTGTAAATTACACTACAAAAGGCGGAGGAGTGTAAATTTAACTCGTAAACTTTATCAAAACAGTCAGCTTTTATTCAGTTTCTAACTTCCAGATTTTCAACATTCTCGTATAACTTCACAAGAACTGAACAGCACAAACGACATATACTTTATGCTAACAACATTTATATTTCATGTAATGCACTTAGACTACTCAAATTCCATCAATACGAGAACATTCCATCTCTTTTATAATTTTCAAAGAGCACCTCATGCCTCTAAAAGATCGGAACTTTCCTATTGTTTTGCTTTAGTTTCAGTCGCCTCTTCCTCTTAAACCAGTACCCAATCGAAGAAATAGAGGTTACAGGAAGAATCAGGATGATCACCTTGGTTCAAAGACCGATTTGCCTGTGGCTTATCTCCTCCCCGATCTCTGATTCCTCTCGTCTCGCTCCCTCTTCTCTTTCTCTGGCTCTGTTTTTCTCACTCCCTGTCCCACCTTCCCTCTAATATAGACTCCCCCAAGCTTCTTCGACACGATTCGTGTCCAAGAAGGCGAGTAATTCGTGTAGTTCAAGCTAAAGTAGAGAAGAGATGAAGATGGGAAAGGGATTGACAATGTGTTGTGCAACAAGGAGAGGATGAAGCGGAGGCACCGCCGCGGCAGAGAGCGCGGGTGATTTTTGGCACAAATCAAAAGACTGTTTTGCCCTCGTGTTAACAATTTAATCCCAGATCTACCCTTCTGCAAATTTTATTATTTTTAATACGTTATAGGATATCCGGCATCTTGAAATATTTTTTTAGATATACCCAATATTCTAAAATATTTTGTGGTGTATCTAATATCTTAGAATATTTTCTAGGTGCATCTAGCAACTTAAAATTTTTTTCTTTACTTTGATGCTGGACACACTAGAAAATATTTCAGGGTACTGGATGCACTAAAAAATATTTCAAAATGCTGGACGCATCTAAAAAAAATATTTTAAGGTGTTGGATGTACAAAAAAATATTTCAAGATACTTGATAATGGACACATTTAAAAAAATACTTTGGGTGCTGGATGTATCACAAAATATTTTAGAATACTAGATGTACATAACCTTTATAAAATATGTCTTTCACATTTAGCTTATTTAATCGATAAAATAATTTTTGGAAAATTTCCTGAAAATCAATCTCTAACTATTTTTTTTGAATTTCTCCAAAAAATAAGCTTTAATTTATGAAATTAGCTTTCAAATTATATCTACCTCTTTTAGGACATAAACTCTTCCATAAATATTTTATTTCCCAAAATAATTAGCTATAATTGTTCTTAATTATTTTGAGTCTTTATATATTTTTAACAACTATTTCTTTCTTAATTTTTCTGAATTCCTTACCTTGAAAATAGACTTTTAATGAAATTATTTTTTAAGCATCTTGTTGACGCTAGCTTCAAAATTCAAAATATTACAAAAGATATGTTTATGGTATTAGCTCTTTTATTGAGTGGCATGATCTGCGAAGCATGCCCTCTTTTTTCGTGGAAAAAAAAAAGAACGACAAAATGACATATATTAAAAAAAAACCTGCGAAAATAGGGAATATATCTGTTATTGAAATTTTAATTAACAAATAAGACTTAAAGACTTTGGGTAACTTAACTGCTATTGTGTGCAATTTATGTTCCCTTGTGTTCAATAATCTTTCTTGGTGTGATATTCAACTCAATTTTTTTTTGGTGCAAATGAAATTCTTTTATGTGCAAGTTATCTTCTTTATGTACAAATTGATCCCTCATATCCAAATAGTTTTGTGCAAATCATCTCCTCTTTATGCAACTTATTTTTCTTTGTATGCAACTAATCTTTTCTTAAGCAATCAATCACTTTAGAGACTATTTGCCAATTAAATTTGTAATGAGGGATTTATCTCAATTTTTTCTTAAAAAATGCCTACTTTATAAGAATTAAAACTAAGAAAACAATCTACACTGTACTAAGCCGTCTTATATTAGGAAAATTTCAAATCATGTTGATAAATTTTACAAATCTTTAATTGATTCATGGACCTAACTTAGAATTCGCGAATTTAGGCATTTTATCACATTACTCCTCATGTTTTTCCTCCTCAAAGTCACCTATCTCTGTTTTTTTTTTTTTTTTTAAAGGCACCCCTGCCAACAGTACTAATTCCATTCCAAGTAGCACTTGAAGCACCTCGTCCTACTAAAGCCGCCAACTAGCCACAAACAACACTAATATATTTACTCTTTGATCTACAATAATCTTCTATTTGTGTTTTTGCTTTGAAGCTTAGGGCGTATCAATACACAAACTAGCGTGGGATCCCTGCTGTAATGAAAGTACACAGATTTCATGGAATAGCAGGTGAAAGTTTTCTGAAAATGCGTCCCAGTTTCTTTTAAATTGTATTAAAGGGACCCTAGTATTTTTTAAGAAAGCACCCTAGCCAAGAACATCAACTTTGAATTAGGAATTAAGAAATTAAAAGGAAAAGATCCCACTTTCCAATCTCTTACAAATAATATTATTGGAATGAATTAAGGAATAAGGAAAAACCCTTGCAAAGCCTATTTGAATAATCAAAGTTCCCATTTGGTTCACTATATTTCAAAATTCCTAATTAGGTCACATGACATAAAGAATGATTTAAAATATTGGCAAAATTACTGCAATGCCCCTTCATTACAAAACAATTGGAAACTTGTGAATTATTACGAACCAGAAGTGTTAACTACATAATGGAACTTGGTAATTTTTAAGGCTATCTTGTACTAAAGTTCTTTTCTATATATTTGTTAGAAATGTTTTACTAGGAATGTGTTAGCTAGGAAGAAAAGGAAAGTTGTTAATTTAGAATTCAAACTTATTAATTTTTTTTACCAGAATTCAAACTTATTAATGGCACTTATTAATTTTTAAGTTGTATCATTAATTCATGATCAAGTTTTAGCCAATAATTATTGCAGCTGTGAAATTATCCAAGAAACAAAGTTAATTTAGAAGTCAAACTTATAAATAGTGTAATTAAACTTGTCAATTTTTAAAGTTATATTGTGAACAAATTCTAGTTAATATTCATTACAAGTGTATATATTATGGAGACAGAAAGTTTGTTAATTTAGAATTTAAAATTGTTAGTAGCATAATGATACTTAAACATAGAGGACCATTGTTATCATTTCATCACATTTTAAAATCTTTTTTTTTTTTTTTTGCCTACCTGAAGTGTCATCGTTGAAAGTAGACTTTCAGCGGTGATGTAACGTCCTAATTTTCATATATCTAATATTTAAACAAATTTTTATAAAATAGGTAGAGGTTAAATATAAATATATGCAATTAAAATAATTCTGATTTTATGTGTGTGTATGAGAAAATGAATAAAATAGCGATGTTAAGAAGTCCCACATTGATTAAATGATAGGAAGTGGATAAAATATCAATGTTAAGAAGTCCCACATTAACTAAATGATGGGAAGATGAAGCTCTAGGAGCCTATATATAGGTGGTAGTAGGGAAGAGTTAAAGATGAACCAAATAATTTTCGCACAAAACTGAGATAGTCTCAGTAAAGTGCTGTTTACAAATTTGTAAACCGTTGGATCGAGCTGCAATTTGGTCAGCTGATCCTAGACTTCAAACTTGTTAGTTTCAACAGTTGGATCGTCAATTCAATGTATGAGTTATAAGTTATTAGATATAAACCCCATTGTGGCATTTTCAAGTACGTGCCTCGTTTGTGCTTGATTGTTGGCTAGGAGACCAGGTAACTAAATTTCTATCTGTTACATGCATTGGTATGAGGTTGACGAGTGATTTTATAACCAAGTTTCATATACATACATTATGTTTTGTATGAACTGTCTTATGGGATACTGTTTTGAAAAGGATTGAAATCATTTGTATTGTTAGAAATTAATAATTATGACTACGAGGTGTTATTCGAAATTCGATTGATTATGCATATAAATGTGTTATTTTGAACCCTGTGCATCTAGTTTGGGTAGGGGAAGGAGATGATTGGAGTTATTGAGATTTATACACTTACCATGTGGTATCGGCCTCCATACAGAGCTCTATAGTTGGCCACTATTATTGTCCCACTAGTTCTTCGAGAGACTGCAACACCCCACTAGTTTTTCGAGGGAGGACCCATGGTCCACCGAGTGCTCTGTGGTCTTTGGCCGGTCCATATCACTTGAGTGGTGAGCTTGTCAGAGTAGCCAGTCAAATGAAAAGAACTTAGCCCATGGGTCCAGTCGACGGAAATAAGGAGGATATAAAGATGAATTTGGGTTCATGGATTTCATATGACATGGTATCTTCATTGATGTTTATATCTTTTGAATAAATGAAAAGTATGTTATCTCTTTTGAAATCATTAGTTACATGAGATTGGCAGATATATTTGACCTATATGGTTATTGTGAGTTCAACTGTTAGATAAGTGTCTATTGACTATTATTAACTCTGTGTATCTCACCTGACACCTCGCTAGCCCATGCTAGTTTGTATGATACGTAGAGATTTAGTTACTGAGACGTTATCTCTTCCCTATTGTTTAACATTTTTCAGGTGAAAGCTTTAAAGGAGGGATGTCAGGGAAGGCTCAATAGGAGTAAAGCTATATTAGCAACTTGTAGCGTCTCCTCGATTTATGAGCTATGTTGTATCCTGTATATTGTCACCTTAGGATAAATTGTTTTTAATTGATTCATGCATTATTATTTCTTATGTCCTTTGAGTGTACTATTGTGGTATGTGTGTTGATAGGTGGCCAGAGGCCTAGGATCGCATATTCGCATGTGATTGATTTATGAATTTATTATAAAGTATGAATTAAGATTTAATTCTTAATATTTTGATTTATAAGCTATATTATATGTTGTATTATAACCATATTAGATAAGATTGATCCTTTCTTATATAGTTCGTATTTGAATGAGTTAAGAAAAGTTCTTTTATCCGTGATAAGATGTATGATTGGGTGCTGCTCTTTTCTATCACGGATAACAATATTATATAATTAGTTAGTGTAGATGATTGTGATATAATTCGAGTTTGTATTTAGCATAGTTTGGTTATAAAATGTTATTTCTTAAAGTTACTATGAAAAAATTAAGTGTATCTGTTTATTTAGAGAGGTTGTTTCATTTTGGTATCAGAGCAAACGGTCTTGTAACTCTATGGTTTGTTTATTGCATTGCATATAGATGATGGTGGCATTATACAACTTTCAACATATCCTTCCCTGTCAACCTCTTAGTTTTGTGTGTTATATTATTATTATTATTATTATTTTCTTTTGTTTTCTTTATATTAAGGTGGGTTGCATCCTTAGAAGGGGAGAAAGGGTACAAAACTAAAAAGTTCAAAATATTATTATTATTTTTGTATTTGTAACTAAAAACAACATAATGTTGAGCCAGATGAAGGAGATGATGTTATATTTTTATGAGTAAATTTCAAAGTTAGGAATAAAAATAATAGAATGAGATGTCAAATAAACAATACATAAGAAGAATAATGTGTATTAACTTTGATAACTAAGTTTTACATTGCATTTAACAACAAAATTGTATGAGAATTGTGTCTTTTAATGTAAATATAAAACTATTGAGCTGATTAAAAATTAATATTGATAAGAGTGTAAACATATGTTTATAGAAATTTGTTGTATAGTTAAACTCTTCATAAGAGAAATAACAAATATAAATTTTTATGGTAGCTTACCTCTTGTTATTTTCCTAACGACTAATTCGTTATGAGAGTTGATAAAATATATTATGAAATATTTTCTTACTAATAGGAGGAGGACATAGGGCCCTTGTGATGAGAAAATTAATGAATAGGTGTGAAAGATACTTGTTTTGGGGACTTTTAAGTTAGTGATGAATAAGATTGGACGATATTAATGAATGTTTGTAAAGTATATGTTGAAATCTTGTGTGATTGTATTACCATGTGTTAAGTTTTGATAATAGGTATTTGTGTTTGATAGTATCAATAATAATAAATGTAACTAAGTAGCTTCCAAATGCATGGAAGACAGCATTTTATATTAATACCTTGAACTACAAATGATATAGAATACTAGTCATTCAATAATAAAGACATACAAATAAGATGATTGGAAAAATATTGAAATTTAAATGAGTACTTCTAATTAAGAGATGTGAATCACATTGCTTTATGTTAGACGATATCTAAACTCATCTCACTAGGTTATGTAGCTTATGATTCAACCTAAATGCTATAAAGAAAAAAAAATTATGACTTTTTGAAATTAGGAGAGATTTAAATACTATATAAATTGTTATAGATCATAATTAAAAAAAAAAAAGAGTGATATCAAAAATATACAAGTAATAAGGAACTCAAACGGACAAAAAAAAAAAGAGAGAGAGTTATTGTAAGATCCAAATAATAATTGTGTTGTGTAATCAATGGTATAGAATTGCCTTATGTGTTTGCCCCCTATTATATATGTTTGTGTTTGATGCTTGATGTCGTAAATTGTGTATTGAATATAACTACTTTTACGTAAATTTTTTCTATTAATATAATTGATCTATTAAAAAAAATGGAGAAGAAGACGTAGTAGTAGAGATTAACCATTCTGAATACCGATAAACAAGAGAAAGATTTAGTAAGTGAAACTTAAGGTATATGTCACCAAATTATGTTGATGATAGACATTTTGAGTTAAGCATAAGACCATGGGTAGTAATAAAGACACTATGACACTATGAAATTATGAATAAATATATTGTACAATAGAGTGGCGAAGCTTAAATGAAAGATTTTTTTGATATATATATTTATATATATATTTAAGTATGGATTCATTTGTATTAATGTATTGGTTTTTACTTAGAGTTCATATAAAGTGATGTTGGTAAGATGAAGTATTTAGTGAATTGCTATTTCTCTTTTTGAGTTTCTAAAATTTTATGTTAAGAAATATTTTTGAAATTTTACTTGAAACTCTTAGAACTGACAAATTTTTCCTATTAAATTCATTCTCAATTTTTTTGAGAAGGTTGGTATTATACATATAAATCAAATAATGTTATTTTTTATTTTTCATACTAAGAAGATTTATCTACTTATAAGGAGAGTAATGGTTAAACTTTTACCAAAAAAAAAAAAGAAGAGAAATTTCCTTTGAATTGGTTTTAAAAAAAAAATTTTAACATATTCTTACATGTTAACAAACCTAATAACAATAAGGTCCTTGGATGACAAATTCTTATAAATTCTATACTTACATGAGAAATGTTATAAATGAGTGAGCAAAATATATATATATAATAAAATGAATGAGTACTTTAGATAATTAATAATAGAAAACAAATATTCTTATACTCCAAGCATTATTTAAAGTGAAATATTGGATGAGAAAGTATGAGTAATTATTGTGAGTATTATCCATATCAAAGTGTTACTATTGGTATTAATAGACGATAGTAAATTGGATTAGGCCACTGATCTTCTTATAAGCTTGAAAATATTGATGTACACATATATATAAGATTTTTGAAATTTTATAGTAAATTATTTTATTTTTATTAGGAAGCCCTCATAAACTGTGTTTTGAAAAATAATGTATCTTATGAATACATGTGTGTGTTGTATTCCTTCTGTATGTGTATGCTTAGTATGTTGCTGATTATATATTAGTTTGGTATTGTGTTGGTCACTTGCTTGAGTGTATTGTTCCTACTTGTTAAACTAATTCAAAATCAACAATCTAAGATATACCATTATGTAATTTCATACTTTCATGTCATAATGGCTTATCTTGAAACAATCTCAATGTTGAATAATGAACAAAATACACACACACACACACATATGAAAGAGTTGATTGGTTTAATGATAAGCATTACATTGGAGAGTAAGAACCTATTTCAGCTTGTTTACACCCATAAGATGATATTAAATAGTATTTAATGAATATATACATGTGTGTGTATGTTAGATACAGTATCGAACTTCATGCATATCTTATATGACTGTTTGCTACTAGATCATTACTGAATGTTTGAATTAAAAAAAATCCTTAAAGATGAGTTTAAAAAAATGCTGTGAACTAGAGAATTTTTTATGCAAATAAAAGAAAGGGACATTCCTTAAATTATTATTTGCCCAGTATTTTTTTAATCAAAATTCCTTCTTCGTTCATGAATATTTTATTCAGGAAGTTATAGAAAATTATTTGAAAATATTGCAAAATATTGGGGAATAATGGTAAATAATGATTATAGGTGTGAGCTTGTTTTTAACATACATCTGTTTAGATGAGGAGGATGAAGTTGTATTGAAAATGGCATGCATAGTGTTAATTGTTTCTAATTATATTTTGAAATAGTAATATAAATTACTATAATCAAACATTTTGATTAAACTCTAAGATTTGTTTCCTGAGGAATTAGAGGATAAGGATTATTCATGATTTTAATGGATGTTTAGGATTGTGTATGTATGAAAAGTTTTATAAAATATTAATATGAGTTTATAGATCAATTCACGAATTATGAAAAGCTATTAGTGAATAAAAATAATGTTTGGAATCTTTATAAGAAAATTGACTTTTTTTAATGAAAATTTTAATATAATAGAACAAAGAATGAATTATTGAACCTTAGAAACATTGTTACAATATAAGTGTGACATTTCTACTCTTCTTTTATTTCATAGTTGTTGGAGTTTATGTAAATGTCATTGTAATTTTTGTTCTTTTAGAAAGGGGAAAAAAAAGAGTTTCAGATATTGATTATAACTATGTAACAGTATAATCTTGCTTGTTATAAACTAATGTGTTTTGTGCAAAAAGCTAAAACATATATATATATATATATATATTTACTATTTAGGAAGGGGCACTTACACCTAAGGTATAAGGTAATTGCCTCTATATGTGGATGTGAAACAATTTATTTGTATGAAATTAACATAAATAAGTGGGAAAAAAAAAAGAGATAGAGTAAATTGGTTGAGATTTTTGACAAAATAGTAGAGTTGGTAATATAAAATGCATGGCTCTTAAGATTTTTTTAAAAAAATAAAAAAAATAGAGATAAAAAGATAATAGTTAGACTAGAAAATTATAAATAGATGAGAATAAAAGTTGTAAGTGAGAGTAACGTAATGAAATTGTGGTTCAAGAATTTTAGGGAATATATATGTATATGACATGTATGTGTGATGATACAAATACGAAAGTTAAACAACAACATTGTATATCTTAGAGATCATATATATATATATATATATGTGAGATAGTGAATGGCAGGATAAACTTATTTGGAAGCTAAATTTTGAGGACAAAATTTTTTTTAGGAGGGAAGAATTGTAACATCCTAATTTTCATATATCTAATATTTAAACAAATTTTCATGGAATAGGTAGAGGTTAAATATAAATATATGTAATTAAAATAATTCTAATTTTATTTGTGTGTGTATGAGAAAATGAATAAAATAGCGATGTTAAGAAGTCCCACATTGATTAAACGATAGGAAGTGGATAAAATATCAATGTTAAGAAGTCCCACATCAACTAAATGATGGGAAGATGAAGCTCTAGGAGCCTATATATAGGTGGTAGTAGGGAAGAGTTAAAGATGAACCAAATAATTTTCGCACAAAACTGAGATAGTCTCAGTAAAGTGCTGTTTACAAATTTGTAAACCGTTGGATCGAGCTGCAATTTGGTCAGCTGATCCTAGACTTCAAACTTGTTAGTTTCAACAGTTGGATCGTCAATTCAATGTATGAGTTATAAGTTATTAGATATAAACCCCATTGTGGCATTTTCAAGTACGTGCCTCGTTTGTGCTTGATTGTTGGCTAGGAGACCAGGTAACTAAATTTCTATCTGTTACATGCATTGGTATGAGGTTGACGAGTGATTTTATAACCAAGTTTCATATACATACATTATGTTTTGTATGAACTGTCTTATGGGATACTGTTTTGAAAAGGATTGAAATCATTTGTATTGTTAGAAATTAATAATTATGACTACGAGGTGTTATTCGAAATTCGATTGATTATGCATATAAATGTGTTATTTTGAACCCTGTGCATCTAGTTTGGGTAGGGGAAGGAGATGATTGGAGTTATTGAGATTTATACACTTACCATGTGGTATCGGCCTCCATACAGAGCTCTATAGTTGGCCACTATTATTGTCCCACTAGTTCTTCGAGAGACTGCAACACCCCACTAGTTTTTCGAGGGAGGACCCATGGTCCACCAAGTGCTCTGTGGTCTTTGGCCGGTCCATATCACTTGAGTGGTGAGCTTGTCAGAGTAGCCAGTCAAATGAAAAGAACTTAGCACATGGGTCTAGTCGACGGAAATAAGGAGGATATAAGGATGAATTTGGGTTCATGGATTTCATATGACATGGTATCTTCATTGATGTTTATATCTTTTGAATAAATGAAAAGTATGTTATCTCTTTTGAAATCATTAGTTACATGAGATTGACAGATATATTTGATCTATATGGTTATTGTGAGTTCAACTGTTAGATAAGTGTCTATTGACTATTATTAACTCTGTGTATCTCACCTGACACCTCGCTAGCCCATGCTAGTTTGTGTGATATGTAGAGATTTAGTTACTGAGACGTTGTCTCTTCCTATTGTTTAACATTTTTCAGGTGAAAGCTTTAAAGGAGGGATGTCACGGAAGGCTCAATAGGAGTAAAGCTATATTAGCAACTTGTAGCGTCTCCTCGATTTATGAGCTGTGTTGTATCCTGTATATTGTCACCTTAGGATAAATTGTTTTTAATTGATTCATGCATTATTATTTCTTATGTCCTTTGAGTGTACTATTGTGGTATGTGTGTTGATAGGTGGCCAGAGGCCTAGGATCGTATATTCGCATGTGATTGGTTTATGAATTTATTATAAAGTATGAATTAAGATTTAATTCTTAATATTTTGATTTATAAGCTATATTATATGTTGTATTATAACCATATTAGATAAGATTGATCCTTTCTTATATAGTTCGTATTTGAATGAGTTAAGAAAAGTTTTTTATCCGTGATAGGATGTATGATTGGGTGCTGCTCTTTTCTATCACGGATAACAATATTATATAATTAGTTAGTGTAGATGATTGTGATATAATTCGAGTTTGTATTTAGCATAGTTTGGTTATAAAATGTTATTTCTTAAAGTTACTATGAAAAAGTTAAATTTATCTATTTATTTGGAGAGGTTGTTTCAGGTGATTATTAGTGTCGCCATTGAAGGTCTAACTTTCAGCGCCGAATTTCTAATGTCGCTGTTGAAGGTCAGACTTTCAGCGGTGACTTTCTAATGTCACCGCTGAAAGTATAATCTAATAATATATATTTTATTTTACAATAATAATAAACAAATTCAATCCAGCTCAACGACAAGACGATTGGACATGAAAGGAGGTAGTCACAAGTTCGAACCCTGAAGAAGACACATTTAAGGTGAAAATATTTGGGTGGTGATGTGACAAGGAGGAGTGACGTGGCATGAGAGTGGTGATGTGGCAATGATGTGCAGGCGGCCAACGATGACATGGAGTGGCTAGTGGTGACATGGCATCCGGTCAGTGATGCTGTGGCGATAGGCAGTGATGAGGTGGAGGTGGCCAGTGATAACGTGGCATCAATGGTGATGATGTGCCGTCAGTAAAGCTAATTTTTCTTAGGCATTGCTTTTAGCGACAACAAAAAAGTCACTGCTAAAAGTCAGTGACAATTTGTAGACGCCAAAAGTTCCTTCAGCAGCGACAATAAGGTCGCCACCGAAACAAGCTTTTAGAGGCGACAAATGTCGCTACTGAAACTTCTAAAAGTCGCTGCTAAAAGTTTTCAACCATGATCACTATGGTAATGACTTTTCAGTTGCGGCTTTTTGTGGCCACTGAAAGTCAATTTTTTTGTAGTGATATATGGACAAACAAACCATATAACTGCAAACCTGTCAATGGAATATTCTAGAGATTACTACTTACCTTATTGTAACATACAAAAATAAGACATGAATATATAATTTCAACAATTAAATATAAGACATGATCAAATCTGCCATATAATAAACTATCCTTGCGGGTCCAACACACACACACACACACACATATAGGCCTCTCTTCCACATCAACCTGCATGTAAATAACAACTAAGAATTAATACATACATATACTCCCTGCTTCGCTATATATGATATACAAATAACCGAATTATGTAGATAAAAAATTTAGCTAAAATTAGATAAAAGTAATAAATATGTAGGAAATATAATTTCTTTTCCAAGTATACTAATTATTTATGCAAAGGGTGAGAAAGAGAGAGATATGAAAGAAAATGTTTGAAAACAAGAGATGAGACCATTAGTACATATAGACGTAAAGTCTTTTTTGTTGAACCCCATAGGCACATAATCAATGAAGATAAAAATAAAACAAGTGAATTAAAATTTTAGACATCTAAGAAGTGCAAAAACTGGCTCTACCCCAAAAATCTTAAATTATATACAGGGGTGGAGTGAGTATTAGCCAAAAAAAGCTATGTAACATAATTGTAAAAATAAAAAGTAAAATATTTTAATTTGATTACCGGCAGTCATTTCAAGAACCATAACCAAGACTGTCTCCGATAACCTTGTTAGGTCCCTTTGAAGTTGAATTCTTTGAAGAACTCTGTGAATTATATGTAGAACCATAACCAAGGCTGTCTCCGATGACCTTAGTTTCTGTTGAAGTTGAGCCCTTTGAAGACTTCTGTGAGCTATGATACGTAGTACCATAACCAAGACTGGCCCCGACAGTGTTCTTCTTTGTAGCCGAACTCATCTTCCTAATAAACCACCGAGTGGCTAACCACCAACAACGCTAATGTATTTTGGGATTTCAATCTTCTTGTGTTACCTTTTGCCTTCAACTTGTGACAGTCATTCTTTTTATAAGCGACCCAGAAGCATAGCTTTCCTCTTCAATGAAAAACGAGTAATATTTCATGCAAGAGAAAATGGAAATTTTCTGAAAATGTCTCATATTTTCTTGTAAATTTTTAGGGAAGTTTTCTGCCATTTTCGTAAATTATTAAGGTTGCTTATCGTTTTTGTTTTGCTCGTAAATTTTTCCGAGCGTGTTATTTTTTGGGTACAATTTTATTATGTAAACTCTCCATCAAAGGAACATATAATTCAAGTAACAGTACATGAAAATTTCTGAAAATACATTTGTGCTTTCTCTTTTTCTAATTCAGTTTTGTAAGCTTAAGGAAATTATTTGGACATTTCTATATAACTTTTAAGCTCAGTTCCTTGCCTAAATAATATATTTTCTGCGAAACCACGTTCCTCACATTGCAAAATACCTTCAAGATTCATTGACAATTTTGTGACTGCACATAATGTTAAAGTTTGTCTATTATAACTGATTTAATGAATAAAGTTTTGCATGTTGGGGCTCTCTTCCAGTTTGTTTATTTGATAATTTCCTTCTTTAATGATCATTCCAATGCAAATTTAAGTTCATCTGACACTTAGTAACAATTATTCAAGTATCTAATCTCTTGTGGTAGCGTGCGGGTGTTGTGTATGCTTTTTCCTTCTTCTTTTTTTTTTTCTTCCTCCTCACTTCATACATATACGAGACACATTTAATTTCATAAATATTCATGTGATTTCTTCTGGAAGAGACCTCATATTAAGATGACATATTGAGGCAATTGAGATGTTCAAAAGATATTCTTTCATAAATAGTTAAGTTTGCTTATCGTATTTATTTTGTACGGCCGGGTCTTGTCTTTTGTTCTGTGTCGATTTATATCCGGACTATTCATTAGATGAACATATGCCTAGTAACTCAAGCAAGAAACATGTGATTTGGCCCCAAAAAGAGAAAAGAACAGTATGAGCATGTGAAAAAATACTCATGGTTTACATGAAGGAGGGTTTAATAAATTTGAAGTTGAATTTATGTTTTTTCTATTATAGTTACTAGTTTTTCATTTGACACCGAACTTAAAGATCAGGAAGTTAAAGAAATTTCACCATAAATGAGAGAAAACATTGCCCGCTGAGTGGAAGTTTCGAGATTTCAGATTATAGTTATTATGTAGGGTTTGACTAAGATAATATTTTTTCCCTTAAAAATTCACGAAATTTGACTTGAAAATGCTTACCAATGTCTTGTAAATTTTCATATTGAAGGTTTTGTTCCTTCAAAATTTAAATAGTTAGCTTATTCTATTTGTCATTGCGGGGTTGAGTGATAACTTTCATATATCTTTATCCTCTTCACTTAGACTTCTTAATGATAAATTATGACTAAGTGAGCTTAATTAGACTATATTTTATTTTACTTGGCATTTTATTCTTTTAAATCGTGAATGTCTATGGAATATTATTTTATTTTATGCAAATTTTTAGAAATTAAGTAAAGATCAATCGGGCTTAAATAAATTCATGTTTATTATCATAAATTCTATCTTCTTGAGTAAATTTTCATAAATAAAAGTTAGGGTCATTAACGATAATTTTGCATTTTCCTCATTGAGGAAAAGAACATTTCACATTTCTGAATGATGTATAAAGTATGATCGTTGAAAAAATTGTTGAAAATATAATTTTTTAACTCAGTTAATTTAATTTTTCAAATATCATTTTTAAATATCATTTTCATAAAATAAATGAATATATTTATGATTAACTTTATACCCAACTGGACATAACCCTCGGAGGGCTTTCCTTGACTTTTCAACTAGCTAAGTTATCTAATATCTTACTTTAAATTTTATTTATTATATTATTTAAATAGCAGATCCTCAGGGTAGCAATAAAAGCTCCCTTACAATAATTTTAAGAAGAAATTATACTTTCACAATCCTTTCTGAATCCAAACAAACAAATAGTGATCCTTCACAATGAATGAAAATTACACTAATATTTCACGTGGAAGAGCAAACGAAAATTAACTGAACATGCATCCTATTTTCGTTTAGATTTTCTTGAAGTTTTCTGTTGGTCATCATATTTGTTTAGTTCATTTGGGGTGTTTTATTTTCTTTAGGTAAAATGAGAGAGCTTTTCCAAGGAGCTATGCATATATTGGAGAAGCTGTGGTCAAATGAATGTGTGAGATTAGCATTTAATTGGGTTGTTAGTGCCAAGTCATCGTGCGAATATGATATAGCTCGTGGACTTGAGAAATCGTCAACTTAAACAATTTTAGCTTTTCATTTTACTCTACCAAGAATCAAGCCTCCCGTGTCGTTTCTTTCCCCTCTCTCTCATCACTTGGACACTTAATCAGCTTGTTATCTAATGTTGTTATTATCAGTGCTACTGATAATAGGGTCAAAGTATAATCCTAATAACAAAGTTCTGTGCCGAGGGCATCTGACATCGTTCAGTTTTGAAGGATGTAAAAGTAGACATAATCATTAAAAAATGTGCAATTTTGTCACCTCCGTTAAGAGGCCCAAGTGTTCGTCTCTTTTTCAAAAAAAAAAAATTTATTTTTGGTAGCATGAGTTGCTCAAACAAACCTTGCACACACGGGGACAGGTAGCACTTCTTTTCTCCATCTATGATCACATTCCTCCATCTCTCTCCATTAACGTAGGACCTCTTCTTCGCCAAGTGCATCTTCATCATCCTTCATTAGACCAAACACCAGGAAAAAAAAAAATCAAGAAACAAATTAAATCAGTGCTTCTTCTTCATCAGCCTTACTTCTAAGCCATCGTCAATTCCACACTACCGGTTGTCACCTACATCTCCACCATATCCGCCGCACCACTGGACTCTTCCCTCATTTTCCCACCACCATCCGCCGCTCCCTTCCTCTTTGCCGTTGGCCTTTCCCATCATCTCTGCAACCACCATCGGCGTCTCTTACTTGACCTTCAGCGACCTCCTTATCTTCTCCACCACCGGCAGCCTCTTCCCTTTTCACCTCCCCCACCATCATCTAGACGCCTACCTCCTCCCTCCACACCATTGTCCTCTTCGCTCATTTCCGCCGCCATTGTCCACTTCTCCCCTCGTCTTTGCCATCGGCCTTTCTCGTCCTCTCTACAGCCAATGTCGGCGTCTTTTCCTTCACCACCAATAGCCTCTTCCCTCTTCTTGCTCCCCACCCTCATCAACCTCCCCTCTCTTCATCAAAGTTATCTTTGGAATTAAATCTTCAGCGAAGCTATGTCGTTGAGAGGATTTAATATCCATTAAACTCGTTGCAAGAGGATTTGACGAATAGTTAGAGCTTCAACTGAAAAAAGAGAGATGACAGTGGTCAATGAGAATGGTCTAACTGAAGATTGAGAGAGAGAGAGAGAGATGTGGGAGTTGGGAAGATCGGTAGCGAGTGAAAATATGAGAGTATTTTCATTAGAGTATAAATGACTTTGACATTAGAAATCCGTTTGGATCAACAATTGAAAAAGTAGCTTTTGAAAAAGTAAAGTTGGGCAAAAGCTAAATTAGATAAGTTGAATTGTGTTTGGATTAGAATTCAGAAAAACTAGTTTGCAAAAGTGAGATTGGTAAAAAGTTGTTTGGATTATAGTTGAGTAAAAGTAAGTTTGGTTGTAACATGACCAAAATGGGTATGAGTTTTAATAAATAATGAAACATGATTAAAAAAATGATTTCACATAATATAATGAAATTAAAATAATTTAATATGAAGAAGTTAAATTTAATGAGTGAATTAAATTTTAAAACTTTAGAGAAATCATAAAAAATATTTTAAATATAAAGATGAAACATGAAAAAATAATAGTATAGTTCTAGGAGCATATTTAAAAATAAAAGTATATTTCTAACTTATTTATTACTTTCAACTAATTTTAATTGATTTTTTGTTGTCTACAAATTAATTATTTGAGCCTTATAATAAGAACCAAAGGAGGTAATAAATTTCTTAACTTTTTCTCTCTTAATGTTTCAAAAGCTAGAAGTGATAAGCTTTAAGTCATAAGCTGTTAATTTTAGTTTATAGCTTATTATATCTTTTCATACAAAAATCAAATTACCCAATCATTCAACCAAACAGCATCAAAATTTTGTAATTGGACTTTTCAGGCTTATAAGCCGCTCATTGGCTCTAAAACGTAGAGCCAAACAGGCTCTAAGTGGGACCTGTCATACTAAAAGTAACGGCAGTTTGGGAATCTTAACAAAAGTAAGAAAATTGCTCCATTTTTTTAAAAATGTTTATGTCTATTTTTACGCCCTTCAAAGCTAAATAGTGTTAGACGCTTTCGGGGCAAATCTTTTTTGGTTAAAATTACACTTCAGTCCAAGAATGTACTGGGTGTACGTATAAGTTATATGTGCCCAAGTGATATATTGGGTGTGTAAGTTGTTAAAGATTAATAAATTTCTTATATAGATTAATATGAGAAAAAAATAATTGTATTATATACACAATACATTGAAAGATGTAATATATGATAGAAATTTAAAATTGACAAATGGATTTATATGAACACCTCATTTATGATTACAGACCAAAGCAATGTTGAGGTGAATTTTGAATTTGAATGATGAAACGATGAAATTACATTTAATCATAGTATAATTAATAACTTATTATATATATTGATTTCAGTTTTCAACACAAAAACAAACGATATATACAAAAAATTTTCTAAAAATAACTTATGTAAGATGCACACATAAACAAAAGGGGGATGTTTATTATCATTTATTCGAATCATTTAAGTTTTTTATATAGAATAATTAATTATATTTTATTATAATAGTTATTTTCTGAATAGTTAGATTTTTAACTATTATAAATGGTTTTATTCAAATATATAAAAGCTAAATAGATAATATAATATAATGCGATATAATACATATATATAATTAAATTATATAACTGATCAATATCGATTAAAAATAAAAATTAAATAAAAAAATTAAACTATATTTATAAAAAATTATTTACAATTTAAAATTCAAAATTTGTTTCATTTGAAAATTAATATTATTTTAAAAATAATTTTTGAAAGAAAAAAGGTCATGAAATAAATAGCAATATAAATATTTAAAGATTATTTTATCATATTAAGTTATCATATAATTGTTTAAGTTTTTATTAATACATATGTATATATATAATTGTTTGGATAAAAGAATATTTTATGTATTTAATTTTGTGTTAAAATTCTGTAGATTCATTCCAACTCAATTAGCATAGACTCAAGTGCACGCTCACAAGGGTTCAAGAGCCTAGGAGAAGTCACATTTGAGGAGAATTATATGGTGGCAGGTGAGGTGGCCCGACACGTGGTGACGGTCAATAAGATGGCAGCTAGTAAAAAGGCCATATGGCAACTTGTAAGAGGTTTCATGTGACATTTTAAAAAAATTTTTAAAACATATATTAGCTTTAAAAAAATCATAATTGTTGTGTCACTGATTGGATTACTAGGTGAGTTTCAATTCTGTAGGCAAATTACCAATGAACCCATCGCTAATCAAGTTAGTGACAAAACAATTAGTGATGAAAAGAATTTCATCGCTAAATAAAAATTCCATAGCCAATCACATATTTTTGTAGTGATCAAACCAGACATTAGATCAGTTAAGAAAGTGGTTTAAGGGTTAACAGGTCAGGCTGAGGTCAACTAAAGATTAAATTGGTCATATTAAAATAATAATCCTATAAAATTATTATTAATCATCCCTACTATATCAAATTGGCGATGGTTTAAAAAATATAATTTAGGTAAATTTTTTAAAAAAATTATGTTTACTTGTAAAAGATATTTTTTAAATAGTAATATTTAAAATATCATATTAAATAACAAAAATAATATATATTATACGCATCATAACAAAGCATTGGTATTAATTTTCATTTCCCTCTTTTTCTCGTACTATCAGTCTATCACTTCATCACCTGCTATTCAAGTTTTAGGGGAGAAGGTGCCATAAGTAAAAGCAATATGCAATGTTAGCTGCTATTAATGCAACAGCAGCCTTCTTTTTTTCTTTTTCAAAAAAAAAAATTTGAGTCTCTTACTGATTTGTCCTTACAAGACTCAATACTCCTCTTCCTCTATTTTCAATTGTCTGCTCTCTCTCTCTCTCTCTTCCTGGTGCTCTTCTTGTTTCCTTTTTTTTCTGATAATGTAAAGGCAAGTTTAAAGCTTGAGAATATTCAGGGGTGGTTAACTACCAGTTACGAGTCAAAGAGCTACTCCTGGCATATTGCCCATCTCTGTTTCAAAATACCCTGTTCAAAAAATAGGGATAGCATGAAGCACTAGAAAATCCTGCTGTACCAAAAAGGCCATCCCAACAAGTTTATCAGTGCATTCTAAATTCTCCCTATAGGAGTGTATGATCTCTATATCCCAGTTAGTGAAAATGAGATCTCTCGAGCTCTGAATATTCTCCCTTAGAGGGCGTGAATGATCGCAATCAATAAATAAAAGCTGAAGGGCCTCCAAGGAATCAGTGTAAAGTTTAATCTTGTTGTATCCTAATTGTTGACAAAAGCCTTAGACCTGACTCAATGGCATGGCTTTCCGCAGCAGTTGAGGGAACATAGCCTAACTTCTGTTGAAATCTACACTTCCACTGTCTGTTCTCATCTTCAATGAAACCTCCGCTTGCTGCATCGCCTTGTCCTCTCTTTGAACCATCTACGTCCGATCCAACAAAACCAGTTGGTGGAAAAAATCGGTGGGCTTCACTCTGATCTGGAAACTGGAATTTTTGTGATGATACCAATCTTTAGCTACCCTGAGATGAAACAGGATCTTGTTTATTTCTTCCTTGGGTTCATTTACCCCCGAACGCTTTCCTGCATCTATTTTTCCAGATGATCCAGCAAATAGTTTCAAAAACTGCTCAGTTGCCCGGTTTTCAGTTTGAACCAGCTGATTCGGTCCGATGTTTTATTCATTAGATAGATCTTAATATAATGATAGACATTAAAAAAATTTGATTAAAGTATATTTTCCCCCCCTTTAGAATTTGTCACGAAAAATAAATTATTTGTAATGCACCTCCAATATTAAAAATGGCATTGTATTTAAAAAAAAAACAAAGATTAATCCATGTGCATTGCATTTTGCTTAGAAAATTGTGCTGTTCACAATTTCATCTACACATGCATGCATCTAGTCCTTAATATATAGTACAAACTTCTTATATACAATTAATGTACCAATTAATTTCTACCCAAAAATAAGTCTCCCATTTCGCCTATATAAAGCTTTGGCTCGTAACATTTTCTCATCAGAACAAAACATGGGAAGTCTTCTGTCAAATTGATGTTTTTATCGGCTGTTTTGATCATTGCATCAAGTAAGACTCTAGCTTTCTTTTCAATTCTATGTTTCGCTATATTGTGGTTAATTGCAGATTTCTCATGCATTAGGGACGAATTTATGTTCAAAACTTCAAACTAACTTCCAAGAAATATTTTATTCCATTGAAAATATTCAAATAATAATTATAATTTAATTGTTATTTTTATCATCACAGATAGTGACAATAATCACTTTTCAAATATTGCAACTATTTGTACAATTGCTTTGTATTGAATTGTCTAAATCATCTAAATTTGACATGTAGGAATGCAATCTTCTCAACACAATGGATTAACATTTTCAATGAAACTTTTTCATCATTTTCATTTCTTCATTATGAGAAAAAAGAAAATTAAAACTATGTCCTTGTCCATGCCCTTGCATTTATGCAGATGATATTTGTTGTGATATGATGGATTGCATTTAAATGCAGATGTGTGTGAAGAAACTGAAGCAAGGAATCGCGTGATAAATTGCCGTGACTGTCCATGCCTTCCAAATTTTCAGTAGGATGTCCTTGTCGTCCTCCAGAGCAGTCTTTTCAAATGCAAGCGAGCAACCAATATTCTTCAACTAATAATAATGGCTCGAAACATATAAAATCTTCATTATATAAATGAGACAATTAACTAAGTTTCTATGAGAATGTTATGTAGTAACATGTTCGGTAAATAATATGTAAAAACCTATGACGCATGTATCCCCATTATCCTATGTGTGATATCACTGTTAATTTATGTCCCCTTTTGAAATTCAAACCTTATTGTTTATCACTTGGGAATATTTAATGGATTCAATATAAATTATGTAGTTGATATTAATAGCATTTTATTGATTTTTTTATGTTTAAAGACTCAATTTTTATTTCACGGGAAAAAAGATAAATTTTCATAAGCCTCCGGAGAAATTGAGCCGTCATTAAACCTACATGATGTAGATTTGATTTAAATCACAAAAATATAACTTGCGTTTCCACATCTAAAAAAAAGAGTAAGGACTTAATAAAATTGATACCTATGATAATACTGTTTACAAGCAAATCACCGACTACCCCTAGCATTTAATGTGAGAACTAATGACAGTTTTTAACATTAATTAGAGGTATTTTGATTTAAAAATAATTTAGCTGACAAAATACCTCTTTGGTCCTTATTATTTATCACTTTTAGGAGTTTCTCACATATCAAGGAGAGTATTAAATAGATAAAATCTTATACTCTTGCCCTTGCTGAGGAAAACATTAAATACTAGTATATTTTCTCTCACTCATTTTCTCTCTCTCTCTTCACCTTTACTATAATATTAATATGGGCATAATTAGAAATAAAGCACTAAAAAGAGTACAAGTGACAAATAAAAAGAACCAAAATTTCTCTCAATAAGTGACAAATAAGAACCTGAATGGTTTGATTATGAAAAGAACCACAATAAAAGTATTCTAAATTGTCCTATAGTATTATCTTTGAAGCGCTGGTCAAACAAATATCTAAGCTGTTACAATGTCAATTCTTTTGAAATATGAAAACCAAACAAATAGTGTCCTGTCATATCTCAAAGTAGGTTATTAAACCCGGATCAGTGGGAGTCCCATAATTACGTACTAAGGATACAATTGTAACATTTATCCTTCTTAAAGAAATGCTAAACATGAAATTAAAGGTTTGTCAAAGGTCAAATAAAACAGTAGACACACTAAGGTAACAATGTATTAGTATCATCCAGGATTAGGAAAAAGAATAATTTTTAAAATTTCAAGCACGTAAGGGCAGTTTTAGAAATTATTCTTGAAATTCCAGGAAAAATCCCAAGAGACACAAAAAGGTAAAGAATAGTATTGTAGACTATATTTGAAACTCAAAGGCTAAATAGAAGTCCTATGGGAATTAATCACAATATGTTCAGGTCAATGCTGCCGTACAATGTTTTGTACTTCGAAAATTGGTAACATGCATTGGAAAGTTATTATTGTTAGCTCAATATTAGAAATTATGCATTTCATAAACACATTAGTTTAAACCATTTTGCCAAGTGCTTAAGTTAGAAAACACAATGTGTTAAATTTGAATTTGAAAATTGGTAAAATGAATTGCGATGTTATTATTTCTAATTCAGTTATAGGAATTATTCATTTCATGAAGGCATGATGACATTTTTCCATTTTGCCACATATGTAAGTCCGAAAACAAAATTCGTTAATCTCAATTTAGACACTGGTAAATTTAATGGCGATGTTGTAATTCGTAGCTCAATTACAGGACTTATACATTTGACAATAATACTTGCCAATTAGCCAAGTATTGATGTTAGAAAACACAAATTGTTAATCTTTATTCAAAAATAGGTAAAATGAATGGCGATATTATTATTACTAGCTCAAATGTAGGAATTATACATTTCACGAAGACAAGAGGTTTTCCCAATTTGCCAAGCATTCATGGAACATTCCGGTTCCTGATTTTGAGGATTAGAGTGTTTGCACTTTAAATTTGTGTTAAAATTAAAGGTTATTATTGGTGATTAAGATTAATTGAGGATTACAGATACTTAAGGATGATAGTTCAAAATCATATTTTTATACTTTTTATAGCAGTCTTAGGATTCGAAGACTTACAACAATCAATTCAGAAATGAGTAAAATGGATTAAAGAGTTGTTAATATTACCTTGGGTCTTAAATATAAAACCTAGCTTATAGTGTAATTTACACTACAAATTATATATTATATTAGGATCGAAGATAGTATATAGTAAAGTATATGAACATTGTAAATATCCAACCGACATAAGTTTAGAAATTAGAATCATGAGTCACAATTCTTTTCCAAAATTCATTAACTATTGAGACAGATGGCGTTGTTAGCCTCTAGATTCAATGTCATTTGAGCACATTTTCCTTCTAGATTCAATGTCATTTGAGCACATTTTCCTTTAGCTTTTAATACTTTTTTGTGCATTTCTGCATCTATTGAATATTCAAAGATAGGAGAATGTGCATGATGTTTTTGGGTTCCACATTATTGCTTAATTGTGCATATTTTGGCTTTAATCCTTATTATTTATGAGTTCATGGAGTTACTCTTTTACAAGGTATATTTTGGTTTCAGAACATAACTGAATGTCAAGTCACTTTGAAAGCCTTTCAAAGCATTTGAGGATCAATGTTGCTTCATGAGGACACTATGAAGATAAAAAAAAAAAAAAGAATCATTAGAGGCCAAAAGATT
The DNA here is from genome assembly GCF_004799145.2 of Neltuma alba. Classification (NCBI taxonomy): domain Eukaryota; kingdom Viridiplantae; phylum Streptophyta; class Magnoliopsida; order Fabales; family Fabaceae; genus Neltuma; species Neltuma alba. The sequence continues at coordinate 136,500 of NW_021635905.1, read as the reverse complement.
GGTGGTAATTCTTATTCTTATTTGAGGTAGAAAAGCTTAATTGTCTATAACCAAAATGAGCCGCGGGCTAGTAGCGCACACTGAGCTACTTGCAATCCAAGCCCATATTTCAACCTTAGCTGTCATTCGCACTTCTCGAGTATTCTTGGGAGTTTTGTATGTTAGGATCTGGGTGCTTGAAGAGCTTGGAGCAAGGGATTAAGTTTTAGAAGAGATCTGGAGCTTCATCTTCTTGGTTTTAGAATAGATTAATTTGAAAAATAAATAAATATTAAACTAAGATAATAAGAAATTATCTTACCGCCGTTAAAATTGGGCACATAAGATAAATTATTTATATTCATATGTTCTTAACTGTATAAACAAGACCAATCCATGTGCATTGCATTCTAGGAAGAAAATTCTTCTGTTCATGATTTCATATATACATGCACGCATCTAGCCCTTAATAGTGCGAACTTCGTGTATATAACGCAAAAGCTTTTTAAGTAACAGATCTAATCTAATAACCCTATCGAAATCTTGTTTTGTTACCATGTACCAATTAATTTCTACCCAAAAATAAGTCTTCCATTTCGCCTATATAAAGCTTTTGCTTGTAACATTTTCTCATCAAAAGTTCAGAACAAAACATGGGGAAGTCTTCTGTCAAATTGATGTTCTTTTTGGCTGTTTTGATCATTGCATCAAGTAAGACTCTAGCTTTGTTTTCAATTCTATGTTTCGCTATATTGGGTTTAACGCAGATTTGTCATGCAATAAGGATTTGCAATACGATTAACAATTACAATTAAACTTTTTCATCTCTTTTATTTCCTCATAAATGAAAGTTAAAATTAAGACTAAATCCTATACTTAATAATCCAATTAATATAGGCTCTCATTGCTTAAGTAAGTAGTTGGAGATTTGAATATCAACTTTTTTGTACATAGCATCCTGGCTAGGAGGAGTCTACCTTTTAATTAGCGCCTCACCAAAAAAAGAAAAAGAACATTACAAGTAATCAATATGATACTCATACAGTCTTTAATAAATAACCCAATTATTAAATTGATCTTATTCCTAAATATAAGACATACTTCTCACATTTATCATTTTTTTTAAATTACCCATATTGATACCCCTCAACGATAATCAAGTAGAAGAGTGAGGAAGCATATTAAGGAAGATGATTATGGTGTTTTAGAAAAAACATGTCATATTTCTTATAATTAACTAGTTTACCTAACTTTCTTAATTTGATCAAATTAATTAAATATATCTTATATTAAAAATTGGATTAGTACTTGTTATGATATGATGGATTATATTTATGCAGATGTGTGTGAGGAAATTGAAGCGAGGGGACCAGTGATAGGTTGCGGAGGCTGTCCATGCCCTTGCGATGTATTAATTGGATGTACTTGCGATCCAACGAAGGCTTTGCATGCGCAAGCCGGCGGCCAACATTCTCCAACTAATAATAATGCGTAGAAACATATAAAATGTCCTCATTATGAATGAGACAATCACTGATATATATTTCGATGAGAATGTTATAGTAACATGTTCAATAAATAATAGAAATTTTGGCGCTTTTGAAATTCAAACCATATTGTTTATCACTTGGGATATATATATATATAGATATATATATATATAATGGATTTAATGTAAATCATATAGACTACAAAAAAAATTAAAAATGAAATTAGCTACAAAAGTTGATCCCGTTACTAATTTATCACTAGTTTGTTGCCAATTCTATCACTAAATTTAGCAATGAAATTTTTCCATCGCAAATCCATCATGAATTTTGTAACTTTCCAAATTTTAAGGCTGTGAAAAATAGGCTATTAAGAAATTATGAGGTTCAAAGGAATTATTTTAAGGATTAGGGCCTCAAAATTAGTTTATTGACCAAAAAGACTATTTTTGGGTGACATTTTAAGAACCTAACGGAGCAAAATAAGTATTAAAATTGTTTATTGCCTCAAAAAATTTGGAAAAACATTATGAAATATTATTTTGAGTATTTATAATTTTATGAAGACGTTCACTTCCCTAAATATGGCTTAAATAATGTTAAAGTTAATTTATGGAGTTAAAGAGGCATATTTTCTTAGAAATTCAAGGAAAAATAGCTAGAGGTTTATGTTTTAGCTGAAAATTTTAGCATAATTATTTTATGTCCTAAAAAAGATAATTAAGGCATAAAATATTTTAAATTAGTTAAGAATTGATTTATAGAATTAAGAAATATTTTCTTAAAAAATTTTAAAAAAATAGTTTTGAGTTAATTTTTGACCCCAAAGTTTTAGAGGATTTATCTTCTGGAACAAAGGAGATAATGGAGAAAGAAAATCCATATAAAATATTAAGGATTAATATTTGGAATTGTTTGATAATCTAGGAAAATTAGGTGAAGGGTGAAGTTGAAAACAAGAAAAATTAGGAAGGCAAATTCGAACAAGAAAATTGCCACACACACTCATCACACGTGGCCCTCCATCAAATAACCTTCAGAAGTTTCTCTCCTCCTTCTTTTTCCGTCTGCAGCTTGACAGAAACCCTACCTGAAGTTAACTTCTCTTAATTGTCGCTTTGGGGTTACTCCAAAAATTAACCGAATTAATGCAATATAGTGCACAACCCGGGTCGTATTCACGTTGAGGAGCCGAAAATGAAATTAAATCCTAGTAAATAAATGCAAGTAACCTAAACTATAAAAAGGATTTTTAATTTTGAAAAACTGTTAATTAAACACCTTGAATTAAATTGAGATTAAAATATATTTTTTTCTTTTTTTTATATAAAAATGATTAAAATGAATGAAGATTAAAGAAATGAAAATGAGACACACAAATAATATTGATAATAATCAATCCTCCAATTCAACAACGCAGGCAATCATCACTCTAAAAGATGTGGGAGTTAAAATAATGAATTAAGAATTATAATTAAGCTTTAAATCCAACAACCGAGCCACCTCGAGTTGTCACAAAATATTTTTCTAAAATCCTAACTTACTAACTGCAACCAGAATAGTAAAATGGGATTAAGGATGCTAAAAACCAATACTTAATTAGAACTCTTAAATCCAAAATAACAGAATTAAAGCTAGCAAGAGACAATATGATCCAAAATTCCAAGCTACCTTAGAAAATCACAATATATTAACTCCAAAATCAATACAAATGTCATAACCACAACATTATAATTGAAATCAAAGCTACAAACAGTCCAATGTCAAATGCTAAGTAATAATTCAGTCACAATAATCTCTAAATATAATCAGATTAAGCAATCCAATTATCCCAACAATCAAAAAAACTATCCTAAGACTTAGGAATTATTAAACAATTATTGAGTAAGAAATTAAAGCAACTAAAACTCCCTTTTGATGGTCTAAGCTCCCGCCATTATTGTTGAATTAGAGAATTAGAGGATCTTAGCCACCGTTTGACATGAGAAATGCCATATTTAGAATTTTGCTACAGGATCCCATAGAAGAACACTGTTCACGCTGAATCCCTTCCTCCCCCTCTGCTGTCGCTGTTCGTGCCCAGGAGAAGAAGAAGGTGAAGGCGCCGTCGCTCACTGGTCCTCCTCTGGTTGCTCAGGTTCTGTTTTCAGCGCCGCTTGCGTCCTCTCGTCTTTATTCTGCCGCCAGTTCTCCAATTCTTTCAGCTCGTGTCTTATTTCTCCCTGCCGCCACACAGCTCTTAGGTCGTGTGTGTGTGTTTCGTCTCTCCTCGTTCAGCTTCCGCCCAGATGAAGATGAAGATTGTAATAATATATATTAGGGGTGGAGCAAAACGCTGCGTTTTGCTCCCCCTTTTATTATTATTATTTTTTTGAATTTACTTTTTTCTTTTCTTTTTATTTATTTATTTATTTATTTTCAAAATCTTCCAAAAACCTGCAAGCAAAAATTCAAAGATAAGGTAGCATTAATTGTCCTCAAAAATCAATTAGTCACAATTAAACCAAAATATGACAATTTTGCCCCTATAAAATAATAATTCAAAATAAAACATATTAAATCAATTAATAATCAATTAAGGCCAAAAAGACTAATTAAGTTGACAAAACCCATATAAAAGATATCAAAATATATAAAAATAATTGATTTTGTCACTACCCGGGGGAGAGAACGAGAGAAAGTGAGAGCGACCGAGAAGCGAGAAGATGGTGATCAGAGGGGATTTTTGCACATGCAAACCGATTAATAAGTCAAGCTGAGTCCCTTAAATCTTCTTCCATCCTTGGTTTCTGTGATGGCTGCTACTTGTGGGGTATTGAGTGACTAAAAGTTGAGGTTAAGTGAAAGAAAGCAACAACAAATCTAAGAAAAAGATTGATGGATGAAGCTTGGGCCATATATGGGTAAAGCTTGCTATTGCATGTGTGGATGGTCTTGCATGTGTGTTTGTTTCTCTGGTTTGGATTGGCCAAAACAGGGAGTACATTTTCTAGTGATGAATGGCATCAGATTCGGGTAGAATGAAAGGGAAGTTACATGATCCATATATATATGAGATTGTGTTTGACATGGCTTTGTGCAGTGATGAATTTCACGTCTCACAAGTTCTGTTATTAATTAAATGTCATTGGGCCCCTTTTCCTTGTTGTGAGGTGTCAAACTCTGGAAAGAATGAAGGAAAAGAAGTGATACATGTGTGTGTGTAAGTATATATGCTTTTGGGTGGAAGTGGTAGGAGGAAATGAATTTTGTAGCTCTAATCCCAAATACCTTCGATCGGACGATGATGTTAAAGAAGGTATGGGTTTGGAAATTCTATGACTGAAAGACATAAAAAGAAAATGTTATAGATATTCTATAATCTTGCTTGATGATGTTGAAAGCTGGAAAATTTTTCAGATTAAGGAATGACAATGAAGAATTGAATTAGAGGCTAAAAATGCATTAGAACTTTATTGTTTGATGTCTTAGAATGTTAAATAAGTGATGTATGTAGAAGAAGAAAGAAAGCAAAATATACACACGCACACATGCTACAGCTAATGTTGTTTGGTAGTGTAATTGAATGTGGATATTCTAGATTAAATCCTGTAATTTATTTCAAGATGTTATGATGTTAAAATGATAAAAGAAATGTAACTTGAAGTTTTGGGGATTGATTAGTTAAGTTGAAAATGTAGAATGGTTGCCCTCTTTGAGGGCATATAATATCAAGCTTAAATAATTGAAAGAAAGGTGTAGAATTTAAAGTGTAAAGTTCGTAGATGTTAGCTAAGAAGGTTTGTTTCAGATTTCAATATTATAGCACTAAATGACTTAGAGTCTAATATTAAAGTTGGAGAAACTCCAGATTTTTAAAGGAAGGTTAAATAATGCTTTTTAAGTGTCTAGATTATCCAAGGGTCAAAAGTTAATATGAAGGCTTGAAACTTGAATTAATCTTACTGCTTGTTCTACTAAAGGTCTAGCAACCATGCTAGATGTTTAAACCATGGTTTGGAACTCCAAATGATGCTTATATTCTCAATGATATAAAAATCATATAGATGATTAAGGATATACAGATTATTATTATAATATTATGATTGAGTCTAACAACGATGTTAATTTGGATAAAAGCCAAAGAGCTCAATTCTAGAGGTAATAGTCAACGTAATTAAACTACATAGATATAGCTATATCTATGTATGTCTTTCGTCCTATGGGCGTAAAGAGAAAGATGACAAAAATGGTTTAAAAATTTAGAAGGGAAATGACATGAAAGTAAGTTAAAGTTATGAAGCAAGGACAAAGCAAAAGGCCCAACTTGTTAAAGATTGGGATAATGAGACAGGTCGCCATCTTATTAAAATATGTATACATAGATACACAAATGTATTAGACATGAAGATTGAGAAGGGGACGACATTTCAAATGTCTTTGAACATAATATATAAATATATTATTTTGTTCACGATGACAAATTACTTAGTAAGGGTACAGTTTGAATTAGTCGAGATTTAGGAGAAGTTCTATAAATTATAAGATATAAATGGAATAAGTATTAACCTACCCTTGCATATACATAAATGATAGGTTTTGACAATTGCCCGCAGAGCTAAGGAAACACCCAAAAAAAAAAAAAAGGCCAACAAGGTTTGTTTGGAAGAAAGCATACTAGGTAATAGTTCTTTCCTACCTTATAATTGTGTTATTATTAATACATGTCAGTTGTGCCATATTGTTATTTTAAAGCATGAAAACATGTAATCTTTAATTTTTTGCACGGACTATTTAGCTATGATCACATGTAGCTATGCAATAATACCCTTAATTTGTCACCTTAGGGTTACTCCAAAAAAAAACTGAAATTATGCAATATAGTGCACACTCGGGTCGTTTCTCTTTGAGGAGCTGAAAAAAAAGAGTAAATCTTAGTAAATAAATGCAAATAACCTAAACTATAAAAAGGATTTTGAATTGATGGATTGCTAACTAAATGTCATGAATTAAATTGAAATTAAGACATGTTTTTTATGTTGTTATATGAAAATGATTTAAAATGAATGATGGTAAATAAATTGAAATAAAACACACGAGTAGACAATGATAGGAATTAATCCTCCAACTCAACAGTGCAGGTAATCCTCACTTCAATAGATACAGGAGTTAAAATAATGAATTAAGAATTATAATTAAGCTTTTAATCTAACAACATAAATGAGCCACTTCAATTTGCCACAAAATATTTTCCAAAATCCCAACTTATTAACTACAATCAGAATAGTAAAATAGAGTTAAGGATGCTAAAAACCAATGCTTAATTATAACTCTGTAATCCAAAACAACAAAATTAAACCTAGTAAGAGATAATATAATCCAAGATTCCAAACTACCTCAGAAAATCACAATATATTAACTCCAAAGTCAATGCAAATGTCATAACCACGACATTGTAATTAAAATTAAAGTTATAACATCTCAATGTCAAATGCTAAATAGTAATCTAACCACAATAGTCTCCAAACATAATCAGATTAAACAATACAAATTTTCTAATATTCAAAAAACTATCCTAAGACCTAGGAATTGTTAAACATCTATTGGGCAGGAAATTAAAGTAGCTAAAACTCCCCTATGAAGACCTAAGCTCCTGCTATTACTACTAAATTAGAGGATCATGAAGCTTTAGCCACGGTTTGCCATGAGAGTCACTGCCACCAGCAATCTACCATGAACAACCATTGAAAAATAGTGAACAAACGGCGGAACAGTGGAAGCCACAAAGAACAACGACAATGATGATGAATTTTGATGGAAATAGGAGAGAATGATGACGGTGATGGTGGTTTGGATTGATGGGAGATGAGGAATCGATGGAAGATGACAAGTTTGATTTTGCCGTTGCACTCCCTGTGTCTCTTTTTTTGTAGCACGAAGAAGAAGATGATGAAGTCAACGGTGATGGTGGATTTGAATGGAGATGGAAAATAATGATTTGGACAAATGGGAGTGAAGAAAACGAACGGGTAGAGGTGTGATTTCCGTCGAGCTCCTCTGGTTCTTGTCGTGTGCGCACTGGTCTCTCTCGTCTTCTCGCCATCGCCCTCTGGTCCTTCACTCTGTCTCCCCTTTCTACGCAATGCGTTTCCAGTTGCCACTCTAGGGCAACACCAAAACGGCGCTGTTTTGGCATTGTTCTGGTCCTTTTCTTTTCTTCCTTTTAAATTCTCCCAAAAACTTGCAATGAAAAATAAAAAATAACATAGCATAAATTGTTCTAAAAATCAATTAATTGCAATTGATCCAAAATATGACAATTTTTCCCCTTTAAAATAATAATTCAAAACAAAACATAATAAATCAATTAATAATCAAATAATGCAAAAAGGACTAATTAGGTTAACAAAAACCCATAAAAAAAAGATATCAAAATACATAAAAATAAATAAGTTTGTCAAGCTGATAGATATGAGATAATATCTACCAATTATTTGTGCATTATTTATTCAGCACGTCTATCTATCATTACGCATAGATGCTTAATTGCATTAGCTTGCAAGATTATATTCCACTTGGCTTGTATTGCATGCATTATGTAATATGCGTAATTGTTTGATGGAAATTACTACTATGGGGATTCTTTAAAATCTCATCCCCCTTCTCTTCCATATTACACAGTTAAGGCCGATAGCTCTAAGGGCAAAAGTATTGTGATTGAAGAAGAAGGATTATAGAAGAAGCAAGAATGCTTGCTTATATATTGTACTGATTTATAACACACACACACATATAGGTTATATGTGAATATATCTTTTTGCAAAGTTGTATTTACTTGTATGTCTATATATATATGTGTGTGTGTGTGTGTGTGTGTGTGTGTCTGTGTGTGTTTTCCTCCATAAGGAGGAGGAAGCTAACATTTGAAGGCAGGTAAATGTCATCAATAGAGATGTCATATATGTAATTGTTAGTTTATAATTTTATTTAACTTATTATATAACTATGTATGCTCAATAGTTTAGGCTAGAATTTAGGGCAGGGAATGTTAAGTCCTGCAAGTTATTATGGATTTAAGCACATTTAATGGATAGTTAAAGGCAGTGAGGATTGGTTCAATTAATGTTATGCTTGAGCCCGAGTCTTAAGATAATTTTTCTAGTATTGAGGAAAAAGCATAATCAGGTACTTGAACCACTAAATAGATTATATTGAAAGTAAGGTTTCAAAAAGTTTCAAAATTTTGAGAAAATTACATCCCTTCCAACGGATTGAATCCTATGTTTAGGAGAAGCTTTCTAAAAAAGAATTCATTTTTCTAGGATCACACCTAACTTTTAGTGGTTTGTAATTTCTTTAACTCACCCTGCTAGTATATCTAAAAATATGTTTGGATGTAATCAAAACCATGATTTTAAAAATGCTTTTATGATATACGAAGTAAATATATAGATGAATTTATCTCGTTTTACTACCTAAGTTTGGTGTTACAAATTCCATCACAAAAAGTTAGCAACAAAATTTAGTGACTGATGGAAAAATTTCATCACTAATTTTGTCACCCAAAAAAATTAGCCATGGATTATAAAGTAACAAATATATTAATGTAAAAAAAATATTATAAACAAAAAATACAAATATTATAAATACAAATAAAAAATAAAATCCATAATAAAAGTATTATTTTAACAAATATATTATTTTATAAGAAAGGAATATTATTAATTATAATGTAACAAATATTAATTATAACATATTTATATTTGTGTTTGTGAAGAGAAATGCTGTATATCTAATTTTGCATTTAATGCTTGCAAGTTTGTTTTAACTCAACTAGCAAAAGGAAGAACGCAAAGGCTTTGGACACATGAGGTCAGGCGTTTTGTCGCTACGGAACATGTTGTTGCTAATTTGCCACTAATAATATCGGGGAAAACTTATTCCATTTAGGGACGAAACGAGTGACAAAAGATTCTATAGCCAATCAATCACGAATTAGCAATAAAATTTTTGTTGCTCATTAATTAGTAACAGCCTTTTTTCGATAGAATAAATTTCATCATTATTCCTATTCTGTCACTAATTAGCTGCTTTTTTTTTTTAATTGATGGTTGGTATTAATATTATTTTATTAATGTTGAAAAAAAGACTCAATTTTTAATTACTTCAAGAAATGAAAGATAAATTTTCATAAACCTCCAGAGAAATTGAGCCTCGGTAAAACTTATTTATTATTTAGATTCGATTTAAATGAAGAAAAATATAACTTGCGCGATATAACTTGCTTTTCCACATCGAAAACATGAGCACAAAAACAAAATTAATTAAGGACTTGCTAAAATTGATACATATAAGATTTGAGAATGCTGTTTACAAGCATAATGCAACGATCCCTAGCATTCAATTCGTGGTTCTTAGTTAGTGACTTTTTTATCATTAATTAGAGGTATTTTGGTTTAAAAATAATTTTCTTTGAGGCGTTGGTAAAACAAATATCTAAGTTAGTACAATGTTACTCCTAAAATATGAAAATCAAAGAAATATTGCCCATTCGATAGCGGTTAGCTGTCACACACACATATATATAGTAGATTTGAGGATTAAAAGTTATAAAATAAGTTTAAAATAAATAGACTACTAAGTGATTACGTCCATATGAGCAGAAGTTTCACAAATACCAAGAAAGGAGCCATTGTAAAATTCATGCTTTTTGAATAAACAATAAATGTGAAACAAAAGGTTAGTTAAGGGCCAAATAAAATAGTAGACATCCTACCTAAGGTAATGTATAACACACATCTCTTATACACCAGTAAAGTTATTCTATTTAATCTCGAATGATTAAAAGCCTGGTTTCATCCTGAGAAAGATGATTTTTTTCCCCAATTCCCAAACGCAAGGTCTAATCCTATTCAAGGAATGGGATTTTCTGAAAAGTTTTAAACTTTTCAAAAACTCACTTTCAAAGCAACATGTCTAGTGGTTCAAGTACCCGATTTAATCTTTTTACAAAGATAGTAAAAACCGTTTAAGACTCATGGTTCGCATTCAACCATCGAACCCATTCTTTTTCCATCCAACCTTTTGAATCCTGTATTAAGTCACCTATAGCCAGTAGGGCTTAACATTCAATACCCTGGCTATTGGCTCATACAACGGGCTACATATACAGATACACATAATTTTTGGTAAAATAATGACTATATATCAAAATATTGATCATTTCCTTCAACAACAGTTATTATGATTTATCTGCCCTTAGCCACCTCCTTATGGAAGAATATTTACATATCAAAATATATATACATTATATCCTTACTCCAAAATAAGATGCATTTTAAGCAAGATATATATACGAAAGATTTTTAGCTCCTTTCACCTTCAAACTCCACCAATCACTACTCTCTTGCCCCTAAAAGTACTTGCTCTTTCTGTATTATATGGAAGAAGGGGTGAGATTCTAGAGAATCCTAATAGTAACAAATTTCCTTCACGTAATCATACAAGATCACAAACAACATGCTACACAGGCCAAAAGGAACAACACCTTGCATTCAGATATAATCAATAATGCACATACGTCATACACCCATATAGGCAATCACTATTTATCGCGCCCACATTCCAAAATAAATGGAAACCAGTGCATATTATCATGACAAATATTATTATACAAAAGCAACTTACATGTTCTCATGCATAATCAGCACAAAGACACATCCAAGCATGTGGCAATCAATACACAATCACATTAAAGGAAAAGAGTTACTACCTTTGGCTTTTTCTTCCATACTCCCTTCCCTTGTTTCCTTCTTGGCTCCTTTCTTAATGGACTCAAACAAATATCAAATCCTATAAATTATTTCAGCAGGGCAGATTAATATCTATAGCTTATGCTTTTAGCATTCAAGTGCTCCTTGACCAACAAAATTCGAACATCGTCCTTCCATCATCAAGTCTAGAATTTTCCTTATTCAAAGCACACACCCTCCAATCCCTCAATAACCACACGGAGCTTATAAAATCAACATATTATAAGTATACAACCAAAAAATAATTATTTATATTTAGGCCTTGTTAATAATCTATTACCCAAACTAGAAGCCATTCCTTAAATCCTTAAACCCCTGTTTCAGTAACTATAAACCAGAGCAATCAACCATAAAAGCAAGCGTAGAAATCCCAACCACAAACTCCATTCCAACCATTAAACACAATTTCTATGGCTTGGCTCTCATGCTCTTCATTTTCTCTCTCAAAAACCAGATCTTATCTTCATCATCATCTTGCAACACATGCCCAAATAACTGAAAATAAAGATGGAAGAAGATTAAGGGGACTCACCTTGCTTGATTTCCACCTTTGTTTGAACCGATTCCCTCCTTCGATTGCCTTTCCCCTTCTCAATCTCTCTCGAACTCTCTCAGCTCGATCTATTCTCACTTCGAGCAGCAGAGGAAAAATGGGAAGGGAAAAAGGTGTTAGGGCATATTACATGGGGTTAGGGACGTGAAATGACCATTATGCCCTTTGGTCTTCATTTTCCCTTCAATTTGATCCTTCTCTATTTTTCTAGGATAATCAAATAATTCCAGAAATCAAACCTAGATATTTTATATGAATTCCCTTCTTCCATTAGTTTCTTTGGTCCATAAAATAATTATCCTAAAAATCTCAGTTCAAAAATTATCCTCTAACTATTTTTCCTTGAATTTTCCAAAAAATAGGTCCTAAATTCCTAAAATTAACTTTATAATTATTTAGACCATATTTTAAGGGTCTTAATCCCAACAATTTTCCTTCATCATGCTTTACTTAAATCCATAAAATTTGGGATATTACAGGTAACATTGTATTACTGTCATTCCAGATTAGGGCAAAAGCATAATCTTTTAAAATTACCGGCAATTTAGTAGATTTTTCTCAAAATTCTAGGAAAACCCTCAAATATGTACAAAGGTAGAGAATAATTCCTCAGACCATATTTGATACTTAATTGAGGTGTAAGTAGAAAAATTTCCTTAGAAACGAAATTTTCATAATTATTGAAATTTTGGTTAAATAAAGGATAAATAGAGAAAATTAATTATTAAAAATACTGAAAGACCTCAACAATTGGGCACAACAACAACAACAAAAAGCCTTATCCCACTAGGTAGGGTTGGCTACATGAATCACATGACGCAATTATACTCTAACAACAACCCAGTCCTTAGATATGTTGTTGACTAGGAGGTTTTGTTCAATAACCTCAGTGAGCATTCTTCTCGGTCTTCCTTTATCCCTTTTTATGGGACTCCATACTATCTGATCTACCCTCTTCATTGAGGCCTCTAATGGCTTTCTCTGCACATGTTCAAACCACCTTAAGTGATGTTCAACTATTTTCTCTTAGATAGGTACCACACCAACTCTTGCTCTGATATTTTCATTTCGACTCTTATTTATTCTTGTATGACCACACATCCATCTCACCATCCTTATTTTTGCTACCCCAAATTTGTGCTCTTGTTTTCCCTTCATCGTCCAACATTCATTACCATATAACATAACTAGTCTTATGGTAGTCTGATAAAATTTTCCCTTAAGCTTTTTAGGTACCTTCTTATCACAAATAACTATGGTAGCCTTCCTCTACTTTAACCAACCAACTTGTATTCTATGATAAACGTCTCCATCAATTTCACCATCCTCATGTACAACAGATCCTAGTTATTTAAACTTTCATATTTGAGGAATGAGTTGATCTCCCATCTTTACCTCCAAATCACTATTGCCTTGCCTCCCCCTAAAATTGCAAACCATATATTCTGTTTTGTTCTTGCTCAAGCAAAAACCTTTTGACACCAAAGTCCTTCTCCATAACTCCCATCTAGAGTTAATCTCTTTTTTTGATTTCACCATGAGAGCTATGTCATCCGTGAAAAGCATGCACTTAGATATTCTTTCTTGAATAAGCTCGATTAGAATGTCCAGAACAATATTAAACAAGTAAGGACTCAAAGAAAATCCCTAATGCAGGCCAATCTTAATGGGAAGGTCATTTGTCAGTTTATCTCACCTTCAGGTATTCTTACACTAGTAGTTACTTCCTCATACATACCTTGTATAGCTTTGATATAAGCAATCCGTACACTTTTCTTTTCCAAAGCCTTCCAAAGTACTTCTCTTGACACATGATCATAAGCTTTTTCCAAGTTAATAAAAACTATATGTAAATCCATTCTTTTACTCCTATATCTTTCTATTAGCCTTTTTAGTAAATAGATTGCTTCAGTTGTGGATCTCCCCGGCATAAATCCAAATTGGTTCTCCAAAATAGAAGTCTCCAACCTCAACCTATGTTCAATCATTTTTTCCCATAACTTCATCGTATGGCTCATAAGTTTTATCCCTCTGTAGCTTGCACAGTTTTAAACATTTCTTTTATTCTTATAAATAGGAACTAAAATGCTTTTCCTCCATTCATCCGGCATTTTCTTGGAGCGTAAAATTTCATTAAAAAGCTCAGTTACCCATAATTCACCCTCCTCACCTAAACATTCCTAAGCTTCAATAGGAACACTATCAGGCCCAATGGCTTTGAAGTTAACTGCCCTTAATTTGTCGCTTTGAGGTTACTCCAAAAATTAACCGAATTAATGCAATATAGTGCACAATCCGGGTCGTATTCACTTTGAGGAGCCAAAAACAAAATTAAATCCTAGTAAATAAATGCAAGTAACCTAAACTATAAAAAGGATTTTTGATTTGATAATTGCTAAGTAAACACCTTGAATTAAATTAAAATCAAAATACCTTTTTTTTCATATAAAAATGATTAAAATGAATTAAGATTAAAGAAATGAAAATAAAACCCACAAATGACAATAATAATAATCAATCCTGTAATTCAACAACGCAGGCAATCCTAACTCCAAAAGATACGGGAGTTAAAACAATAAATTTAGAATTATAATTAAGCTTTTAATCCAACAACCGAGCCACCTCGAATTGCCACAAAATATTTTCCTAAAATCCCAACTTACTAACTGCAACCAGAATAATAAAATGGGATTAAGGATGCTAAAACCAATGCTTAATTAGAACTCTAAAATTCAAAACAACAGAATTAAAGCTAGCAAGAGACAATATGATCCAAGATTCTAAGCCACCTCAGAAAATCACAATATATTAACTCCAAAATCAATACAAATGTCATAACCACAACATTATAATTTAAATTAAAGTTATAAACAGCCCAATATCAAATGCTAAGCAATAATCCAGTCACAATAATCTCCAAGTATAATCAGATTAAGCAATAGAAATTTTTCAATAATCAGAATAACTATCCTAAGACCTAGGAATTGTTAAACAATTATTAGACACTCCCCTTTGATGATTCAAGCTCCTGTCATTGTTGTTGAATTAGAGAATTATGAAGTTAGCCACGGTTTGCCATCAAAAATGCCACCTCCAACAATCTACCATATCCAGCCATAAAGAATATTGAAGGAAGAGTGAAAAAAAAACCGTCGAGCTTCTCTGGTTCTCTTTCAAGCCGTCACTCCTTTGGTCCTCTAATGCCGTCGGCCACACTTCTGGCCCTTCATTCTGGTTTTGTCGTGCCCAGGACAAGAAGGAGAAGGTGAAGCCGTCGTCACTCTCTGTTCGCGTGCCTCTGTTCGCTCACTCTGTTTTCTCCCTCTCTGCCGCCGTCAGCTCCTGTGTTGCGCCGAGAAGGGAAGAAGATGAAGACGATGGTGATGAAGGAAGGTTCCCCCTCTACCATCGCTCACTCCTCTAGTGTCGTCGGCTAGCTCCCTTCTTCGCCTCTGTTCGTTCCTTCCACCATCGCTGGTCTCGCCTTCTCGTGCCTCTTCTTTTTTTCTCGCCACCAACCAACTCGTTCAGCGTGTGTGCGTCTCTCCCTTTAATGATAATAATAGGTTATTAGTGGGGGGAGCAAAACGCAACGTTTTGCTCCCTTTTTTTAATTATGTTTTTATTATATTTTTTCCTTTTTTTTAATTTTTATTTTTATTTTTTTAAATCTTTCAAAAACTTGCAAACAAAATTCAAGAATAAGGTAGCATTAATTGTCCTCAAAAATCAATTAGTCACAATTAAACCAAAATATGACAATTTTACCCCTAAAAAATAATAATTCAAAATAAAATATATTAAATCAATTAACAATCAATTAAGACTAAAAGGGACCAATTAAGTTGACAAAACCCATATAAAAGATATCAAAATATATAAAAATAATTGAGTTTGTCAACTCCCCACACTTAGCCTTTTGTACTCCTGGGCAAAACATCAATAAAGAGGAATCTAATAGAGACTCAATGCAAGCAAACATAAAACTAACTAAGCATGAATGTGCAATTAACTCAAGCAATCCTTACTCCTAATTAATCAACAATTGTATAATATTTCAGTGCAAAGAAATTAACACAAAAATATAGCAGGATAAAGGAAGAGAAACATAATAGAGCTCACATAAAGTACAAGTGTTTCACTCATCTCTCAAATAGGAAAAATTTCACTCAATCCACCTAGATTAGCACCTACCATAAGCTTGTAGGGATTCTAATGTCTCCACCACTAATATACCTTAGACTCATAATCAAGGGGACTTGAAGGGTTGTAATGTTGGAAACCATGGCCAAATAAATGAAATGGACTAACAAGTAAAATACATGAGTAGTAAAGAATCAACTCAAAGTGAGCTAAAGTACAATCATGAAAGAACACCAATATGCAAATCTTAACCTTTTAAGACAAAAATCCTAGCTCTTCAAACCACCATTGAATGCCTTATTTCAAATTTATTCTTTTGTTGCAACTTATTTTTTTTCTATTTTTTTATAACTTTCTTTCTTTGGCTTTTTCTAAACATTTTCTTCTCTTTATTGCCTTTTTCTATTTTTTTCTTCTTTTGTTTTCTTTTTCTCTTTCTTTCTTTCTTTGTTTTTTTTTGGGCATCCAAACCCAATAAGGCAAAGATATAGACTTTAATGATGTACTTTTTAAAATGAAAAACCAAATGTAACTCATGCAAAACACTTGCTAAAAAGCAATGAATGGAATGAAAGTGAAGGCTCAAAGAGGTGAACAAAGGTTAAATGAAGTGGTTTGTGTTTGGATAAAGGTTTTGAAATGAATGCCCCTATCATCTTCACAAATCTAAGTATTAATGCAGCTTTGACAAAGAATCTAAACAAGTTCTAGAGGTTAACCAAAATTAGGTGAAAATCACACAAGATGAGAAAGAATATATGGCTCAACAATCCTTCCATCAAGGCTTTCTCCAAGATGTTTCCTCCTTAAGGATCAAGCTATGAAACAAGGTTAATAACACTGCACCAAAGACATTCTACTATGCTAACCAACTAAGAACAGAAATCACTCAAATCAAATGCAATCAAACTCAGCTGTGCAACATTCACAAGCATTGTGCAAAAGGATTTTAAAAGAGATGCCCAAGGATTACAAAAGTCAAAAGTCAGCAATAGAGAAAACAGTAACTCACCCATACAACAGTGCAGAACACTGAGGCGAATGAAAATAGGAGGACATAGAAACTAGCAGTAAAATTCCCAAGCAAGAATCACTCTTAAATCATGCGATGCAATTCAGAAATCAACCAATAAGGCAAAGAGAGTAATTATAGTAGCAATACTCAGGAAACAAGAGCAATTCCAAAGGCAAAATTTTTTTCTTTTTAAATCAGCTGAACAACTCAACAATAATCCCTCCCCCACACTTGATCAATACATTGTCCTCAATGTAAAACCTAAGGGCAAGGTAATGACAAGAGTAAAAGAGGATCAATAGGGGAGTAAACAAAAACAAGGTTACTCTTCTACTAGACTAGCTCCCCCACACTTATCCTCTTCAATAATTCAGTTAAGCACAGTTAATCGATGCAAAGTTAAGAGAAAATAAGTGAGGAAAGAGACAACCTTGTGCTTAAAGTGCCTTAGACTCTTAAAAGAGAAATTCTCATCAATAATGAGAAACATGAAATTTAGCAAAAAGGATTGCTCTTGATGATTGCACTTTCTTGGTGGTGGCCCAATGTCAATTGGAAGAGGTCTAAGAGCTTTCGGAGGAGTTTGGTGTCGAGGAGGTCCCTTCCAATTATGTACCTGCACAGAAAACAAGCCAGTAGCAGTACCAAATCTAGCAATAGAGACTTCGAGAGACTTCAAATAAAATAAAGACATTTTATGATCTAGGCTCTTCAAGTAGCTACAGCATCCAAGAAAGTCAATGATACTCCCATCAGTAAGAGTCAAACAATCATTTAAAATTTCAAAACACTTAGGTTCATGTGACGTGGAAACTGAAGAATCCAACTGACAGTTATTGGAGTACAACACATCACTATCACGTTCACAAGAGATGGGAGGTAAAAGCATGAAAGCAGAAGAAGATTCATGCAAAATACTACTATTGACACAGCTAACTAAATCAAGAGACAAATCACAAGACAAAACTTGTTGGAAAGACTTATCTACATGCATAATTTTGTCAGTCAAAATTTCAGAGTCTTTCTCAACAACACTAGAAGCTACTGACTCAAAGGAACTATCGTGCATTTGGTTCTCAAGGCAATGATCATTCTCACATTTGTCATCAATAATTGCACTCAAACAAGATTTAGCAATCTCAATGTTCTCATACTTATCAATAACAACACTTCCAACACTGTGAAGAGAAACATGATTAGCA
Organism: Neltuma alba; assembly: GCF_004799145.2. NCBI lineage: Eukaryota > Viridiplantae > Streptophyta > Magnoliopsida > Fabales > Fabaceae > Neltuma > Neltuma alba. The sequence continues at coordinate 118,330 of NW_021635905.1, read as the reverse complement.
TGTAAGTCATCACACAAAACAACATCTTCATCCAAATCACTACCACTAAGAGCAACGCATGTTCAAACACATGAGGGGATTCACAAACAATTTCTTCATCCACCTCAATATCACTCATATTATCAAAAGATTCTAAAGGCACATTAGTAGTAAGAGGAGGATTAATCTCCTCAAGAATAGGAGTACTATTACCTAGAGTAGGAAACGACTCCTTTGGAAGTAGGAGATGCTCTTGCTTCACCTTAGAACTTTGTGTGATTGCACTGGATATAGGCAATGAAGTTTGGAAATTATCTACAGGTGAGGTAGCATTTGACTCTTTTTCTAAATATCCCACCCGTACAGTTTCAGGCCATAAAGCTCCTTCTTCTCCTCCTGTTCTCTTCCATAGCACATGATCAACAAATGCCTTGATGAAGTCCACTATATCCTCTAATTGTTCTTCTATCTCCTTTGAGCTTCCGTACATCTCCTTATGCATGAATAACTTACCATGTTGAATCTTTACTTTATCATATATCTGTCTTAGAGCATGGGTTTGGTCATCCATGTTTGGTAATGTAAGGAAAGCATCAAGTCCAGAAGGTTCCGGAACAAAGGGTTGGGGGTATGAGGAGAAATGGTTATGTGAAGGGTGAGTAGGTGTAAGGTATGAATGACGGGGTTGGAATGAAGGCTCTTGGTGGTATGTATATGGTGGAGATATATGACTAAAGTATGGTTGGTGAGGTTGGAGTGATGGGTTAAGTGATTGATGTAGAGGATGGTTCATCCAAGAAGGGTCATGGGTATAGATGTGATTAGGCGTTTGAGACTCTAGCTGAGCTTGAAAGGAGTTTAAATGTTGTAACAACTCTTTAATCTCTTGAGAATATGTTGAATTAGAAGGTGTATCAGACTCTAGCTGAGCTTGGAAGAGTCCAACTGTTGTAACAACTCTTCAATCTCTTGAGAACATGTTGAATTAGAAGGTGCTTCATTCCACGTACTATTTCCTACAAAAGAGTGAGAATGCGAGGGTAGATCATGATTGCTATTAAACCAAGCCATGAGTCACACAATCAATTCCTAACAAAAGCCAATCTAAAGAAACTAAAAACAATCCTAAAAAGCTAGAAAAATCAGAAAAATAACACAAAAACACATAAACAGAAAAATCTGGAAAAATTCCAGAAAAGAAAGAAAATTAGAAAAAGTAGGGAAAACGTTTGAATTTGGCCAAAATTTGCTGGGGCTAATAGCAAAGCTATTAGTCTTGCTTAAAATGCCCAAAATCTTTAGAATATCAATTTTGAAAATTTTCCGGGCAAAAATTTTTTTCAGTTCCAGCAAACTGAATTTTTTGTAAACTTAGATTTTTGCCAAATTTTGGATGTAGATCCAACATTATGATGCAAAGACATGCAAGTGTCTATATCTATATGCAAAACAAAGAAAAATCAAGATATTTGGTTGTATTTTTGAAAAATTTTGATGCAAATGAAAGAAAAGCAATGAAAAACTAAAAGAAACAAATGCAAACTATTAAAGAAAATGCAAAAACTAACAAAAATGAAAACTAAAAAGGCTCAACAAATAAACCCCAATCAAGGCTACTTGACACTTAATTACTAGGGAACCAATTTCTTGGCTCCCCAGCAACAGCGCCACTTAAAGTTAACTGCCCTTAATTTGTCGCTTTGGGGTTACTCCAAAAATTAACCGAATTAATGCAATATAGTGCACAATCCGGGTCATATTCACTTTGAAGAGCCAAAAACAAAATTAAATCCTAGTAAATAAACGCAAGTAACCTAAACTATAAAAAGAATTTTTGATTTGATAATTGCTAAGTAAACACCTTGAATTAAATTGAAATCAAAATACCTTTTTTTTGTTTTTATATAAAACTGATTAAAATGAATTAAGATTAAAGAAATGAAAATGAAACCCACAAATAACAATAATAATAATCAATCATGTAATTCAACAACTCATGCAATCCTCACTCCAAAAGATACGGGAGTTAAAACAATGAATTTAGAATTATAATTAAGCTTTTAATCCAACAATCGAGCCATCTCGAATTGCCACAAAGTATTTTCCTAAAATCCCAACTTACTAACTGCAACCAGAACAATAAAATGGGATTAAAGATGCTAAAACCAATGCTTAATTAGAACTCTTAAATCCAAAACAACAGAATTAAAACTAGCAAGAGACAATATGATCCAAGATTCCAAGCCACCTCAGAAAATCACAATATATTAACTCCAAAATCAATACAAATGTCATAACCACAACATTATAATTTAAATTAAAGTTATAAACAGTCCAATGTCAAATGCTAAGCAATAATCCAGTCACAATAATCTCCAAGTATAATCAGATTAAGCAATAGAAATTTTTCAATAATAAGAATAACTATCCTAAGACCTAGGAATTGTTAAACAATTATTAGACAGGAAATTAAAGTAACTAAACTCCCCTTTGATGATTCAAGCTCCTGTCATTGTTGTTGAATTAGAGAATTATGTAGTTAGCCACGGTTTGCCATCAAAAATGCCACCTCCAGCAATCTACCATATCCAACCATGAAGAATATTGAAGGAAGAGTGAAAAAAAAACCGTCGAGCTTCTCTGGTTCTCCTTCAAGCGGTCACTCCTTTGGTCCTCTAATGCCGTCGGCCACACTTCTGGCCCTTCATTCTGGTTTTGTCGTGCCCAGGACAAGAAGGAGAAGGTGAAGCTGTCGTCACTCTCTGTTCGCGTGCCTCTGTTCGCTCACTCTATTTTCTCCCTCTCTGCCGCCGTCAGCTCCTGTGTTGCACCGAGAAGGGAAGAAGATGAAGACGATGGTGATGAAGGAAGGTTCCCCCTCTACCATCGCTCACTCCTCTAGTGTCGTCGGCTAGCTCCCTTCTTCGCCTCTGTTCATTCCTTCCACCATCGCTGGTCTCGCCTTCTCGTGCCTCTTCTTTTTTTCTTGCCACCAGCCAACTCGTTCAGCGTGTGTGCGTCTCTCCCTTTAATGATAATAATAGGTTATTAGTGGGGGAAGCAAAACGTTTTGCTCCCCTTTTTTAATTATTTTTTTATTATATTTTTTCTTTTTTTTAATTTTAATTTTAATTTTAATTTCTTTAAATCTTCCAAAAACCTGCAAACAAAATTCAAGAATAAGGTAGCATTAATTGTCCTAAAAAATCAATTAGTCACAATTAAACCAAAATATGACAATTTCACCCCTAAAAAAAATAATTCAAAATAAAATATATTAAATCAATTAACAATCAATTAAGGCCAAAAGGGAGCAATTAAGTTGACAAAACCCATATAAAAGATATTAAAATATATAAAAATAGTTGAGTTTGTCAGGCTTTACCATTGTCCATTTTTTTTAGAGCTGGCTTAACCTCTTCGATGCGGATCTTGTATTAAAAAGCCAAATTCTGATCATCTTCACCAATTAGCAAGTCCTGTAAGTTTTGAGTCGTACATTTGCTTCACTCATTAAACAACTTGTAAAAGTAAGCCTCCCATTTGTCCTTAATATCACTACCAGTAACTAGAACTTTATCATCTTCATCTTTTATACACTTCACTTGGTCCAAATCTTTCTTTTTTCTCTCTTTTTGCTTTGCAATCTTGTAAATATTTCTTTTCCCCGCCTTTGTTCATAACTCCTTATAAAACTCATCATAAGCTTTAGTATGTGCTTCACTCACTGCTCTCTTCATGTCTTTTTTAGCCAAATGATACTTTTCCTATTTTTCTGCACTATTGCATAAATGTATGGCCTTAAAATAATATCTTTTCTATTTGACTTTCTCTTGCATACTCTTATCCTACCACCAGGTCTCCTTATCTCTCTAACCATGACCTCTAGATTCTCCTAAAATTGCTTTTGAAAAATTCCACTTCTTACTCTTTAACTGCCACCACTTGACCCTAGGGTTTACCACTTGATGACACTTGTCTGACACTCTTCAAACACACATCAAGGATAAGTACTCTATGTTGGACAGTCACCCCATACCCAGGAATCACTTCGCAATTTTTATAGTTTTCTGTCCGGGTTCTTAACCAAAAGGAAATCAATATGTGATTTTGAGGTTCCACTCTTGTATATGATTAAATGCTCCTCTCGTTTCTTAAAACAATTGTTGACAATCTTGAGATTGTACACAAGAGAAAAGTCAAGAATAGATTGTCCTCTATTGTTAAGTTCTCCAAAACCAAAACCACCATGAGCCCCAACAAATTGTCCTGGTTCTTTGCTGACATGTCTATTAAGATCCCCACCAATAAAATTTTTTCCTTCAAGTGGTATGCTTTGAACCAACCCCTCCATATCTTCCCAAAACCTATCTTTAAGATGTGCCTCTGTCCCAACCTAAGGTGCATAGGTACTAATGATATTGATAGTATTCTTTGCACCAATTACTCTTAAAGATATTATTCTATCCTCAAATCTTTTAACCTCCATCACATTCATTTTCCATGTTCCATCAACGATGATACCAACACCATTCCTTGCATTCACGTTCCCTATGTACCAAAGTTTATATTCTCCAAATTCCATGGAAACCTCTCCAGCCCATTTAGTTTCTTGAAGGTATAAGATGTTAATCCTTCTATCCCTCATAAGTCTTACTACCTCCATAGATTTCTCATTCAAAGTCTCAATATTTCAAGTGCCAAATCTAATCTTGCTCTCAAGAACTAACTTCTTTAGCTGCCTCTATCCAAAAGAGTACTGTAGCCCTTCCTCATTTAACACTACATCCGGGTGATGATGTAGTGGCTCTAGCTCACTTCTCACTGTACTCGAACCATACAACGCGTTACTTCTGAGCAACGACCTAGCAGTAGTATAATTACTTCGTTAATCCTTGTTCATGAGATTCGACGGATTTTTACATTAGTTGTCGAGGGCCTAACACAAACTTCTTCCTTTATCCGAGCTTCGGACATGCCATACTATATAGGCGGAGTTAATAATTGGGCATAAATAGAAAAAATTATTTTGAAATTAATATAAATTTATAAAAATGGTTTCATACCCAAGAAATGAAAATGTTAGCTTAAATAATATTTTAGGAGAATTTTGTTCAAGAATAAGACATTTACTTCAAAATTACGAAAAAAATAGTTAGAAGTCAATTTTTTATTTAAAAATTAAGATAAAGTCTTTTTCTAAAAATGAATTTTTGGAAGAGCTACGTTGTTATAGAAGGGTTGGGAATTTTTTTGGAATTAACTAAGTGATTTATTTACGTGAAGTTTGAGAAAATGTCACTATTTTATGCCCTATTTGGCATCGTGAAAGAAATTTTATAGAGGTGAAAGTGGACATGAAAGTGAAGCTAAAAGTGAAAATAGAAGTGAATTGACTTCCAGAATATGTTTGGTATATCCCTAGAAGTGAGATATTTGTCTTATTAAATGATAGTAGTAGTACTTATTGTGTAAAATTGCCAGTATGTCCTCATCCCAAAAATCACACAAGCACGACTTCCACCCCCCGTCGTCAGAGGTCACAACAGATTTTAGATAAGCCAGAACTCAACTCATTCTTTAAACAATCGAATCTGCCTTCACTTGCAAATCAAAAAAAAATGAAACGCTCATATCACAAAGAACAAGACCTAGAGGAAGATCAAAATCAAAGGGGACAAATCAATGCTTATTTTGTTGCCTAGCGGCCATGGAATTGAAAGAAAAAAATGTTCCCTGAAATGGTATTCAAATCAATGTGACTCAATGGAAAATATCTTCCCAAAAAAAAAAATCGAAACTATTCAGCCGTTGACTTCTGTTGCCGCCACCCACCTTCACTATTGTCCTCCATTTATTTTCTCAGAGAGAGAGTGATTGTCACGGGCAAAATAGTTAGAGGCTGGAGTTCCATGGAAGTGGAAGCCAGTTTCTAGGAGGCACATGGAACCTAGTTCCCTCATTTTTTTATGGAACTCACTCTCCTAGAGAAGTGACTTCAACCATGCCAAACGTATAGATTTTGAGTTCCAGTACCACTTCCACTTCGCATCCTCCCAATTTCATGCTACCAAATCAGGAACTAATAATCAATATTAGTTTTTTTAATATTAGGAAACAACATTGTTATGATTTTAAACTTTAGAGGAAAATTTGCTTACAATCTAGTAATTGATGGTTGACACAAAAAATAAAGACCTGGCAATTAATTACTTACTACACATGTGTAGATATTTGTGCAAGGATAGGGATGCAGCCGTCCAATTTGTCAATTGTATACACATTGACACGTACACATGTGTGTGCATATAAAATAATGGAAACGTTATTCATGGGGAATTAACTAATTTAACATGAGTAATTTGACAAACATTAAACTTTGCACTTGAGGAAAAACTTGATTAATTAATTTGAAAGAAGAAATATTAAAAAAATAAAATAAGAAATTAGGAAAAAAGTTTCAGTGACAAGAAAGAAAAATGGTCGTCCCTAATAATGAATAATTCTATTTAGTGACTGAAAGCGGCTTGCTCTCTTGTGCCCTCGTGGTTTCCGGCCATCCTCTTAAACCAGAGGGCACGGATTCGAGCGCTGGCATCCTAAAAAAAGAAAAAACGGCATCGTATTATTCATGTCTCATTCCTGTATAAAACAAGATCAATCCATGTCCATTGCATTTTGCTAAGAAAATTGTGCCGTTCATGATTTCATATATACATGCACGCATCTAGTCCTTAATAGCATGAACTTCGTATATATAACGCAAAAGCTTTTTAAGTAACAGATCTAACCTAATAACCTTATCCAAATCTTGTTTTGTTACAATGTACAAATTAATTTCTACCCCAAAATAAGTCTTCCATTTCGCCTATATAAAGCCTTGGCTGGTAGCATTTTCTCATCAGAACAAAACATGGGGAAGTCTTCGGTCAAATTGATGTTCTTATTGGCTATTTTGATCATTGCATCAGGTAAGATTCTAGCTTTCTTTTCAATTCTGTGTTTCGCTATATTTTTTTAATGCAAATTTCTCATGTATTAGGGACGAATAGATGTTCAAAGCTTCAAATTAACTGTGATGTAATATTTTATTCCGACGAAATATTAAGAAAAGATAATAATTTAATTCTTATTTTACTATAATGTGAAGCGTTTTCAGTACAGATCTATTATTTGCTACTTAACACACAATGACTATAATCGCTTTTCAAATAGGGCAAATACGATTGCTCTTAATTATTAGTGTCTCACCAAAACAAAACAAAACAAAGAAAAAAGAACATTTTAAGTAATCAATATGATATTTGTTATGATATGATGGATTTCATTTATGCAGATGTGTGTGAGGAAAGTGAAGCAAGGGGACCTGTGATAAGTTGCATTAACTGTCCATGCCCTTGCGATTTAATAGTAGGATGTCCTTGTCGTCCTCCGTTGGAGTCCTTTGATCAAGTGCAAGCCAGCAACCAGCATTCTCCAACTAATAATAATGTATAGAAACATATAAAATGTCTTCATTATGAATGAGAGTCAACTATGTTTCTATGAGAATGTTATGTAGTAACATGTTCAATAAATTAAAAAAAATTATGGCGTATATATTCCCATTATCTCATGTATGATATCACTGTCAATTTATGTATGTGCTTTTGCAATTCAAACCATATTGTTTTTTTCACCAGACAAACCATATTGTTTATCAATAACTGGGAATAATATCTATAATGGATTCAATGTAAATTATACGGTTGGTATTACCATTATTTTGTTGATGTTGATGTTGAAAAAAGACTCAATTTTTTTTTGGGTATAATTCAGACCATTCTCAAGTCATTGTAGACTTGAAACTAATATAAAATATGAATAAAAAGAATTAACTAAGGTCTTGATAAAATTGATACATATGAGAATACTGTTTACAAGCATATCACCGACAATTCCTAGCATTTAATATGTGGTTGTTAATTAATGATCTTTTTATCATTAATTAGAGGTATCTTGGTTTTAAAAGAATTTAACTGACCAAATATATGAGTTCTTATTATGAAAACAAAAAAAATAAATAAATAAAAGTATTCTAAATTGTCCTATAGTATTTTCTTCCAAGCGTTGGTAGAATTAAACAAATATCAAAGTTAGTACAATGTCACTCCTAAAATATGAAAATCAAAGAAATATTGGCCATTCGTTATCGGTTAACTGTAATATACATATATATATATATATCCTAGATCTTGGAATTGAGATATTAGTAGAAACATTTCCTAAGAAACAATTTTTTCATAATTATTGGAATTTTGGTTAAATAAAAGATAATTAGTCAAATTTGATTATTAAAAATATTATAAGGCCTCCAAGAGTTGGGCATGAATAGGAAAAATAATTTGAAATTAATATGAACTTATAAAAATAGTTTCATGCCCGAGAAACGAAAACTTTAACTTGAATAATATTTTAAGAGAATTTTGCTCAAGAATAAGACAATTTCTTGAAAATTACGGAAAAAATAGTTAGAAGTTAATTTTTTATTTAAAAACTTAAGATAAAGTCTTTTTGTTTTTTTAAAAAGAACTTTTGGAAAATCTATATTGTTATAAAAGGGTTGGGAGTCATTTTTGGAATTAACTAAGTCATTTATTTCCGATAAAGTTTGAGAAAATGTCACAACTTCACCACCGTAAGTCCAAAATTATTTTGGATCAAGCTTGGGCCCAAAAATGAGAGTGAATGGCGTGGTTAGTGATGAGATAATGAAGGAGATTTTTTGAATTATTGTGGTTATTCAGTTTCCCGTTGCAGCACTCACTCCAAAAAAAAAAACACTTTTTGCAGTGATTTGTCGTCTTTAAAAGTCATTATTGTAGCAGTTGTGATTGAAAAGTTTCAATGGCAACAAAAAAGTTATTACTAAAAGACACTTATAGCGACCACATTTATAAATTTTGGCAACAACATTTGTGACCGCTAAAAGGTATTTTTAGTAACTGTGTCTCTGAAAATGTCTTTTAGTGGGGACAAATATCATTGTTAAAAGTGTCTTTCAGTAAAAAAAAGTTATCACTAGAAGTATCTTTTAGCGACGCAAGATTATTATGTGCCAAAAGTGTCTTTTAGTGGAGACAAAGAAATTATGGCTAAAAGTGATGCTGGAGAAAAAATAGGTCTCACCGCTAGCTAGCCGCAACATTATTACCACATCACCACTCTTGTGCCATTACTTAAATATTTTCAACTTAAATGTTTTTTCTTTAATGTCCAAGCTCCTGACCATCTCTTTTTGTGTCTAATCTTCTTAGCATTTGAGTTGGATTGAATTTACTGATTATTATTATAAACAAATATATTTTATTAAATTATATTTTTAATGGTGACTCTTCAACAGTGACTATAGAAAGTCACTACTAAAAGTTTGTGACTGAATGTAGACCCTCAAAGACCTTCAGTAATGACACTGCGAGTGATTGTTGAAATTTTATGCCCTTCAACGGTGACTCTATAGAAAGTCATCAAGGAAAGTATGCATTTTAGTGGTGACAAAAAATATGATAGCTAAAAGTAAGAAATCTATTGACGACTTTGGAAAGTCAACGCTAACTATGTGCCCTTTAAAGACATTCGGTGACCAAAAAAAAAGTCCTCATTGAATGTGATACCTTCCATGACAAATCTAGAATGGTGTCAATAAATGTATGCCGTTTAAAGATTTTTTTTGTTAATCATTGTTGAAGGGCATACTTTTAGTAACGACTTTTTTGTCACCCCTAAAAGCAACCTTTTCAGTTATCATTTTTTGCGGCAATTCTTACTGAAAGTTGACTTTTAGGAACAACTTTTTTTGGTCATTGGTAAAAGTCGTCATTGAAAGTCTATTCTTTCGTAATGGTTTGAGAAGGAATCTTAGATCAGAAAGTGCGCAAGTAAATGCCTGAAGGTTTGTTATAGATTCGCCTTGCCTAACATGATATGAACTAGAAGGGGCTAGATCAAGTGCGCCTTACCCTAGATTTGGATTGAGCCCGAACTTCCACTTCAAATTTTTGTGCAAAAAAATGTTATCAAAAACTAAAAGGAAATATTGGGCAAATTTACGTATATGCTACAAACAGTAAAAAAAATTATCCATATCCTATAAAGTGAAAAGGTTTTACTTAAATGCTATATATATACCTAAAATCGTTTGGGCAAAGAATAACTTAAAATTGTGAAGAACTCGTTCTGACAGTGATGAAGTTTAACTCATTATTCTTTTGATCTCCCTTCCCATCGAGTCACTTTTAATTCTAACATTATTTTTTTCAAAGATCAAAAGCTAAATCGTTCAACTCCCTTTCTTGATTTCTATCCTCCCTACTCTTCTCTCTGGTATTTTTTTTCCCCGCATCTCATTCTATCCCCCTCTCTCATGTTTAAAGAGAATGAATTGATGAGGAGTGAATATAAAAAGATTTGAAGATTTCAAACCAAGGATAAGAAAAAATATACAAATATAAAAATCAGAAAAAAAATATAATTAAATAAATGACATACTTCATAATTTCAAATCTATGACTAACCTTTATATCAAAGTTTAGGATGCTTATTGCTTTTGAGAAAAATATTTTAAAGACAAAATTGCACCGAATATACTTTATGGTGCTGAATAAACTATAAATTAGTCTGGAAGAATAGTGGATGCTACTAAAAAATATTTTTAAGGTTCTAGGATATTTTAGATTTGAGTGACAATTAATTTGTTTTGACACTTTAATTGACTAAATTCTAGGCAATTAGAACTCTTCATAGAGATTCAACATGAGTTTGGCCGTACAAACATATTAGGGTAGCTTAGAATTAATTTGGGTTCAGCTATCATCATCCCTTTAATATTGAAAAAATGAGCACAGCTTCAAATATAAAAATATAAACAATTCAGTAAATTACGTTAAATGTATGAAATTTCGTGTGAACGAGGGAACATTATAGAGAAGTCAAAGGAAAATTACACATAGGTGCCTCTACAAAATTTGTACAAAATAAACGTAGGATAAGTTGAAAATTTTCGATCCGACTCGTTAATATTGGAGATATTTGTGGGTCAAAATATGAATTTGACAACTTTCGAATATTTTGCACAAATTTTTCACTGACCTATTAATAATGACTAAATTCCAGGGAACCTATTGGTAATTAATTGTCTTTCATGGGACTTCTATGAGAGGTACCTATTTATTTATGAAACTAAATCATATTCCAAGGTCTTAATATTCCTCTTCAAGAAATTCCCTTCAGTCCTTATTACAAGGACATTACTAGATGAACGGGATTTAGTGGGATCGGCCATACTGACACTATACGTTATAGGATCTCAGAGAAAATTAATTACAAAGTGCAAATCATCATTTCATTAATATGAACAATTCCTTACCACACGCAGGGGGTTTGTGTGTAAACAAACAAACAAAAAATATGAGAGCTGAAGATCAAAACTGACCTATGTATATCCACATAATCAATACCCTCGAAGCCTAAAAGACTACAAGAATAATGGAAAGAAAGAAATTAAAAAAAAATAAAGTTTGATCTGCACATGTTATATATAGTTGCAGTATTAAAAATAAAAAATTAAATTTGTAAAACATTATCACAATAATTTTATAAGACATTAAATATGAACTATTCCTCCGTTTTTCAATATAAAGTTAGAGATAAGATTATGAGGAAAATAAGAGGGGGGAAAAAAGGATTTGATTCCGAAACATGTAGAGCTTGAATAACGATAAGCATTCAAAAAAAAAAAGGGTTAAGCTGTTCTTGCCGGCTTTAAAATTTGCCATTTGGTTTTGGCTGCAAATTCACATATGTGCCTTCAACTATATATTGTAGAAACGACTGGGATTATTAATGACCTTAATTTATGTTGGGTCAAGGGTTACAAAAACATGTTGTTTATTCCGATTGTCTAGAAGCAATTGACTTATTTACTAGGTGTTGCGATAATAATCACCCCTATAGGGATGTGGTTGATGATACTCATTCACGCGGATTGGTAGGTTTTACTGACTCATAGCTCTAAAGAGAGCCTCCCCATTGCTGATTATTTAGAGAGCTTTTCATATCATGGATGCTAACTTCTGTATCCTTAATCAATTTTCGCTTTTTATAGAAAGGGTGCAGTTTGATGTAGGAGCTTGTACTGCTTTTGCTTGAGTAGCAAGTTGTCTGGCCTTTGTTTAAAAAAAAAAATGCCGTTGTAATGCACCTCCAATATTAAAAATGGCATTCATGTGTCATTTGTTTTGGGTACAAATAAGATCAATCCACGTGCATTGCCTTACAAGAAGCCAATTGGGCTGTTCGTGATTTCATATATACAGAAGCAAATATTTGACTTATAGACATGCATTGAATTCTAGTCATTAATAGTACAAAATTCGTATATCTAAAGCAAAAACCTTTCGAGAAACAGATCCAATGATCAGATCCCAATTTTCCTTTAAAGTCGGTTTATCGGCGGATTTAGAGAATTGGAGGATTGGAGGATTTAGCCACACCTAACCATCACTACAACTCCACCAAAACTATAATTCAGTTCAGCCATGAAGAACAGTGAAGGATATTGAAGGAAATGGAGGAAGCACCGTGAAAACAGTGGATTGGATGTGTATGGAGGAATGGACGCAGGTGTGATTCTGCTGTGCTCTGCTCTGTGGTCTCTCGAGAGAAGAAGAAGAAGACAGTGATACTGAACTCGAATGGAGCTGGAAAGGAAGAAGATGATGGTGTCGAGCTGTGGTGAATGCCTGCCTCTGTCGTGCGTCCTCTGGTCTCACTGGTTCTGTTGTGCCGAGAAGAAGGAGACAATGAAGTCGACGGTGATGATGGATTTCAATGGGGATGAGAAATGATGGTTTGGACTGGTGGGAGTGAAGGAAATAGTGATTCCCGTCAACCTCTGGTTCTAGTTCTCTCGCCGTCGTTGGTCTCTCCCTCGTCTGCCTCTGTTCGCTCTTGCTGTCTGCTCTTCGGTCACGCCTCTAGTCACTCCTCTCCGCCACCAGGAAGAGGACGTGGAGAAGCAGGTGAAGGTGATGCTGTCGATAGAAGATGAAGACTCAGAGGAATGGAGGGGTGATCGCCGTGAAGCTCTGGTCCTCTCTCTGTCCTGTGTTGCCGTCTCTCTTTGGTCCTTCAACGAAGATGATGATGATGCGAATTATTGTTTAGGTCAGGCAGCAAAACGCAACGTTTTGCTTCCCTTTTTTTTTTTCATTTTTATTTTTAAATCCTCCAAAAACCTGCGACCAAAATTCAAGAATAAGGTAGCATTAATTGTTCTTAAAGATCAATCAATCACAATTATGACAAATTTACCCCTATTATGCACTAATTCAAGTTAAAGCACTCTAATATGAATTATACTCAAATAATGCAATTAAAGACCAATAATAATGACAAAACCCCACCAAAAATATATGAAAATGCATGTAAAACATAGGTTTTTCAAGCTTATTGGTTGTTACTGCCTAAACTACAGCTTTTTGTTCCTAGGAAAGTCACCATGGAAAGTATGCATTTAAATGGTGACAAAAAAAGTCATAGCTAAAAGTAAGAATTCTATTGATGACTCTAGAAAGTCACCACCAACTGTATGCCCTTTAAAGTGGTGACCAAAAAAAAAGTCCTCATTGAATGTGATACCTTCCACAACAAATCTAGAATGGTGTCAATAAATGTATGCCCTTTAAAGATTTTTTTTTTTAATCATTGTTGAAGGGCATACTTTGAGTAACGAATTTTTTGTCACCCCTAAAAGAAACTTTTTCAGTGATGACTTTTTGCGGCAATTCTTGCTGAAAGTTGACTTTTAGGAACAACTGTTTTTGGTCGTTGCTAAGAGTCATCATTGAAAATCTATTCTTTTGTAATGGTTTGAGGAGGAATCCTAGATCAGAAAGTGCGTAAGTAAATGCTTGAGGATTTGTTATAGGTTTGCCCTGCCCAACATGATATGACCTAGAATGAGCTAGATCAAGTGCGCCCTACCATAGATTTGGATTGAGCCCGAACTTCCACTTCAAATTTTTGATCAAAAATTAAAAGGAAATATGGTGGCAAATTTACCTATATGCTACAAACAGTTAAAAAAAAATCCAAATCCTATAAAGTGAAAAGATTTTACTTAAATGCTATACATACCTAAAATCGCTTGGGCAAAGAATAACTTTAAAATTGTGAAGAACTAAAATTGTGAAGAACTCGTTCTGAAAGTAGTGAAGTTTAACTCATTATTCTTTTGATCCCCCTTCCCATCAAGTCACTTTTAATTCTAACATTATTTTTTTCAAAGATCAAAAGCTAAATCGTTCAACTCCCTTTCTTGATTTCTATCCTCCCTCCTTTTCTCTCTGGTATTTTTTTTTCCGCATCTCATTCTATCCCCCTCTCTCATGTTTAAAGAGAATGAATTGATGAGGAATGAATATAAAAAGATATGAAGATTTAAAATCAAGGATAAGAAAAAATATACAAATATAAAAATCATAAAAAAAATAAATATAATTAAATAAATGACATGCTTCATAATTTCAAATTTATGACTAACCTTTATATCAAAGTTTAGGATGCCTATTGCTTTTGAGAAAAATATTTTAAAGACAAAATTGCACCGAATATACTTTATGGCGCTGAATAAACTATAAATTAGTCTAGGAGAATAGTGGATGCTACTAAAAAATATTTTTAAGGTTCTAGGATATTTTAGATTTGAGTGAGAATTAATTTGTTTTGACACTTTAATTGACTAAATTTAGGCAATTAGAACTCTTCAAATAGATTCAACATAAGTTTGGCCGTATACACATTAGGTAGCTTAGAATTAATTTGGGTTCAGCTATCATCATCCCTTTAATATTGAAAAAAAGGAGCATAGCTTCAAATATAAAAATATAAACAACTCAGTAAATTACGTTAAATATATGGAATTTTGTGTGAATAAGGGAACATTATAGAGAAGTCAAAGGAAAATTACAAATAGGTGCCTCTACAAAATTTGTACAAAACAAACGTAGGATAAGTTGAAAATTTTCGATCCGACTCATTAATATGGGAGATCTTATGCCAATTTTATTAATCCTTTGGAGACTTACAAGTCTTCATCTATATTTGTGGTTCAAACTATGAATTTGACAACTTTTGAATATTTTGCACAAATTTTTCACTGACCTATTAATAACGACTAAATTCCAGGGAACCTATTGGTAATTAATTGTCTTTCATGGGACTTCTATGAGAGTTACCCATTTATTTATGAAACTAAACTCTTAATCATATTCCAAGATCTTAATATTCCCCTTCAAGAAATTCCCTTCAGCCCTTATTACAAGGCCATATTACTAGATGAGGGGGATTTAGTGGGATCGGCCATGCTGACACTATACATCATAGGATTTCAGAGAAAATTAATTACAAAGTGCAAATCATCATTTCGTTAATATGAACAATTCCTTACCATACGCAGGGTGTGTGTGTAAACAAACAAACAGAAAATATGAGAGCTGAAGGTCAAAACTGACCTATGTATATCCACATACTCAATGCCCTAGAAACCTAAAAGACTACACGAATAATGGAAAGAAAGAAATTTAAAAAAAAAATTAAAGTTTGATCTGCACATTTTATGTATAATTGCAGTATTAAAAATTTAAAAAAAAAGTAAAATTGTAAAATATTATCATAATAATTTTATAAGACATTAAATATGAACTATTCCTCCATTTTTCAATATAAAGGTAGAGATAAGATTATGAGGAAAATAAGAGGGGGGAAAAAAGAGAATTTGATTCCGAAACATGTAGAGCTTGAATAACGATAAGCATTCAAAAAAAAAAAAAGGTTAAGCTATTTAAAATTTGCCATTTGGTTTTGGCTGCAAATTCACATATGTGCCTTCAACTATATATTGTAGAAATGACTTGGATTATTAATGACCTTAATTTATGTTGGGTCAAGGGTTACAAAAACATTGTTGTTTATTCCGATTGTCTAGAAGCAATTGACTTATTTACTAGGGGTTGCGATAATAATCACCCCTATAGGGATATGGTTGATGATACTCATTCACGCGGATTGGTAGGTTTTACTGACTCATAGCTCTAAAGAGAGCCTCCCCATTGCTGATTATTTAGAGAGCTTTTCATATCATGGATGCTAACTTCTGTATCCTTAATCAATTTTCGCTTTTTATAGAAAGGGTGCAGTTTGATGTAGGAGCTTGTACTGCTTTTGCTTGAGTAGCAAGTTGTCTGGCCTTTGTTTAAAAAAAAAATGCCGTTGTAATGCACCTCCAATATTAAAAATGGCATTCATGTGTCATTTGTTTTGGGTACAAATAAGATCAATCCACGTGCATTGCCTTACAAGAAGCCAATTGGGCTGTTCGTGATTTCATATATACAGAGGCAAATATTTGATTTATAGACATGCATTGAATTCTAGTCATTAATAGTACAAAATTCGTATATATAAAGGAAAAACCTTTCGAGAAACAGATCCAATGATCAGATCCCAATTTTCCTTTAATGTCGGTTTATCGGTGGATTTTCAACCCAAAAATAAGTCTTTCATTTCGCCTATATAAAGCTTATATTCGTAACATTTTCTCATCAGAACAAGACATGGGGATGTCTTCTGTCAAATTGATGTTCTTATTAGCTGTTTTGATCATTGCATCAAGCAAGGTTTCTCATTTAATTGTTTTACTGTATTATGTTCAATGCAGATTTCTCATGCACTAGCAAAGCTACGTTCAAAACTTCAAACTAACTGCCAGGAAATATTTATTCCGTTGAAAATATTAAAAGGAAGATAATAACTTGATTTTTTTTACCATATTATGAAGAATTCTCAGTACAGAATCTATTATTTGTTACTCTTTATAGATATTGACTATAATTACTTTTGAAATATTGACAAATAAGGGTTTCCAGTACTATAATCGCCTTGTATTGAATTGTCTAAATTTGGTCTAAAGAAGCGCAGTCTTCTCAACACCATTGATTGACATTTTCAATGAATTTAGACTGATTCCTCTACTTAAAAAGTATAATTAATAGAGGTTCTCATCACTTTAACAAATGGTTTTAGATTCAAATATTAATTTTTGTGTATGTAATAACCTAGTTATGAGGGATCTGTCTTTGAAAGGGTATGATGTTTTACAAGCTTCACTCTAGATTTGTTGGATCATTTAATGCATTTTTCCCATTATCTTTACCCCTTATTAATTATATGTCTCTTTTATGTTTTACTCATTCTTTTTCATCTCTTTTTTCACTCATTCTCTCTCACGTACCCTCTCCTTATATAAGGGTGTTCTAAAAAAATAAGTTACATTTTTACATATTTATTGTCTTTAACAACTTTTTGAATCACATAGATTAGATATTTAAAGCTTATATTTCGAATCGAGTATTAGATTTTATGGTCCACAGAGCATATTCTTAGTATTATATTAATATTGCATGTTTATTATTGTATTGTATTGTGTGCAGATTTGTGTGAGGAAACTGAAGCAAGGTATCGTGTGATAAGTTGCATGCACTGTCCAGCGGAGTCTTTTCAAATGCCGGCCAAAAACCAATCTTCTCCAACAAGTAATAATAATAACGGCTAGAAATATATAAAATATCTTCATTATGTGACAATCAACTATGTTTCTATAAGAATATTAACATGTTCAATAAATAGCAAAACTTATGGCGCAAATATCCCCATTATCTTATGTATGATATCACTGTTAATTTATGCGTGCTTTTGAAATGCAAATAACCATATTGTTTATCACTTGAGAGTATATAATGGATTCAATATAAATTATATAGTTGAATTGGCTAAAAGGTTATAAATAATATAGTTCTTTGAGCAGCAATATAAATTATATAGTTGATATATTAATATCATTTGATTGATATTGTTGTGAAAGATACTCATGATGCACAGTATTAAAATGCTGTTTACAAGCTTATTACGTCAAAGTTTATGGACACTCTCACGATATATTTATACAAACACACACTACTCACTAATCCATACAACATCATTTGGACGATTTATATTTTGACACAACTTAGGTCTAATTGTTTATATTTATTATGTTAAATTTATAGGTGAATTTACGTGTGGATATATATATTTTAACATCTAACAATAGCAACAAAAAAAAAAGTGTTCATATGAAAATTTACAAATCATAATTTACGTTATGGGAGCTGGCATAACAATTTACAAATATTCATAAGCAAATTTATAAGTACAGATATACATTTTGATATTCTATTAATTTTTATTCTGTTATAAAAATTCATAATTTTAATTTTCCATCAGATTTATTGAAACTTATTTTTTCAGTTTCCTTTTAAAATGCTAAAAAAATATTTCAAGCACATGCTTTTCCCATCGTATTGTAAAAAATGATGTAAATTTAAGAGATTATATAAATAATTTAATTTTTTAATTTAAAATTTTAACAAAATTTGTGCTTTAAGTATATATTTATTTGAATGAAAACTAAGACAAAGAAGGGGCATTTGAAAATTTAAAAATATAAAATAAAGAAAAGGAAAACAAATGGTGGAATATATGTGAGTAGCAATGTTGTTTAATATAAGTCATTCATCTTCCTCCCGGTCCAGCGTCTTTTTCCCCACAAACCCAAGAGAGTGTCGCCATTTTTGGATATTTTAGGGCTCTTGTATGCTTCATTTGGTGTTCATAATCAGTGCGAATAAAAACAAATCTCTTCACAAAAGTTGTTCTACGCAGAAAACACTTTCTAACAGTGTAAGTATTGTGGAGGGGTAAGTGCAAGTTTAAAGAGTAGGGCTCAAAACAAGTAGTAGATTTCAACAAATTGGGAATAGCAAGTGTAACATTCAGCCATTTTAAATAAATGCTAAACACACAACTAAAGGATATTTAAGGGTCAAATAAAATAGTAGACATATCGGGGTAATATTGTGTTATTACCATCTAGAGTGGGGTGAAATCGTAATTTTCAAAATGGCCAATTTCAAAAATGACAAGTACATAAGGACCATTTTGAAAATTATGCTCAGAATTTTGGAAAAAATCCCTAGAGAGATACGAACGTGGAGAATAATGCCCCAAACAATATTTGAGGCTTAATTGAGATATAAATGAGAAAATCCGGAATTTCAAATCATTGAAGGATAATTAGCCAAGTCTATATAACCTGTCAACCTTGTAGCTGTTCTATGGTTGTCTACATGGTCCTCATTTATTTGCCCATGTCATTGAATTGTTGGTGCATGTATTTGTCTTGGACGTCCCGGCTCCACTGATTGTGGGCATTAACTTTTTCTTTTCATTGGTCACATTGAGAGGTGGGTTTCCATTGGTTTTTGTGCTGATGATGTGATAAATATAGAGTTGTGTGGGTGGGAGAGCCTGCTTATTCTACACCGAGCTGCATCGCTTCCTTACACTACTCTGCATGTTATCCTCTTCTCCGATTTAACGGTGCCCTCTAGTATCAAATCCTTTGCATGCTCACCAACTTCTTCTCCCATGATGCTTACAACATTCCTGGCATCACTTTGCTTGATTGAAGGATAATTTTGGCATTGGACTAGAGGTTTGTCTGTTTTCCTTCCCTATTTATGTAGTCTTTCCTTCTATAAAAATTGAAACCAGAGTTCAATATCTCTGAATCCCTCATCTTAGATGTCATGTCCCAGATTTTAGGCCTAGAAGCTCACAAAGTAGCCCAAAGAAGGTAAGCTATCAAGCCCCTCGGAGTAGAAGTCCCAATAATAAGAAAGGAAGTCAAAACAGTTTTAGGGACTAAACTACAAAATAAGAAAGTATTAGGAGGCAAACATGTAAGTAAAGTTGAGGTTCCAAGAGAGTCTCAAGGGCCCAAAAAGAAAAGGAGATTAGATATAGGCCAAATATTAAGTTAAAAGCCTTAAAGATATGCTTTATGAGGTTAAGTCCAAGCAGGGACTAAATCGTAACTATAGAAAGTTACGAGCCAATAGGGATAAAAATGAAAAGCATACAGTAAATTCTAAAAAAATTCCAAAAAATGATAAATAATATTTTAAGACTCTTGTGTGAATAGAAATAATGAAAATACCCCTGAGGCAACTAAAATGGAAGTTATAAGATTATGGCTGGTAAAAAGTACATCATTTGAAGTAATTATTTAAAATAGCAAGAGACCTAAAAAATATACACAAAAATGAGGTTAAATAGTTAAAAAGTTGTACTAATTTATAAAATTAGTCTCACTCCTTGAAGGCCAATAGAATGGCTTTAATAAAATATAAAGCTGATTATGCCGATAAAAGGACGTTTTAGTAAATGATTTTTATGTAAGGCTTAAAGAAAGTGTTATAACTTGAGAAAATTTATTCTCTAGAACTAAAGAGAATTTATAGAGCAGACAAAAGATTTTTCTGAGCTCTCAAATGCCATTAAGAAAGTCGAATAAATGTGAGTCAAGTAAATTGGAAGGAAACTTGGAGATTAAGTTTCATCCAATGGTCAAGATTCATTCTCCCTTCCTCTCCATTAGATTTTTGCCACCTAGCTTTTCTAGAAGGATGATGTAGGGGATGATGCAAGAAGATGATGTAATGATGATGCAAAAGTGTACTTGAAATTTCAAGTTTGCCCTTACAACTTTTATTAGCTTCTAAGAGCGTTTTGATCCATCCAAGGCCAAAGTTTTGGCTATAAATAGACACTCCCTCCCCTTATTGCAAGACTCAATTTTTGGCCAACATAGGGGAAACTCTTGCAAATTTGATTCTTGAATTCCAACCAAGAGGAAAACTATTACCTTTGATCAACCAAGCTTGGATTTAAGATTAGTAGGGTGTTCTATTGTGTTTCTTGCCTTGATTTCTTGGTTTGGATGGTTGAAAAATATGGTTTCCCTCTAGAGGAAGTGCTGGCCAAAATATTATAGGCTTAGGGGAAAGAAGTTTTGATGTTATATCTAGGTAAAACATATTGATTCAAGGTTGTTTCAAGTAGCTTTGTATTGATACTTGAAAAATTATATGATATGAATGTTTGAGGATTAGTTCGGCCAAGTCTAAATCTTCTCATTAGGATGTGTTTTTGATAATTCTAAGGATTCCAATAGATTTAGAATGGAAAATTAGGTGGAAACAAGTTGAGAAGGTGAAGTTGGAAGTGTTAGAATCAAAAGTGGAATTTGAGGATTTCAAAACCCCCCTATTCGGCCAACATTGATTTTTGGGGAAGGAGTTGCATATTCATTAATCCAAGCTCATATTTGGATTCCTTAGACAAAATTTTGTAGGATTGGCCTAAGAGAACAATGGTTACAAAGCTAGAATACTAATCTAAAAATTTAGAAAAAATGTTAAGCTCAAGAGAGCTAGTATTAAATTTTATGTAATCTCTTGATCCTAATGGATTGTGTGATCAATATGGTTATTTTTAGAACCTGAGAACATCCAAGAGGATGTTTGATGATGTTGACTGAAAGCTTTTATGGTTGGGAAGTCAGGCGAGTCAAAGGAAAAGCAAGAGGAAAGCTTAAAGTACAAGATAGTGAATTTACCTATTATCATTGCTTGATATTGTATGCTTGTGTATTGATATGTACATGATGTTTGAATGTCGTTGTGGCATGTTTTGATTGCTGTAATTACTATTTATGATGAGTAGATTATGTCTATATGGCCATGCACCAAAAAGGTAGCATTAAACACGCTAATATGTCACTAATTAATAAGAGAATAAGTAAGTTACATTTAATGCATTAGTATCCATCTAACTTGATTGATATGGTATTATTTGCTACTAAGATTCCTCAGAATCTCACCCCTCCCTAACCAACCATTTAGGTCAATCAATGATGGGCAATAATGACATGAGAAGGAAGGAGAAGAAAGTGGAGAATTATTAATGTTAAGGAGTAAGACTAATGTTCAATGTATAATTCTCCTATTATGTAAATTATGTTCATGAATGCCAATGATGCAATGTGATTAATTAGAATATCTGTGGAATGAATGGAAATGTATGAGAATGAATGGGAAAGAGTAAGTCCAAGTTATGCATGCCAAAGTAATAAAAAGAATTAAAGCAAGAAAAGGTAAAGAGAAAAACGTAGGTCTTGGAGTAGTCAGTTTTGAGCTCTAGCTTAACCTATCAAATGAATGAATTAAGCCACAAATCTTGGCAAGAATATAGGACACATACGAAGTTTTAAAATGAGAGGTAGATCACCTCACTTTGATGTGTACACAAGGAGACATGAATTTCCAATATTGAAGCAACAAATCTGAAAGTTCCAGAATTTACTAAATAAACAGTAAAGTTTATGGATTATACTGTATGAATTGGCAAGAGATAAGCCTAGTTTGATATTTTTTCCTTAAAAAACATTGAAAGAGCTTTGAGTAGAATTTTGGAGCACTTCCATACGATTTTTTTAGAATTATTTATGATTTTTCAAAATTCAACCTGGAATCTGGAACATGCACAATGAATAGTAATTCTGTAAACCAACATCCTAATTATGTTTTTTTAAGGTTAAGGCCATCCAAAGTGGTATGAAATGCTATAAAATGGGCTCTAAGGTATTATAGAAGTAAGGTGTAACATTAGAAATTACTTTAATGGATGTTACGGAGTAAAATTTTGCTTTCTTTACACCTCAGCATCAATTGATATAGTTCACTTTCAAGAGTGCAGGCTGATCCAAATGGTTCTGAATGACCAGGCTGATACATATATACTTCTGGAAAGATGGCCAAGTTAGGAGTTTAGACACTTATATATGCCTGATCCAAAAATATCTTGATACATAAATGTTACAATTGGTAATTAGCCTTTGTCCATTTATGTTAAATAAATCCTTATAATGGTTTGATACAGTCGATGACGACACTAATGGTCATATCGACAACATGTGCTGTTTTGCAAGGCCTTCTTCTATGTTGGACTGATGATGACACTGATCCGCATAGGAAAGATCTGCAAAGGCATGTCCATTGCTTTCAAGTGTAACCGATGCCAATAGCAGAAAACTTGAAATAAGGCTGCTAGAGTCATTCAGGCAAGTATTCATGTTTACAAATCTTGCCTTTTTTATTGAAAGTCTTCTTTGATCACAATTCAACCCAAATGAAAAACAAAATGTCAGTTATCTTTATAATTTGACTCCGTTCATCACTTGTAGACAGATTGCGGAAGCTCACTTACCAACCCCATTTGCCTGTGCACTGTAGCGTTTTTGCTTTTGTCTAATTTTCAATTCTTATTTGACATTATTCTTATGCAACCGACAATATGATTTTCCTATGTATTGGTAAGTTCTGAGATTAGAATGTCCTGTATCTTGTTTGCACCGCTGCACCGTGGACTTTCATGACTGGGTGAAGTGGCTGTGTCGTTTCGTCTTCTCTGGTGTCCAGATGGCCAGCAGATCGGGTCCGAGCTAGTGGAGCCCGGTAACTTTAGACAGTATCGGAGCCGTGGCGTTGTTCTTATCGAGACCAAGGCGAGCAGCCGGCAATGGTCCACACTGAAATGCTTAATTACTTTCTCCTTAAGAGCTGTACAGCCAGGCGACGGTGCGCGCTTGAAAATGGAATTTCCACTTTTTTTTTAGTACCTTGAAGGATGGCATTGAAGAACTATGATGTTTAGGTTTTTTTTTTCCCCTTAAGTTTTACAATATACTCCCTCTGTTTCTTATTATAAGAGACAAATAATCAAATTACGTTGATAAAAAAAACAGTTAAAATTAGTTGAGGACAATTAATATCTAAAAAGTATAATGTTTTTTCCGACAATACCCCATTAATAAGAAGAGAGAGTATGAGAGGAAACAATTAAATTATTAAAAGAAATAGAAGTGGGAGTGATAGAGAGTATGAGTTGGAGACAAAATAAATAGGGGTAAAATAGAAAATCAATACAAAAAAATAGAGACAACTTTCAAGCGTCTCTTATATATAAGAACATGCTATAAGCATCAAATGTCTCTTATAATAAGAAACGGAGGGAGTATATAATTATAATTTTTCCAGTCCTCTTTATTTGAATTGTTTTTTGACCTTGCTCTTTATTTGAATTTTTGAAGCTTATCTTCCTTTTTAATGTGCCTCGTAGTCAGAGAGAATTCGGGGGAACATTTTAGGGAGAATAAAAATCGGAATAGATATCCTCCAATTTTCTAGAAAGTTCATAAAGTAAAAGAAACTGGCCCCACGAATCAGAGCATGAAATTTGCAAGTGAGCCCAATATCATGTCGTGTAAGTTATTGCTTTATGTTTTCCAATTTATTAATTACACAAGTATATCACATACATAAATTATAACATAATAGTTGCACCTTATTTTCCACTTTAATGCGTTAAAGAAAATCAAAATATACATTCTGCAGTTTTATTGAATATCTATCAAGGGAAAAAATCTATCATCACAAACAAGTGCATAGATATATATTCTTGGAGTCTTTTTACAAAAAAAAAAAAAAAAACCTGCCTTGAAAATGAAGAGACCTTGAATCACTATTAGAATAATTCCAACTTTTTTTTGAGTTTTTTATTAGTTTTCAATCATTATTAAAATATTAAAATGAAAATATTAAAATACGAAAATGCTAAGAATATAACTCATTATTTATTTGATTTTTGGTTTTATTTATATTTTGTTGTTGGCAATTATTGTTAGCGTTTAATTTGTTGGGAGGTAATTATATTTTTTGAGAATACACGGCAAAAATTAAGCAAACTCTATAGTTACATAAACTTGCAAACCCTTTTTAATATCTTCCAAAATGAAACTCGCCTTTTCACACTGAAGAGGCATTGAAGGACTGAAGATAATTATATTCTTTGTTGTTCAGTTTTTTTCCTTAAGTTTTACAATATATATAATCGTCGTTTTTTTGAAATAGATATTCTCCAGTTTTGTACCATGTTCATTAAGGGGAAAAAAAACTGCCCCCGCGAATCAAGGCATAAAATTGGCATGTGAGTCCAATATACTGTTGCGTGAATTATTGCTTTATGTTTTGAAATTTCTTAATTGCATAAGTCAATCACATAATGAAAAATAAATTATAACAAAATGGGTGTACATTATATTCCATTTTAATGCTTTTAAAAAACAAAATATATATTCTCCAGTTTTATTGCATATCTATTAGAGAAAAAAATTGACTATCACAAGCATGTGCATAGACATATATTCTTGAAGCTTAAATTTCTTCTTAGGGGGGAAAAACTGTCTTGGAAAATGAGGAGACCTTGAATCACCTGTGGAATAATTCGAATAACTATATAATTACTTGCATCCTTTTCAATATTTTGGAAAGTGAAGACATGATGAACTGCTTTCTGGAGTGATGAAGTGTTATGTTTGTTTGCTTCTTTTTTCGAATTTCTATATTAGTTTTAAATCATTTTTAAAATATTAAAATACTAAATTGTTAATAATATAAAGTAACCACTTATTTCGGGAAGAGTAATGATAATGAGAGCAATTTTGATTTTTTGTTTTATTAGATTTTTACCGATATTTGGGAAATGAAGAGACCATGAATTGCTTTCTGGAGCAATGAAAATTGAAAAGGTTTAAATTGCTTCTGCCAGGTGTATGTTAATTAGAATTTAAAGTGCTTTCTTCTTCTTTTTTTTTGAATTTCTATATTAGTTTTCAATCGTTACTAAAATATGAAAAATCAAAATAAAATACTAAAATGTTAATAATATAGAGTAACCGCTTATTTATTTGCCTCAGGTTTTGGGAAGAGTAACAATAGCAATTTTGATTTTTGGTTTTATTATATTTTCACCGAAAGTTCCAGGGTCAGAAATTTCTGTTTTGTTGGTGGTAATTAATTGTTAGCATTTTATTTATTAGAGCACTAATAGCCTTTATAACTCTATCCTGTTAGTACCTTTAGCCTCTGTGCAAGTTCTAACAATATTAATAAAGTAAAATTAAATATTTAATTAAGGGAAAATATATATATTAAATTAAAAATTGAGAAAAAGCATAGATACCTTCAAAATGGTTTTCTTCAGTTTGTAATGTAAAATGTGTTATGCAATATTTAGGCTTTGATCTTTGCCCAATACCTACAAGGGATCAGGCACCAAGTGAAGGGAAATTAAGGGGAAAACAAGAATAAAATAGTGCAGTTACTAACTCTAACATTAATTTTGTGTTGATTGTCATTGGTGATTGTTTGAGGTTATGAGCATGGTTGGACATGTAATTAAATACTTGCAAAATGTGGTGTCTTGGCCTTTGTACGTGATTGATATATAGATGTTCCCATGCCATGACATATTTCTTATTGCATGTTGATGATCAAGCATGCTAATGTTGTTGTTAGTGACTATTGCTATTGATATTTTAATGAAATCTCACTCTTCTCTTGCAATGTAACAACATAGGACCAAGCAGCTCCAGAGGCAAGAGCAAGCAAGATGAAGAATGAGGGAAGAAAGGCTATGTTTTTTAATATGTTTCGAAGGAAGCTTATATATATGCTTAATGTTAGAAAATCAAGTTTGCGTATGTGTGTGTCTTGTGTTGTTTTGTGTGTATGTGGACCAACATCCGAGTAGGGGTGGAAATAGGCCAGGCGGCCTGTCAGGGGCCTATGGCCTGGCCCGCATTTGGCCTGGCATGGCCTGTTTCCTAAAAAAGACAGGCTCAGGCCTGTT
Organism: Neltuma alba; assembly: GCF_004799145.2. Classification (NCBI taxonomy): domain Eukaryota; kingdom Viridiplantae; phylum Streptophyta; class Magnoliopsida; order Fabales; family Fabaceae; genus Neltuma; species Neltuma alba. Next base: position 91,624 of record NW_021635905.1, on the reverse strand, counting down.
TGAAGGCCTGTTTAGTTAAACAGGCCAGGCTTCGGCTTTTTAAAAAGCCTGTTAAGCCTGTTAGGCCGGCCTGGCCCTGTCAGGAATTTATAATGATAATATATGAAAAAATTAATTAATGCTATTATTGTTAATATACTCTTTTAATTTATTTTTTAATTTTAATATATAGTTAATAGCTTAATCTTTTCTTAGATTTTGAAGTTTAGATGACAAGTGAAGATAAAAATATAATTTAAAATAATAATATTAATAAATAATGTGATTTTTAAATCTTAAAAATATAAAGAAAATAGGAAAGAAAAATTTTGTTCCAAGAATGATAAATTAACTAACTTACATATTATATTAATTTAAGTATGATACCCTCTTTATTCATTATAAAATTAGTATTTTTTTCCTCTTTATTTATTTGTCTTAATTTTAATTTTTTGTGTGTACTTAAACGTAGTCTTATTCCAAATTTTAACATATAATTACAATTAGTTTTCAATAATATTCTTATAAATTATAATTAAGATTTAAAATAGTACTTATGATACTAAAATTTAAATAAAAGACAAGACTAAAAATTAAATTATTATGTACGTTTTTTTTATCTTAGCTTTTTTAAAAAAATTAATTATTATAATTTGAATTTTTTAAAAATACAGGCCTTTTAACAGGCTTCAGGCCAGGCCAGGCCTTTATACAGGCCAGGTTCAGGCTGAAAAGTAAGCCTGTAACAGGCCACAGGCCAGGCTCAGGCTAATAGGCTCCAAAACAGGCCTGGCCTGTTAAGAGCAAAGCCTGGCCTGGCCTGGCCTGTTTCCACCCCTACATCCGAGCAGGTCAAATATAGCCTAGCATTTTTCAAAATAAGTATGCATGCAATTAATGGTTGAATATGCATGTCAAATGAGTATTCCTACAACAATATAAAGGTGACAAATACAATAATATAAAGGTGACAATTTTATAACTGTAGAATAAAAAATAGAAACTTTAATATATTAAATATCATAATAATAGTTTTATAGAATATTTGATCTGACCCATTCTTTTTTCTTTTTTTTCGGTTCTAAAGAAAGAGATGGGATTCTGAGGAAAAAAGAAGAAGAAAGTGAAAAATGAGAGAACTCCAATCTTATATATGCAATGGATTCTGGTCATTAATTAATACTATGAACTTCGTATATATAAAGCAAAAGCCTTTTAACAAACACATCCAATGACTAGATCCCAATCTTCCTTTATTAGAATGCACCAATGTCCATTTCGCCTATATAAAGCACTGGTTGGTAACATTTAATCACCAGAACAAACATGGGGAAGTCTTCTGTTAAATTGATGTTCTTATTAGCTGTTTTGATCATTGCATCAAGTAAGATTTGTCATTGTTTTGCTATGTTATATTCAATGCAGATTTTTCATTCGCTAGCAAGTCTATGTTCAGAACTTCAAAACTAACTGCAAAGAAATATTTATTCCCTTGTAAATATTTATGCAGATGTGTGTGAAGAAACTGAAGCAAGGTATCGTGTGATAAATTGCCGTAACTGTCCATGTCCTTGCAATTTTTCAGTAGGATGTCGTTGTCGTGCTCCAGAGCTGTCTTTTCAAATGCAAGCCAGCAACCAATCTTCTCCAACTAATAATAATGGCTGGAAACATATGTAATATCTTCATTATGCGACAACCAACCCTGTTTCGATGAGAATGTTTATGTAATAACATGTTCAATAAATAATAAAATTTATGGCGCATATATCCCCATTATCTGTATGATATCACTGTACCGTTCATTTATGCGTGCTTTTGAAATGCAAATAATACCATATAATGGATTCAATATAAATTATATAGTTGATATTAATACTCCCTCTGATTCTAAATAGAATATTCATTTTATAATGTAATTTACATTATAAAATAAGTTTTATATTTAAAACTGGAGGGTATCATTTTATTGATATTGACGTTGAAAGACTCAATTTTCACTTGCATAGAAAGATAAAGATAGATTTTCAGAAGCCTCCAGAAGAATTGAACCTTGATATGACAACCTGTATATATTACTTAGAGTTGATTTAAGTGACAAAAATATAACTTGCTTCATTTTCCACTTTTAAGACATGAACAAAACAAACTAAGGACTTCGTAAATAATTGATACGCGCTATGAGAATACTCTCTCCGTTTCTTATTATAAGAGACATTTAATGCTTATGGCATGTTCTTATATATAAGAAACGCTTAAAAGTTGTCTCTACTTTTTTGTGTTAATTTTTTATTTTACCCATATTTATTTTGATTCCAACTCATGCTCTCTCTCCCTCCCACTTCTCTTTCCGTTAATAATTTAATTGTTTTCTTTCATGCTCTCTCTTCTTATTAATGAGGGCATTTTGGGGAAAAAATTATACTTTTTACATATTGATTGTTCTTAACTAATTTTAACTAATTTTTTATCAACGTAATTTCAGTTGTTCATATCTTATAATAAGGAATGGAGGGAGTACTGTTTACTGACTTACTACCGATTAACCCTAGCATTTAATGCGATTCTTAATTAATTATTTTTAGCTTTAATTCAAAAAAATTGATCCACACATTCTACACCCTCATTATATGCGCCCTTATGAAACAAATCAAACACGACTATAGCCAGCTTAGGTCAAGTGTCTTATGCCATTATGGTCCTTAATATAAATACCTTGTAACATATTTTCACATACTAAGAAATCCATTAAATTGATAAAAAAAATTTTATTTTTTATCCTTATTAAAGTTTTTTCCTCTCTAAATATAGTTTTACAAATCATTCTCATACCTCTATATTCTTTTTCCATCTTCAATAGGAATTGACTGAAGCTAAAATTGAAAAACAAGAATTAAATATACTACATCTGACTTGTATTTCGGATTAAAACTTTTCTCTACAAGTAATTTGACTTTTAGGACAGGAGTGCTATCTATTAGATCGAGTTTGTAGCTGAATATCCAAACATGCATTTTAACAACTAAAAATAGCATAACAATAAATACTCAATCATATGAAAATTTATGAATTCCAATTTAGATAATCAAAGCTCACACAAAAAATTACAAAATATTGATAGGTAAATTTACAACTATAAGCACACATTTTAATTGACAACTAACGATAGCAAAATAATAATTGTAATTAGAAAACTTAACCTAGTGAATGTAAACAATTTCATCTGAGTTTTGTTATTTATTTTTGAGAAAATTCTAAAAAAGTTTGAATATACAAAATAGCAATTCAAACAGCTAACACTTAAAAATGATAGGGAAGGAAGTAAGGCTTGAATTGGTATTTTGAAAATATTGTAAAATTACTCATATACCCTTTTGTGACAAAAATGTCATGAAATGTGTTATTTATAGTTTAACACTTATAATTACTAATTTAACATTTGTCATTTTCAGTTTGCTACTTGTTAATTAACTAAAATAATGAAAAAAAAGTTATAAAACTTATGATTTACAGTTCAATACTTGTTATTACCGATTCAATAATTATTATTTTTAATTTATAACTTGTTGATTAATTAGTTAACTAAAATAATGGAGAACCAGAAAAAAAAAGTTATAAAATTTGTCATTTTCAGTTCAATACTTGTCATTGAATACCGGTTCAACACTTATAATTTTCAATTTTATTAACATTATTTAACAAATGGGTAATTTTATGACATTTTTAAAATGCTAGCTTATGTTTTATTTTTTTTTCCTGTCATTTTGAAGTGTTAGTTGTCTAAATTAAAATTTGATTTTTTAGGAATTTTTTCTTTATTTTTTATATTGATAATTACACCTACTAAACCTATGGGTTTCTTTTTCTTTTTTTTCTTTTGCCGAAACCTATGGGTTTCTTTATAGCATGTGCTTTCCGGTAAAATACAAACTGTAACACCCCAAATTTTCTAACTCAGGATAAGCAGAAAAGAGAAAATTCATTAAAATTATTTAATGACCAAATAAAATTGGAGAAAATTATGGAATATTGATTTTCAGGGTTTAGAGATATTTTGGAAAATTTATTTCCCCAAAAATGGCTTAAATAATTTTAATAGATAATTTTAAGAGGAAAATGGCTTATTTTCCCAAAAAATTTTGGAAAAATACTTAGAGATTTATATTTAATCTGAAAATTTTAGGATAATCATGTAAGATAGTAAAGAAGATAACTGAGGCATAAGATCCTTAAAATTGGTTAACGACTAATTTCTAGAATTAAGAGTTATTTTCTTGGAAAATTCAAGAAAAATAGTTATGAGTTAATTTTCTACCCAAAATTTTTAGAGAAATTATTTTACAGGTGAAAGAAGCTAATGGATAAGAAAGATCCATATAAAACATGATGGAATAATTTCTGGGTTTATCTCATTATTTCAGAATTATAAAGGAAGGATGAAATTGAAAGAAAGCATTGCGTGTAAGGGCAAAATGGACATTTTGTTTTTACTCCCACATCACACACACCTCACACGTGTACCTTGCCCTTTTAATCATCAGATCACTCACGCGGTCACGCCCCTCTTTCATTCCATTTCTGCGTCCCGTGGAGAATAGAGAGGGAGCGTGGAGAGTTAAGTAAACAGAGACGGCGACGGGGGAGGCCGAAGGCAAAGGTAGTGATCGGAGGTGCTTGGGTCACATGCAAACCGATTAATCTTATATGGTAAGCCTCCTGATCATTCTCCTACCCTTTTCTTTTCGGTTTTGTGCGTGGTATGGCTGTAATGGAGAGAGAGAGTTGGGGTGGAGAAAGAAAGTGAAGGAAAGAAGAAGAGGATCGGTGAGCTCATGTTCTATGGCAAAATTGAAGTGTGTGGTGGTAGTTTTTGAGCTTGCATGTCCCTTCCTTTGCCTCTGCGTTACTGTCTGAACAGAGTGTGTGGGGGTATATGCTCGATGGTTCATAAGCTTCGAGTTTATGGAGCTAAGTTGAGGGCTGAAACTGATATAAGTATATAGATGTGTATAATTCTCTTCCCCTGATCTGGTTCGTCGAAACAGAGACCAATATTTCTTGGTTTGTGTTGTGTTGAGTTGCATGTGGGATTTCTTACTCTGTTTGTGATCACCGAAAACAGGGACCACAGTTGCTGCTATGGTGCTATCGGATTTATGGGTAGAGGAAAGATTGATAATATATATATACATATATACGCTGGATTTTGTGGTTTTAGCCGAGAGCTTTGGTGTTGACTGCTCTTTGGTTGTTGTTTTGTGTTTGGCCGAAAGGAACTTTATATTTGTGGGTGTGAAGTTGAAGTAATCAAATAGAATAAATCTGGTGTGTGTGTGTGTGTGTGTGTGTGTGTGTTCACACATATAACTATGCTTGCTATTCGAATTGAGATTTGTTGATGTTGGGGGTGTGAGTCTCGAATATGGAATTCCGAAGATGGAACATGGTTATTGAAAGTTGAGTAAGATAGGAATGAATTAATTTTATGAAAAGCATTTCCCCACGAGCTTAAGACATGGAAAACGAAGGGAATGTCAGATTAAGGTGCTGTAATGGTGATTTCCAAGGTTGGAAGTGATTTTCAGATTTAAGTGATGAAAGGATTAATAAAGAAGTGGAGGTTGGGGAAGTGTATGACTGGCAGGGAATTGACCGTGAGGTTTGGGTGTGTTTTATGGTTAAAAGGTTGAGTAGGGAATGTAAGTTTTTAAGGAGGATAAGGAGAAAAATTTAAGTGTTATAAGGTGAATAAGTATGGTCAAAGATTAGTGTTGGGTATGTGTTGAAAATCAGGAAAATTTCCAGATTTGAAGTAAAAACATTTAAAAATTGATTTCAACATTTGTATGGGTATAAAATAATTTTAGCATTTTGGAGAAGGACCCTGGTGTAAATACTTGAGGTAGTTAAGTATGATTAAATATTTTAAAAGGTTTTAAAGAAAAGTAAGGAATAGACTAATAGTTATAGAATGAAAAATGGTAGATTTTGGGGATCAAAGAAATTAAGCTAGGAATTGATTTGAAATTTTATTGTCATCAGGGTCTGTTTGAGGTTTCCAAATGATGGAAGGAAATTGTAAATGGATTGATTGATAGTCATTATGTTTGGAAATTATTTAAAGGTATGTATTTGGAAAATTCTCAATGGAACAGTTAATGGCTAAGTTATGGGTTAAAATTGGTAAATGATAGAAGTTATTAGAAAGGCTGTTGGAGGAATACTAGACCAAAGTTTAAGAAGGTCAATAGATAATTGGAAATTAAAATTTCTTAGCTTGGATTTAAATAATAAGTATTATGTTAATTGTTAATGAAAGTTAACAAAGCTTATAGAATTATTTTGGAGAAATAAGGTTAAATGAGGATTATAGTAATATATATAAATATGTGTATGTGTGTGTGTGTGTATCTTTACTTTTTCCATGATACCAACCACTTAATAGTGGAATTGAAATTGGAATTGGGGACACGGCGTTACCCTTAAATGCTATAATTAAAGATAATATATTTGACCAAGATTACCAGTTATTAGTAACAGTATGGGTTGAGATAAGGAAAGAAACCCTCCATAGTGAATATATTGAATAAGAAAATTGTCCAAGATGACCAACTATTATATAAGGGTAGAATTTAAAGAAGGTTAGTTAATTTATAAATTATATTGGATCAAGTGTTAATCTACCCTTACTAACATAATAGGTTTTGATATTTGCAAAAACCCACTGAGGAAGCTAAAAGAAAGGAACAAAGTAATGTTTAATTTTGAAGCGGAAGGCTTAGGTAGTAGTTCTTTTCTACCTTATACTTATGTATGATTGCTGCATGTTTGTTTGTACCACATTGCTTTTCTAAAGCATGAGAACATGTAATCCTTAATTCCCTGCATGGATTATTTAGCCGTGATCCCGTGTAGCTGATAGACATAGGGTAGCATCTGCCAATTATTTGCGCATTATTTATTGAGCTTGTCTATCTGTCATTGCGCATAAATGCTTAACTGCATTAGCTTGCAAGGTTATGTTCTACTTTGGCTTGTTTTGTATGCTTTATGTAATATGCATTTGTGTTTGCTGGAAATTACTACTACAGGAATTCGTTTGAATCTCACCCTCCCTTCCTATAATATACAGCTAGGGCAAGTAATTCCAAGGGAAAAGAAGTGGAGTTATAATCAGGAGGGCTAGATAAAGAGCAGGAATGCCTGCTGTATTTTGCATATGATTAATAGTGTATGCTTATCATATTTTGATTATACCTATACCCATGCTATAGGACAAGTAGCTATTACTTGTCTATTGTAAATACTATTTTGTAACCTCCATAAGGAGGTAATGTCTTGCCGAGCGTAGGTAAGTGCTATCGATCTAGTTATTGCAATATTCTAGTATTATATTACAGGATTTCACTACCAAAAAACATCTGATTAGTAACGAAATTTACCGACGGAATTTTTATTTAGCGACGGAATCATATTACTGACGGAATTAGCGACGGAATTGGTTCCGTTACTAATTTTTTCTTCACTAATTGGATTACTGATGGAATTGAAATTCCGTCACTAATTCTGTTGGTAATTACCGACAGAATTGCATATTCGTCGCTAATATATTTTTTAAAAAAAAAAATTAAAATGCCACCTCACCTTTACCGCCACATGTCAACACCTCATCTCCGCATGTTGCTGCTACCTTACCTTTGCCACCACGTGTCGTTGTCACCTCACCTCCGCTGCCACGTGTCGCTGTCACCTCACCTCTGCTGTCACGTATCGCTATCTCACATGCCACCTTGTATTACCACATGTCGCCATCATATAATTCCTCCTCAAAGTGACTTCTCCATTACTCGAATCAAAGACCTCATTTGTGCACACACGCGACTTCATCAGTTGAGCTACAAGCCTACAATGAACTTACTAACTTATTATGCAAAATTAAATATATATATATATAATATTCTCTTACACAAATAATTATATATACACATATATATTATTAGAAACTAAAAATAAACTATATGATAATTTTAATCATAACTATTTTTGTAACAAAATAATTTTTAGATATTTGTTTTACTATTTATTTCATAATGCTTTATTTTTTAAAAAATTATTTTAAATATAATATTAATTTCCAATGACACTAATTTTTAATTTTAAATAGTAAATATTTTTTTCATAAATATATTTTTTAAATTTAATTCTTTTATTTAACATTCGTAAGATATATAATTTAATTATATATTTATTATTATATTATATTATATTATACTTTAGCCACTGAAATTAGTGACGGAATAATTTTCCATCGCTAATTCTGTGGCTAAATTAGCCACGGAAAAGTATTTCGTCGCAAATTTTAATTATAAAATTTTAGCCATGGAATTTTCCGATAGAAAAAATCTGTGGCTAATTCCGTGGCTAAGTTTAGCGATAGAATTTTCGTAGGTAATCCGTTAGAAATTAGCGACGGAAATTATTCCGTCACTAATTCTGTCAGTAATTAGCTTTTTTTTTTTTTTTGTAATGTTTCCACGCATGAAGTCAATTTAGGTGAGAGTAGGCATCTATAATGTCAGGGCTTGGTGGATCACTTGTCAGAATTTTTCTAAAAAGTTTTTATTATCTCAAACAGCAAATTCCAAATGTTAATCACAGGTTCGATCTTGCATTGTAATTCTGTTATCAAATGATTTATGTTTTAAAAAATTTTTCTAATTTTTCCATGATGGAGACCTAGCATTTAGTGATCCACAGGCTTTATATTAACTATATTAGTACATAGAAGGTTAGGCGTTGCACAAACCATATGCAGTAGGTATAAAGGGGTTACCACATCCTTCAATGACAAATTATTTAATGGGTAAAAATTATCACCACCCATTTGTCTTTGTTGCGATGCACTCTTCCGCAATTCAATTTCTTTTACTGCGTTCGTTTTCTATATCTTCAAGTGGTCCGAGGAAGAATACAATCCAACGCGTCTCAATGTCCTGGTCAAAGACATAAAGCGGAAACTGACATAATAAGGTGTCTGGTGATGACGGAACGTAGGCTTGTTTTATATCTTGTCTCACTATTGTTAGTAACTATGGTCATTCAGCATAACTGGGGAACAAAAAAAAGAGGAGGCTAAATTATATAGAATATTCTTGAACTTTGGGGCAGTTATGTATAATCTTCTTGATATTTCAAAGTTTAAATTTAACCTTCTTATCTTTTACTCTTTTTATTATGAATCTCTGACCATTAACTTGCCATAATCTTTTAATAGAAATTGTCACATCAGATTAATAAAAAAACACATCACATTCTATGTGGTATCCTACATGACATGCATCTCATGTAAGCTGATAATAATATAATAATTATATCATTTTTACATAATATTTAAAATGTCATTTTATCATTAAAAAATATCCTAATTCTCATTGTGTCTCCTGGCTGCTTGGATGCCCTTTCACCTTTCAATTAAGCACCTTGGTGCCCCAGATTATTGAAGTGATGGAAAGCTTCCGGTCCTATTCTTTGTTCTTATAACAAGACTTGTCATAATATCAGCCGCAATAAAAAGGCCCTCAGGGGGGGGGGGGAAACAGAAAAAAGAAGAAGAAATGACTCGTCATGTTTTTCTTTCGTTTCATGTGAAAGGAAAAACAGTGTTCAATGTTGAATTGAAACTATTCTTTCGTCCCAATATCGATTTCCATGAGAAATTTCCACGCGGCGAGACGAATTACGGTTTTTAATAGTAAAATGACATTTTAACCTTCATGTAAAAATGATATGATTACTATAAAATCATTAGCTTGCATAAATCATATAGAATGTCTCATAAGATGCAAGATGTCTTTTATTAATTAATATGGTATGACAATTTTGATCAAAAAGATAACGTCAAGTTATTGATAAAGAGTTCACAATAAAAGAATAAAATATCATGGGGTTAAATTTAAACTTTGTAATATTAAAAGGTTATATAAAACTGCTTCATTTTGACCTATATATATATATATAACTGCTTCATAGTTCAGGAGTGTTCCGTATAATTTAGCCTAAAATTACCTTCAAAAGAGTTCAACTTTGTTGTCCGACTAATAATCGAATATTTTATTGTTTTTCAATTTCATACGTCACAATAATGAAAGCAATTAAAGCTGAAATTGACATGATGATAACTCTGAAATAATATGGCATCACGCCTTTTTCTGAAATTTCTGGTCATCTCACTTTCAGGCCTAATAAACTTCGAAGAAGAACAAGTTTAATAAGCCTTGAATCTATTTTTGACCAGGCTTTTTTCAAAAAGAGTTCAAATTTATATTTTGAAAATTATTTATTTTTTTATCATTTTTGAGACTCTAAAAAACTCTGCTGTTGAAATTGAAAATTATAAATTAATTAGAGATCAACATGTACAGAAACCAACCTTTTAACTTAAACCTAAACTATTGCATGCATTAAATCTAAATTTGATTATTTACATAATGTATTGATATATAAAAATAACATATAAAATAAAATTATATGTAGAATTCACTTAATTTATTTATTATTTTTAGCTCATTTTTAAGTCATCTGAATGCATTCTTATGAAAAAATTCCTAACAAACAACCCTGAATATATGAAATTTCAATTCAGTACTTAACATTTCAAAATGATAGGAAAAAAAGTGAGGCCTTAGCTGGCATTTTGAAAATGTTTTGAAATTATCCATATGCCCTTTTTTTTTGGATTTCTCCCTCCTGTATTCCACACCCTTTGGATGCAGATTAAGGGTGTGTTTGGGTGACCCCAAACCATGGTTTGGGGAAACCATGGTTTGGGGAATAGATCACCCAAACACCCCCTCCAAAAACCAAAACCATGGTTTTGACTCCAAAACCATGGTTTTGAAAAAAGCAAATTTTTTTTGCTTTTGGAGAAAAAAGGGAGAGTGTGAGGGCCTATATGATATGTATCTTGTTATTTTTTTTATAAACATATTTTTTTATAAATATATTTAATCTTATATTTTATAAATATATATACACATTAATTATTTATTAATTATATTATCTTATGTATTATTAATTATGTTGGTAAAAAACATATTATTAACAATTTTATTCCTTCAAATTAAAATATATCATAAAATCTATTTTTTCTGTAATTATCATATTAACTTATGTCTTTTTTTTAGTAATTTGTATATATAAAAAGTGTTTCTGATAACAACTATCCAAACACTCTCACTTCTCAGAATCACTTTTTTACAAAATCTATTCTTCACAGAATCTATTTTTCCCAGAATCTATTCTCCAGAATCACTTTTCCAAACCACGGTTTGGTTTCATCCAAACACACCCTAAATCCGAAGTCGCCCCAGGTGGGACTTCCCAGGATCGAGCCCATACACTGGTGGGATACGTGGCGCCTTGCCTTCCCCTTGTCAACCAAGCGGACTAACCCTACCGAGCATCCATATGCCCTTTATAACAAAAGAAAAGTTATTAAACATGTCACTTTCACTTCATAATTCGTTACCTAACTAACTAAAATAATAAAAAAACAAAAAAAAATGAAACTTATCATTTTCAGTTCAACATTTGTTATTATCAATTTAAGACTAGCTATTTGATATATGGGTAATTTTATAATATTTTCAAAATACTAGTTCATGCCTCATTTCTTTTCTCATTATTTTGAAGTGTTGTGTCTCTGAATTTGAATTTCGTATATTCAAGTTGTTTTCAGGGATCTTCCCTATTATATTCATCCCTCCGCAGAAATAATGAGAAGCATGCCTAGCTAGGCTTGTTGTCAGACTAATAAAATAAAATAAAATAATGTTTTCATATTTCGTAACTAGTAAAGTCACCCCCGCAACATTCAGCGAAATTACACAATGGACGATAAAAATAATAGTTTAGTTCATGTTGGTGCGAACAGGAGAGATTCCTGTTACCTACCTTTTTTTTTTTTTTTTTTGATCAAATGAAACACTTGATATTAAAGAAAGCAACGGATACAGAACTAGTTCCAAAGGGAAACGAAACAAGCATAAGTAGTACAGAAAACAAAGGGAAACAAAAGAACATGACACAGGATTAACCAACGCCATCACGAGTCCTCACAACTTCAGTGGTCAGATCAGTAGTAGCCATTGGAGTACATCTACTCGTCTTAGTCGTGTCAATGAAAAGGAGAACGTCCAAAGAAGGTGATGGTGTTTGGACCTACCTCGGAGGTCACAACTTCCTGGGTACCAAAATTGCTAGAAAATCAGCAGCAAAGTTCCCCTCGTGTAAGGAGAAAGAGAAAAGAAGACCAAAACGAGAGGCCATCAACTCCAAAGTATCCTTAAGCACATGCCATCCTGCCCATTCACATCTCGAAAAGGAAGAGTGAGTAACACAATCGATTAAATCAGCATTATCAGACTCAATGATGACCTGTTTCAGATTTAATTCCTTACACAGTAATATGGCTTTGCATACTACCACTAACTCAGTAATAAAATTAGAGTGAGTACCCACTAGTTCACCAAAGGCCTATATGAACTCCCCATTATGATCGCGGCAGACTAGACCAATTGTTGTCGAGTCATCATCAACCAAGAATGATCCATCATAGTTAATTTTGATCCACCCATGAGGGGGAGGAGTCCACACAGCTTGATCAGTTAGTGTTTCACAAGCCTCCTCATGGTAAGATTGCTGGAGGGTTGATGATAATGATTATTTTTATAATTAAATAGGCATAGATTTTGAAATATATTTAGTGAAATTTGTGGATAATTTATACCTATTTAACCATCTTTTATTAATGTATCTTCTTATAAGATAAAAGACGATTTTTGCATAAAATCTACTCAAATCTTTTATTATTTTTAATGCAGGAGATATAAAATTATTGAAAGAAGAAAATATCACAAATAAAAGATGAGGCAAAAGGGGAGCAACATATGCAGCAAATAATATATATATATATATATTCACATATTAGGAGGATCAAAGGCGTGAAGTTCATGAAAGAAGCAAATCCTCAATTATGATTTAATATTATATTGAAGGATATAAAGGCTGAAGAGGCGTGCGGCGTGTGGATTCAAAAATAGTAAATCGGTTGCAATATGATATAGTATATTATATTGACTGCAAGGAAGAAGATAAAGCATCCGTGATAACGCAAGGCAAATCATGATGAGATATAATATATTATACTATTGGATATATATGGATGGAGATGGATAAGAGGCGGGGATCCACGGGAGAGAAGACACGCAACAATTATAAATAGGTACCGGGGATAGCAGCGAATGGACATCTCGACTTCTTCGTGCTATTGAGCGGCAGCGAGAGCTGAAGGCAGAGAAGAAGCAGCGAGTAGAGAGCGGCAGAATCCATTTGTAATTCTTGGTTCCGCTGTGACGGCAGTGAGGAATCGAGACAAGCAGACTGGAGGTAGCAAGCAGAGGTGGCGATTCTCTTTCTAGCGACAGCGGAGAAGGACGCCTCATAGATTTGTTTTCCTCTTTCCATCTTTATCCTTTTGTTAAATCTGAACTCTTTCTTTTCAGTTTGAATTTTATTTTTATGGATTTTATTTTAGCCATGTGTGGCTAGTTTTCTTCTAGACTTAGAGTAGCTATGAACTTACGTATAGATTAGACTTTGTTTTCATTTAATGAATTATGCTTGATGTTAATTTTGGTTACTTGATCTTGGTTTAATATATCTGTTTAATGTTTGGCCATCATTAAATATGAGTTTGAGCATTGAGGTTAGCCTTGACGAAGGAAATCTTAATTAGGCTCTAGGATTGAGTAATATGGGATTAGATTTTTATTTGATTTGCGAGTAGGATAGAAATATACCTAGGAGCCCCATATAATTGATGAAGAGTGAAATTATTTTATCCTCTTAAGTATTTGAGTTAGACATAACCTTATTACTTAGGAGAGAGTTATAAGTGGATCGAAAGACACTTTTAGCTATAAATACTCTAGATTAACTAAATTAACATTGAGACTAATTAGTTAAATAAAAAGCAAAAGTCTATGAAACTAGTAAGGGATTAGTAACTCTAAGTTGCCTTTAATATTGAATTTTTTCTGTCTTTAGTCTTTTTATCCGATCGTTCATAATTCAGCTTGCTTAACTTAATTGAAAATAGGAACTTTAGTGCCTAAACACTATTTTGTCTAATTCTCTGTGGGAACGATACTCTATACTTACTCTTTATTACTTGATCGACACGTGCACTTGCGTTATTCACAAATTGTGTGCATCAGTTGACTAGAATTCCATAACCCCTCTATGAGCTCTCATAAGTACTCCATGAGGATCTGGGGATTTGGTATTAAAAACTACATCATTCCGCTCGTTCCATATTCCCCACAAAAGCCATGCAATAAAAGAGACATCAAAGTCTTGGAGTCTTTCTAATGATAGAGAATGCTAAGTATCTAGGAATCAAACGAGATAATATTGGATTTATCGTTTCGGGCACTTAAATAACAACCAAACCAAATACATATCACCTAAGGACAGAAAAATAACATATGTTCAAGAGTTTCAGATTCTTCAAACATAGTGGGCAAAGGGGGTTCAGAGCACAGTGGCACTGAAACAGAACATCACGTGTAGGAACAGATTTTGAACAGCATCTCCAAATAAAATGAACAATCCGAAGCAGAGCTTTAATTTTCCAAAGATCACACTAGAATTCTTTTGGATAGGCAAAGGATGTGCTTGGTCATGGGGGGACAAAGTTACTGAGCAATTTGAGTTTTTTGTAGCCTGCCTTCACATTAAAGTGACCATTACGAACTATAGGCCAGATTAGCTTGTCCTTGTGAGAGGTATATTCTAAAGTAATATCACTAATCAGTGATAAGATATCGCTAGGGATTAGCCCATAAAGAGAGTTCAGGTTCCAATTACCATCAGAGATTAAAGAATCTACAGTTGCATTAGAGTTTACCTTGTTGTCTTGGATCTGATTTAATGATTTACCCTTTAATCTAGGAATCCACATATCATTTCATAAGCTAATAGAATTACCATTGCCCAGCAACCAGTGACAATCCTGTTTCAAGACAACACGGCCTGTTAAGATGCTACTCCAGATCCATGAAGCTTTATGCCCCTTTGCTGCCGTCATAAAAGTATCATTAGGGAAGTAGATCCCTTTCAAAACCCTATACAGTAAAGAATCATCATTCTAGACAATGTGCCAAGCAATCTTTGCGAGGAGCGAGTCATTAAGGGCCTCAAAATCACGAAATCCCAGCCCACCTTCAGCTTTAGGAAGAGTCATATGTGCCCAAGAACGCCCATGAATACGACATCTAGAACCAATTCCACCCCACCAAAAGTTAGAAATCAGACTATCCAAATCCTTACAAGTTTTCCTGGGGAATTTGAAGCAGGACATGGGATAAATTGTCACTGCATTAACAACTGCTTTGATCATGATTTCTCGGCCAGCAAAGGATAATAAATTTTGGCTCCATCCTTGTATTTTCCTCCCTACCTTCACTTTAACGTAAGCAAGAGCTTGTTGTTTAGATTTGCCCCATAAATTTGGAATTCCCAGATAGTTTTCAGGGCCAACTAAGATCAGGATGCCCGGAATATTACTCACTTGGTCTCTAATTTAAGGAGGACTATTCTTTGAGAAGATAAGGCCAAATTTATTGAAGTCAGCTCGTGAGGCTACACAGCATTTGTTTAAGAGAAAGGCCAATCTACGACAATTATCTCTATCAGCATTCATAAACAAGAGAGCATCATCAGCGAAAAAGGAATGAGAAAGCACAGTGCATTGATTAGAGAGTTTCATACCTTTCAAAGCTTTACTTTCCACATTTTTAATTAGCATGCAAGAGAAGGCTTCTGCAACTAGAATGAACAAGTAGGAGGAAAGTGGATCATCTTGCCTCAACCCTCTCCCCGGTAAAATGGAGCTAATCTGCCATCCAGAAAGACAAATATTCAACTGTACTGAAGAAACACAGGCCATAACAAACTGAATCCATCTATCACAAAAGCCAAGCTTAACCATAACAAATCTTAAGAAGTCCCACTCCACCCTGTCATAAGCTTTACTCATGTCCATCTTGAGGGCAAACTCAAATTTTCCCCTAGAATTTTTCCTCTTCAAATAGTTAAAGACTTCATGTGCAATTATAATATTATCATGAATGAGTCTGCCAGGTATAAAAGCTCCTTGGTTAACCGAAATATAGCAATCCAACAAAGGTTTGATTCAGTTTGCCAAAAGCTTAGAGATGATTTTGTAAGAAAAGTTACACAACCTGATAGAACGAAATTGAGTAATCATCTCTGCTTTCTCTACTTTAAGAATTAACACAATATTTGTGCTGTTCAACTTGCTCACATCACCAGTACCATTAAAGAAAGCTTTCACCATATCAATAACAGTCTTGCCAATCTCACTCCAAGATCCTTGATAGAATTTCCCACAGAAACCATCAGGGCCAAGAGCTTTAGTACCTCCAAGCTGAAAAGTTGTTTCTTTAATCTCTAGATCAATGAGAGGAGCCAACAATAGATCATTACTAGAGTCATCAATCTTGCAGTCAAGGAAGTCTAGAACATCTTCAAAATTTCTTGGGTCGGAAGTAGAAAAGAGGCTATTAAAATAATTAGTAACACATTTAGCTATATCATTTTCCTCCTCTGCCCAATTACCATCATCCTTCTTGAGTCGTAGAATAGAGTTAGCCTGTCTCCTTTTAATAGTGGTGATATGGAAGAAGTGAGAGTTACGATCTCCAGCTTTTAACCAAAAGACTCTTGAGTGTTGCCACCAGTAGGCTTCTTCCCTATCCCATACTTTCTCTAATTCAGCAATGAGCATCTCAGCTTGTTTTGGTTTGTTATTAGTGAAATCACCAGAATAACATTCTGATAGCTGGCAGTTTAAAGTCTCTAAGAATCTAGAGCTATTTGGAAAAACTTTTTTGCTCCAATAGATCAAACCCTTCTTACAAGACTCTAGTCTCTTCAAGAAGTCATCAACATAGTCTAAGGAAACAGGGTTATTCATTCTCCAACTTTCTCTCAGTACCAAATGGAAGTCCGGGTGATCCATCCAAGAAATTTCAAATTTAAAAGCGAAGGGAATATTAATGCTTGCATAACATAAATCAATTCACAACATACAGTGGTCAGAGCCAGTGGCTTCTAGGTGGAAAACTTTTGCCTTTGAAAAGGACTCTTTTAATTCGACATTTGCTAATACACAATCTATCCTCTCTTTGACATACGGTTCATTCAGACGCTTGTTGCACCAAGTGAATTGGGAGCCATTGAACCCCATATCAATCAGAGATCATTTTCTAAAAATTTAAGATCTTGCTTACAGCTTTTGGTTTTCCTCCCCATTTCTCCAGCTAGCTAGTGATTGCATTAAAATCCCCTACACAGAACCACTCCCCCTTACTCCTTGGGCTGTAGCAACTAGCTTTTCCCAAACTTTCTTCTTTTCACTCTCTTTCAGTAGACTATAAACAAAGGTAGAAAATTTCGGTATAGCCACACTGTTGGAGTGCAGAGCAGTATGAATTATGTTCTTAGAAGAATGAAGAATATCGACAATAATCTCACAGTCCCACCAGAGAGCTAGACTGCCACTAAGTCCCTCTGGGTTCACAATCCAATCTTCCTCAAAGCCACATCTTCTTTTTAATTTTCTAACAACCTTTTCCTTTTGTTTGGTCTCCATTAAGAAAACCAGATGGGGTTTTATTTCTCTTGCAAACCTCCTTAAGGTTTTTTATTGTCAAGGCTACCCCAATACCCTGACAATTCCAAGAAAGGGTCCTCATGGCTCTGCGAGGGCTGTTTGAGGCCAACCACTTGCGCCTTCAGCAAGAAGAGAAATTTTACCATCCTGTCTTTCTTCAAAGCCACTACCCTCAGGAACTATCACAAAGACAGAAGTACTAGAGTTGAAAGCTAACATTCGACGCAATTGTTGTTTGGTTCTTTGAACATTCTTCTTCTTCATTATTACCTTCTTAGCAAATATTTTCACTTGACTTCCCAGAACCACTTCTTCAGCCTTCTTTCTCTTTTTTTCACACTGCGGTGAATCAATGATCAGAGGTGTACGATTTAATTTAACACCCCCCAGCTGACCAGTCACCTCTAAGAGTGGGGACCTGACAAACTCAATTATTTTTATATATTTTGGTATCTTTTATATGAGTTTTGTCAGCTTAATTGGTTTCTTTCTGCCTTAATTGATTTAATTTATTTTATTTTGAATTATTATTTTATAGGGGCAAAATTGTCATTTTTTGGTTTAATTGTGATTAATTGATTTTTTGAGGACAATTAATGCTACCTTACTTTTGAACTTTGTTTGCAGGTTTTTGAAAGAATTAAAAATAAAAAAAAAGAAAAGAAAAATAAAAAATATATATATATAACAATAATAAAAGGGGAGAGCAAAACGAAACGTTTTGCCCTCCCCCAACCTAATAATCTATAATCACTCACACACGCGGAGGGGAGGACGGAAAAAAAAAGGAAAGACACGAGCTGAAAGAATTAGAGGGCGGCGGCAGAATAAAAACGAGGCGGAAGACGCAAGCGAACAGAGCACACACACACGACGCCGAACAAGCTGAACGAGAGAGGAGACGCTGAGCGGCGGAAGGGGATAGAATGAGAGCAGAGCACGCCGAACGGAGCTGAATACATGGACGCTGAAGGCGAGCTGGGCGCGGCTGGAGAAAGGACCAGAGAACACGCAGACGCAGACCAGCGAAACAGAGACATGAACCATTCAGCGTGAACAGTGTTCTTCAATGGGATCCTGTAGCAAAATACTGATTGCAGCGAATTTGATGGCAAACCGTGGCTAATTCCTAATTCTCTAATTCAACAATAATGGCAGAAGCTTGGATCATCAAAGGGGAGTTTTAGTTGCTTTAATTTCCTACTCAATAATTGTTTAACAATTCCTAGGTCTTAGGATAGTTTTTTTAATTGTTAGGATAATTGTATTGCTTAATCTGATTATATTTGGGGATTATTGTGACTGAATTATTGTTTAGCATTTGACATTGAGCTGTTTATAGCTTTGATTTCAATTATGATGTTGTAGTTATGACATTTGTATTGATTTTGAAGTTAATATATTATGATTTTCTAAGGTGGCTTAGAATCTTGGATCATATTGTCTCTTGCTAGCTTTAAGTCTATTGTTGTGAATTTAAGAATTTAATTGAGCATTGGTTTTTAGTATCCTTAATTTCATTTTACTATTCTGGTTGCAGTTAGTAATTTGAATTTTAGGAAAATATTTTGTGGCAACTCGAGGTGGCTCGGTTGTTGGATTAAAAGCTTAATTATAATTCTTAATTCATTGTTTTTAACTCCCACATCTTTTAGAGTGATGATTGCCTACATTGTTGAATTAGAGGATTGATTATCATCAGTGTTATTTGTGTGTCTCATTTTCATTTTTTTCATCTTCAGTTATTTCAATCATCTTTTATATAAAAGAAAATAAAAAAAAAGTATTTTAACTTCAATTTAATTCAAGGCATTTAGTTAGCAATTTTTCAAACTCAAACCAAAAATCCTTTTTATAGTTTAGGTTACTTGCATTTATTTACTAAGATTTAATTTCGTTTTCGGCTCCTCAAAGTGAATACGACTCGGATTGTACACTATATTGCATTAATTCGATTAATTTTTGGAGTAATCCCAAAGCGACAGGACCCTGGTACGTACGGCACTATGGCTTGAGGAGGTTCTTGTTTGTCAGATTCTAACACCACAACTGTCCCGACTCTCCCTCCTGCTTCTTTGATAAAATTCTTGGCCTTATTTGGACTAATCATTAGACTTGCTCTGCTCTTTTTCTTTGGGCTTATTTTATAAAAACGTTTCATAGGAGATCCTATAAGGAGCATTTTTTGGGCTTGGGTCTTCAAGCCCAAATCAAGACTTTTTGAGTTTCCAGTCCCATCGCCAGAATTGGAAATTCCAAGCGTACCTGTACCTCTCTGTGAGGCAACCACTTCCCTACCAAGGTAGGTGTAGTTCACGCGTCTTCTTTCTTGAGCTTACCTCTGTTTCACACCATCCCTTATCAATGCGAATAATTATGTCATCCACAAATCATGGAGGAAAGGCTTTCATCCAACGACCAAAATCTGACTCCTCATCACTGCTGATCTTGTCTGAGGAAGAGCGTGCTCTTTTCTCATGACCCATCACACCACACTGATAGCAGAATGTACACAACCTTTCGTATTTGAGTTTTGTCCACACGTCATCTTTATTCAACCTCGGTACCTGGAAACTAGTAATAAAAGGCTTATTAATATCTACTAAAACTCTGGTTCTTAAGAAATTCCTAGCCAGTTTGTCATTTTTCACTGGGTTTTCTACCAAGACTACCTCCCCCACGGCAGAACCAAGCTGGATAGCATTCTCAGTATTCATATAACTTAACGGTGGTCCATGAAATTGGACCCAAAAAGGACATCTGCTAAAATCAATTTCCTTAAGTAACATATCATCATCCCAAAGCTAGATGTTCACCAAATGCGACTGCACTACCCAAGGACAGCCACGAAGTACCTTGAGATAATCATCTCTATCAGAAAACTGGAACACAAAAGCGTTCTTCTCAATATCCAAGGCTTCTACTTCACCTTTTAGATTCCACCCTTTGTACAACATGGATAACACAGTGCCCTTGTTCAGCTCCCTTGACACTTCTAGACGACCCACAAGCGAGCCCCCAGTCACCAACCCTTCATTTCTTTCCAAGATAATGGCCCCTCACTTGCTGTCCAATAACCAAAGTTCTTTAGTCTCTCTTGAATAGAGGAAAATGGAACACTCCCAAAGCTCACAATTTCTCGCTATCACAGTGGGTAATAGCGACTCTCTCAGGGAAGATAGCAAGCACAATCACTGGAAAGAAGAAAGAGCCACCCTAACGATGGCGGAATAGCTCCCACGTATAGAGAGGGAAAAAAAACTCACCCTGGTGGTGGGAGAATTAGCTGAGTAGCCTGCTCCTTTTATTTCTGTTACCTACCTAAGATTTTAGGAGTTAGAATCTCTATGCTTATGTATGCAACAATTTTTGGGAAGAGTCTACCTTTTTTTTTTTGGACCTGAGAAAGAATCGGCCTTTCATTCTTAGTATTCGTGGGGACTTATATATACATAAAGCATAAATAATGAGACGTAGGCACCGCACCCCCAATATAGCCACTTAAATTTCGTTGCTCCTAAAAAACTCAGAAATTTTATTACCCCCCTCCCCCCGGGGCAAGTCAGCTTTCTAACTTTGTACAAATGGGTCAAAAAAGAACATTTCACAGTCTAACTTAACCATAGATGACGATAGGGTGACGTTGTTACGTTTTTAACACTTTCCGAACGATATTGCTCTAAAAAAACCTTCTAAATACTCACAGCTCCTTCCGGGGCAAAATGAAACCTTGTCCCAACGGAAAATGCAGAAGACACTTCTAAACTTCTATACACACACTGATTATATTCTGTAAAATACTACCTCTAAGCCTTTTAATAAAAATCAAATTAACCAAATTGCGTGGTTAAAAAAATCTATTAATGTTAGGTAAAAGCAATAAAATGCAAGATATATACCTTTTTTTGTAATAAATATGCTCTTATATATAAGAGAGTAAATGAGAGAAAGAAAGTGAGAAAAAAATGAAAAAGAATATATGAGAAAAAATATTGCAATTAATTAGGAGTAAAATTATTTGATGCCCAGACAATTCCAAACTAGATCTTTTGAAAAAAAAAAAACAATTCAAAAATTTGGATTTATGAAAAGGATGGGAGGGAGTATAAAGATACAAGTGTAAAACTAACGAGTCTCATATGCATTATTATGTGTGCTTCTGTTTATATATATTAGGAAAAGAGAAACAATTACCCTGGGCGTGAATCAGTTTGATTTCTGAGGGGGCTACGGAGGCGGTGGGGAGCCATGACGAAGATCTTTTAGAATACAATTATACCATTCGAAGAACTCTAAGGAGGTGGTCTCCAATACACAAGGACATCTATTATCACAAATAACATGGGAGCTTCAAAAACTAATCATCAAGGACCGTTGTGCGTTTCAGTTAATCCCTCAACAAGATCCTCCTAGCCAGAATTTCTTAGAATTTCAATTACCCCTTTATTGTAAGGAGCTCTCGGCACAATAGATTTCTTGAGCATGATTTCCGCAAGCTTTTTGGCCTCTATCAAGTGGCTTTGCTCATAGAGACCAACTAAAAGAACACAATAAATATCAGAGTCAATGGTTATGATGCATCCTGCATTTACAATCTCTTCAAGCCACAAGAACCCATCCAGCACACGGCCCTTCGAACAGAGCTCTTTTAACACAAGGCTACAAGCCAAGCTATCTGGTTTAAGTGAACCAGCAACCATTACTCTGAAGAGTCTCTCTGCTTCTTCAAAATTTTCTGTCCTCATCAAAGCTATCACAAGTGAATTATAGCAATCTTCATATGATACTTCATGTTCCCTAACTTTGTCACATAACCTGTATGCCTCTTCAACCCGACCCTCACTGCAAAGGCTGTCAATCAATTTACTAACTGTTACATGGTTTGCAGAACACCCCAAATCTCTCATTCTATCTAAAATTTGCAATGCTTCTTTCCACTTGCCCTTCTTAGAGAAACTCTGAATAAGAGATGTATAAGTAACAACATTTGGACTACAATCCCCACCTTCTTCCTTCATTTCCTCCCAAAGTTCCATTGCCCTTTCCATAGATCCATAGCCACAAAATCCGTTTAGAAGGGCTGTGTAAACCACAGAATTGGGTGAACATCCATGTAACTTCATATCCTTGAGCATAGAATATGCACTCTCCAACTGACCCGCCTTACAGAAACCCTGAATCATTGTCATATATGTAATCATATCAGGATAGAGATTCTTACAACTCATCTCTTTAATCAAGTTTTCTGCCGTCTTTATATCACCTGCCTTACAACACAAACTTATCACAATATTGAACACGGTAGTGTCAGCACACAAATTTAATTCTTCCATTTTTCTTAATAGCCATAAAGCTACATTAACCGTGTCAGCATGCTGAGCTTCTTTACAAAGTCTCAAAACCTCCTTAAATATCTTAGTGGTAACAAAATACCCCTCAGATTCATATGAAAGTATCACATCCAATATGACCTGTGGATTTCGATTAATAGCAACTGATGCTTTCTTGTACATGTAAGCACTATGCTTGTATCCAGACTGCAGTCCAGCCCAAATGAAAAATCTAATACCCAAATGAGGCTGCGTAGGAAAGCATCTATCTAAGACTTGGGCAACACATTGAGCATCTAGTTTGGCATTTTCCATGGATAATGACTTCTCCACGCTGCAACTATTGTTATGCAGATGACTATAAAGTGCATCGGCGACAGAAGCCAGACCAACTTTTTGGATAGAGAATTTATAGTTTTTGAGTCGGGCTAAACATAATAGCAATCGATAATTAACTGAGAAGGGCATATCTTGATAAGTTATGGTAAAAGAATGGAAACCTGGAAAAGGAAGTGAAGAGATAACAGGGGTGAATGCTTGTGACCATAAAGAATCAAAAACAAAATCAGTCGTGTACAAGACAAAGAATGAATTAAATGATCAATGTAGTTGAACAGAAATTATTGTAATAGATAAAATAACTTGAATCCGAGAAGAAAACACAAGCTCCAAATAGAAATACACATGGATTGACTGAATTTAAGTTTCTGAACATCTGTGGTTGTCACGGGGAAGAAAACAAATTTTTTGTAATTTTTTAAAGACTTTGTAATTTTTTAGAGAAATAGATATAGAAAAGAAGAAACTGGGTACAGCTTCACCGAAACTCCAATATCATAATATCCCTGGATCCAATTTCATTTTCTCCCTCTAAATAGTAATATTTCAAATGCACAAAATATATCAAGAACAACGTAGAAATTATTGTAGATGAAGATTGGGTGAAAATACCGTAAGGAACTTCTCTGGTTCATATTATTCTCAATCAGAACCTAGGTTATAAGTCTGTAGGTTTAGAAAGATCGACATAATGGATTCTCTCAAGCAAATCTGTACATCTAACTACATAGATTTAAATTGAATACTGCTAGATAAATGATAAAATATAGCAAAATAAACAAGATAAATAAACTCTAGTATATATAATATACTAAGAGTCACAAGGGCGCGTTTGCCATTCTCAACAGTAGATAACTAGAGATAACATAAAACCATGTCATGAGTAGAGAAAGCATTAAAATGCAGGACTTGTTCAGTCAAATCGCAATAGAGACCATATAAATCTCATACTTGTTTACAAATTACAAGTCAACAACAAAATATAAGTCACATCTGGTCATCCTCCTTTGCCACTACCTCCTGCAGCACAAGATTTCAATCAAGTTGACACATGCATCTCTATTAAAAAAGAATAGCTAGCATTGCTCTTCAAACTTTCCAGGTTATCTTACTTAACTTCTGCAGTAAAGTTGCTCTCTACATGGTGCACTACAAAAAAATTGACTTTCAGCAGCGACAAAAGTCGCCGCTAAAAGTTTTTTGCGGCGACGAGTCACTGCGGAAAAGTCGTTGCCGTAACAGCTGTGGCTAAAAACTTTCAGTGGTGACTAAAAAGGTCGCCGCTAAAAGATACTTTCAGCGGCGACTTTTAGAAGTTTCGGCGGCGACATTTTCAGCGGCAACAAAAAAGTCACCGCAAAAAACACTTTCGGCGACGACACTCTTGTCGCCACTAAAAGACTTTTCAGCGGCGACATTGTTTTCTACGGCGACTTTTTTGTCGCCGCTGAAAGTAATGCCTAAGAAGAATTGGCTTTACCAATGCCACGTCATCACTGCTGGTGCCACGTCATCGTCTCCGGCTGCCACGTCATCACTGTCAACCTCCACGTCATCGCCATCGGAAGCCATATCATCACTAGCCACCTCCACGTCATTGCCACATCACTCATCCTCGCCACGTCATCGTCCAAATATTTTCACCTTAAATGTGTCTTCTTCCAGGTTCGAACTCGTGACCGCCTCCTTTGGTATCCAACCTTCTTGCCGCTGAACTAGATTGAATTTGTTTATTAATATTGTAAAATCAAATATATATTATTATATTATACTTTTAGCGGCGACAAAAAAAGTCGCCGCTGAAGGTCCACTTACGGCGGTGACAAAAAAAGTCACCGCTGAAGGTCCACTTTCAGCGGCGACACTTTTGTCGGTGGGAAAGTCTTAGTTTCAGTAGCGAACTTTCAGCGGTGACTAAAAAAGTCACCGCTAAAAGTCCACTTTCAGCGGCAACAAAAAAAGTCCCGCTAAAGGTCCACTTTCGGCGGCGACAAAAGAAAGTCTTGGTTTTAATAACGAACTTTCAGCCGCGACTAAAAAAGTCGCCGCTGAAAGTCCACTTTTGGTGGCGACAAAAAAAGTCACCGCTGAATGTCCACTTTCGGCGGGGACAAAAAAAGCTGTTGCTGAAGGTCCACTTTCGGCGGCGACACTTTTGTCGCCACCGAAAGTCTTAGTTTCAATGGCGAACTTTCGGCGGCGACTAAAAAAGTCGCCGCTGAAAGTCTTAGTTTCAGCGGTGACTTTTTTTGTCGTCGCCGAAAGTTGTTGTCTAAAGTCTATTTTTTTGTAATGGTGGAATCAAGCCTCACATGGAGCACTGCTCGTTTCACATTTGGAATGCGAATTTTAATTTACAAAAAATGAATGAAAATGGAGAAGGCATTAGAACTCCCACAACACTCATATTTAAGAATGATTGTCACGATCTAATAATGCCAGATTATTACTGTGCCCGTAATCTTATTATGATTACTCTCATGAAACAAAGTATCAAAGATAATATTCAAATTTCATCGAACAAAGCTTTAAGGGAAGACTGAAAATAATTAGATCCTCAAAAGCCTATTCAAGCCACGGTTAACCAAGTTCAGTGAACAGAGGTAACCAGGAGATGCAAAATTCCAAACAGGTGACAAACAACTGAATCACCAACTTAGAGGATGAAATAACAACACCATTCAGTTCCAGAAAAAGCCAGTCACAATGAAGGCCAATCTTAAAACTCAGAAAAAGCTGCAGATTTGAAATGACTAAGCACTAGTGCAAAATACCAATTTAATGACTCTATTTTTGCATCTATTGCATATAGAACAGAAGTAATAACAAATTTAATCAATTGTTGCGTCTGGTCAATTACCAACAAAGGTTGTAATATGAATTATGGTGTCTGTTGGCAACGAACCGTAGTAGTAATATAATTATGGCGTCTATTGACAATAAACAGTAGTAGTAATACAATATATGGCGTCTGTTGATAGTGAACAGTAGTAGTAATATATTTACTGCATCTGGTAATGAAAAACAGTAGTTGTAATTCATTAAAGAGCAGCAGTAGTAATATATTTTTGCTTGATCTGTTAAGCAATTGTTAAGTAATTATGTTTTTTATATATCTTATAATTCTTTTGTAAGCATTATGCATATATGATGCTTGATTTCCCTGCAAACTGGTGTCATAATTGCTTACAATCTTTTACTTTTTGTGAGTTTTTTTTTAAAATCATTTTTATTTTCTATTTTTTGTTTGCTTATTTGTACGATTTAAAATTTTGATTTTTTTTAAAGTTGTTTTATGATATCTTTGCTTTTAATTGCTTTTTAACTCGTAAAATCTTTAGGTGATAATTTTTTTAGTTTCATATAATTTATACACTTTAAATTTTTTGTTTATGTATATAAAATTTTTTTCATATAATTTATTTTCTTATGAGAATATTCGTTTTTATTGTTTTTTCAAAAACAAACAATTAAAATGTTTTTGGCATATCGGTCCGGTCCAGGTCCAAACATCCAGTTTGCTCATACTATAAATGGGCTATTATTTAAAAAAAAAAAAAAATTCTTTCCCTCTACTGCATTTTCTATTGGCGCCATCATTAGCTTCTTCTTTCTTTCCCCTGGACTGCTTCGCTTCATCTTTTTCTCCATCAACAACATCATCTTTTCTTCAGCTTTGGCGCCATCAGGTGTGGGTTGCTGATCCTTCAGTTGCAAAACGAGACAGCGTCACCTTGAACTACAAGAAGACAGCGAAGCTGCTACGCGCGAGGAAGGCGGGTGAGGATTTTGATTCGAAAGCTAAATCAAGCCACTAGAGGGACGGTACTGCCAGTGAGTGGTCAAGAGCCCAGATACACAATGGAAAAGGCCGTCCTTTGAAGAGATTTTGTTCGGCATGGGAAAGAGTGACCCATCTCAAGCAAGGAGAACGAACTGCTTCGGTTGTCTCTTTAGAAACTCCCTTTTCTAGCTTTTACTTGCGCTTTGGTTTATTGTTTATTTGATCTTTCTCTAATTGAGTAAGCGAGCTGATTCTTCGCACAAAACTAATTAAGGCTAGTTTCCTGGTTTCATACCCGCATTCGAGAAAAACAGAGCCAAACGGGAAAGATGGGAACTCTACAATTATTCTTGTATCTATTTTGGATTTGCTTGTAGATTTGCTTGTTCAACTATTAACTGCTGATTGTTCAACTGATTGGAAAATGATGCTCTAAACCCAATCTGTAACATGTATGTGGGCTTTGCTTTCAGGACGAAGTAACAAGGTCACTTCTCTAACTCAATTCATATTGTGGGTATGGAGTGGATCTAGATACTTTGGATTACTTTGTATGGAAGTTCTTTCCAATAATTTTTTTGGTATGTTCCACCCTGGTCTGTTTTTTTGCTTCGCTTGATGCATTCAGCACCCACATAATGACTGAAATCACTAGAAGGAATCATGCTGGAATTTGAATGCAAATGGCAAGAGGTTTTGATTGCAATGGAAGTTATCATTTCTATGTTTGTTTGACTTCTATCAATGTGGTTTAAAGGGAAAGAAGGAATGAACGCAGACTTAGTTTTTCATTATTTCCTCCTTAGTCGTTCTGTGTTCACTTTGAAAGTCAGTCTCATTCTCATAGATATGCCCAATATTTGAAGCCAATTTTATTGTGAGCCACACTACTGGCATTGATTGATTTGATTCTCAAACATAGGGCCAATTCATTTGTTCACTTTCTAAGTTAAATCTGGATTAAACAATTATTACAATAATTTTCTGTACAATATTGTAGAAAGTTTCTAAAGAGGGATTTGTAATGCATCAACATGTAATCAATATGTAACACAAAACATGTTTTAACCAATGCCCACTATTTCTGAGACACAGCAAAAGCCCAAATGGCGAAAATACTAATTCATTCACAACCAAATGTATATTCCCGTTGAAGTTTGCTCTAGCAATTTATTAGGAGAAATGGGTGTTGGGGGGGCGACTTGATGTGGCTGCATGGAATAGACGCTTCATCAAGTAGCCACAGTCGTGGGGCCTCGATACAAGACACATAGCTCCTCATATCAGATACAAGACACAAGGCAATTTTTGAATCATAAGTATGGGTTATAATTTTATTTTGCAATATTGTTAGGATTATCATTTTCTTACAAGTATTTAATGATAGATCTTTGAAGATGCATTCTAAATTAATGAGAAAGAATGGTCAACGTGATATCAATTGGGTCCATTTAAAGGTAAGCATTTTAAATTTAATCAATGATTTACATTACTTATATTATTGGTTTTCTTTTAATTTAATTGTTCTTTGTTTTGTGTACATTCATAGTGCCATAAACAATCAAAAGATGTGGAATGCGGATATTACGTGATGAGATACATGTATGAACTCATTACCAGGGGTATTACTAACTCATTTCACAAGGTATTATATATAAAACATAATTTTAATTTATATGTAGTTCTCCTTAGCATATTTCTTACATAAATAATTTTTTTTTGAATTTGTAGCATTTTCAAAGTTTGGACCTGTATTCTGAGCTACAGATGAGAGAGATACGTAACATTTGGTCGGAATACTTCTTACATTTGGCAAAATTAGAGTAGAAAATATATAGTAAGTTATGCATGTGTATCTTTTTGTAAAACTTGCTAACATTAGATGCACACCTTTCTAAACCAATCCTTTGCCAACTTTGCTTATATATGCTGGAAATTGGTTGTATGTAATATTATATGCATACATAAATTGGTTTTATGTAATAGCAGATTCTTAAGGGAGGGGTTTATATTTAATTGAGAAATATTTTTTTAAAAAATAGTGCCAATTACGGCGTCTGTTGTAACCAAAACAGACGCCGTAATAGCTACATTATTGCATCTGTCATAATTCAAACAGAAACCGTAATTTCTACTACAGCGTCTATTACTATTAAACAGAAGCCGTAGGTGGTAGTATTGAGAAATTATGGCGTCTGTTGTGAACACAACTGACGTGGTAATAGATACATTATTGCATCTGTTGTAATCCAAACAGAAGCCGTAATTTCTATTACGGCGTATCTCTCTATCAAACAGAAGTCGTAATTGCTATTTTTTGTTTCTGTTGATTCTACCACATCTCATGTGTAGTAATAATAATTCATATTTAACAGAAGTCAAATATAGTATTTTGTAGTAGTGAAGCTAGATTAGGGAAGAACAGTTAAATTGAGAGTTTGAACTACTCAACAGGTACTTTGAAAATAGTTTTAAAAGGTTTAATTTTTTTCAAAAAATCCCATTCCTTATACAGGATCGAACCTTGTGTATGAGAGAGTTTACATGAAAATTTATGCAAAGTATTATATGTCCAGGATCAAACTTGGCTCAGTGGTTTGAAATTATTGTGAATTGACCCAACTGATGTACAAAATTAAGATGTTACAATAGGGATGATTTGTTAAATTTAAACAAAAACGTTATGAAACTATAAGGACCAAAGCCAAAATTTGATCAAACTATAAAAAGTAACAATGGTATTAATCCTTGATTTAATTAATTTTTTATAGCTAGGATGATTAAATTAACTATTGGATTATTCAAGTTAATCACCTCTAACAAGTTCATGAGGATTAAAACTAAGCTTCGATGTTTCAACTAGATGATTAATTGCTTGTTCCATTCATGTCAATCCTTTTAGTGGGAGACGATGCAGATTGTCCTACATTACAAATATTGGGTTTAATTTATTTATGATCCTTCAATGTGGACTTTTAATGGTTAAGCTTTTCTAAATCAACCAGAATGTGTAGAATGTGATAGAAACTAAAATTTCAATTAAGAATAAACAAATTCAAAGGTGCATTGCAAGCATAAAATCAAAAAATGGAATTCACTCTTAGTCTACCTCAGTACATTATAGGGAGTTATTCATTACTCATAAAGATGACTGCCTCCTTTCTTAACAAAGCATATATTTACATGGTCGAAAGAGAGTCCTACAAAAGTAGGTTGAATAGACTATATCAAACCAAATTGGAAATGGCAAAAATGCAAGTAAAGATACAAATACTAAAATAGGAATAGAAATGAAGTTAGGAGCCAACTTAAAACCATAATAGTATGTAGTGAAGAAGGCACTACCAAATGCTACCATCATACTTATTATGGACATGGAAAGTGCAACGAATCCAGATATCAACTTCAATGGTAGTGACTTGAGAAAATCCTGCTCTGCATAGCGTGAGATGAGGATAGACAAGAAAATGAGTGTGGAGGTTGATGATGAAATCAATGCCATTGCATTAGACGTGCCAAATACTAGGAATGCTCTTTTTTCCAAGTAATTACGGCTTCCTGCATTGCCAATGATACCACCTGGCGCATTAAATGAAGTATAAAATACTCCCATAGTAATAAGAGTTGAAACAATCATGCAAGAGTTTGCTACTCCCTTCATCCATGATTCAGCTTTACTTAATAACCCTTGATGCTCTTTTATGAATAGTTGGCGAGGAGTCAAGCCTTCTGCATTCTTCATCTCTATGAATGGTGGTGGTAATATCTTCTTGACCTCCTGCCATGCCAAAGAATATATAAATGTCATCAATATAAAAAATACTGCTGATAATAAATCATGTTATTCACAGCTATGCTTTTTTTTCTTGTGCCAAAATTCACAACTTTACTTGATTTCTCAAAATTTGCCCAATCATTGAGGTTCTGTTTAGTGTTAATGTAAAGCTATCTTAAAGATAGATTAAACATTCTTACTAGTAAAATACCTCAAACCATGACAACTCAAGAGTCATCTGAAATGCTGCTCCAGAAACTAAGTTTAGTTTATCTGGTGGTGCCAACTTCGCAGCCATATGTAATAAATTGCTTTGATCTTCGTTATCTAGGAAACATGCTATGAAATCTTTGATTGGGCCAATGTCTTGTAGGAGATTAAAAATATTAGCATCCCGATGCAAAATGGCAATGTGAATTATGCTTCGATTTCTTTCATCAACTTCCCATATCAGCTCTGGATAGGTACTTATAAGCACAGTCAGAAACTCAAAATTCCCAGCTTCTGTGGCATTAAATACTACTTGTGACGGTACTCTTATGTTGCCCAAAATCTTCTCATCATCTTGAGTAAGAAATATACTCCAAAGGAATTGTACAAGTTGACGTTGCTTTTCTTCTTTCAAACCTAAGAAACACAATTTGACGATTTAATTTACTTAATTGAGAAATTAACTTAAGACTGTCAAAAACTGAAAATAAGTTGAAAGATAAGAACAGGATATTGATTAGACTATAATCAAATTTTAACATTATTTGCAATGATTTCTTTCAAACACAAATTCCAAAAGTTGAGTGGATAGTAACTGCCAAAAAAAAATGAAAAGCAAAGAATTCACATACCTAAAGGCCTTCGAGCCAATATATGCAATATTGTCTCATTAGTTTGATCCCTCTTAAAAGCAAGATCTGGTTTCTTTACAAGCAACTGCAATGCTAAATCTGCACAAATGAATAAAAAGAAGTCATCGTTGTGTCTGAAACAAGTGTCACACAAGATGCAATATCACACTTCAAATTATAGACCTATGAAATTTTTTAGTCTTATGCTTTGATATGTGTGTTTTAGCTAGTAAAATGCTAACCGTAGATTCCAGTATTGACACAGCAGAACAACAGAACAGTCCAATCGGCATCTTCAAAATCTTCAACAGTATTAGAATATAGATGCCATGCCATTTCACTTTTTCCTTGTAAAGCAGCCATGTGAAGAGGAGTGATTCCGGCGCCACCCCTTATTCTTGGCAAGTTTTTGTTTTTGCTTTCCATTATTTGAACAATCTGTAAATTCCCAGTTGCTGCAGCAATGCAAAACGCAGTATTGCCATTCACGTCTTGCAATTCTAAGTCTTGTGGATCCATAATCTTCACCAGCTCCATCACAAAGTGAATTCGATTCGCTCCGGTAGCCACATGGAGAACTGTCGCCCAGCGCAAGGTTATGGCAGCACGACGTAGAGTCCATTCTTTCTCTAAGATGTGCTTCGCTGCTTTCCAATCACCTTTCAGGGCCGCTTTGTAAAGGGGAACACATATCCTCAGGTATTTATCTCTGTGCTCTTCTGAATCAAGTTAATATGGACGGTCATAAATGTGAGATTTGAATTCAACGTTACATCGAGTGAGTACTCAAAGGTGCAAAAGGAAAACGCTATTTACTATTTTATATCTATATCTATGTGTGTCTACACGCGCGCGCACACACACACAGAGTGAACTGCTACACACACGCGCAGAGAGAGAGAGAGAGTACGTGGGTCATCCAGGAAATGAAGGAGAGGTTTCCTAGCGTGAGGTGAAGTAGCCCTTTGAAGTTGCTGTTCTGGTGCACTAACGGAGCTTACTTCTGCTTCTGCCATCTCCCTATGAAGCAAACGTGTTCACAAACAAGATAACTTTAACTTGTGGGTGCGAGGACCCTAAAATTTATTTGTTCTAAATAGATTGTTGATTTTATTATCTACATACTACCTCCGGTCCTTAATATAAGATCCTGTTTGACTTTTATTTTGGTCATAAATATAAGGTCTCAATCCACTTTATCTCTCATATTTACTAAATTTTTTTCAAGATAATCCTTCTAATAATTATAGTTCTAATTAATACACTTGATTAACAAGGATATTTTAGAAAAGACAACACCTATTTAAGACAAATAACTAATTTAACTTACTTCTTTAATCTCCTCAAATTAGTCAATTGGCTCTTATAATTAGGACCAGAGGTAGTATTAAACAAAAAAATTTTATTTTCATGGAATAATTTTTTGATTTTTTATAGAAAAATACATACACCCACACAAAACCATATATTAATTGCAAGAGAAGTAATTTGGATAGTTGGTCAGTCTGTTGAAAACATAATATAACAAGTAACATAATGTCATGTATTAGAAAAATTACGCAAGAGATGGCGCGTGTATTGTATTTTTTAGTAATTTTTGGAGGGACAAAACAAATGCCAACATAAGTAATTTTAAGAAGACATCTAGTGGCTACGGGCAATAGGCTTCCCTCCGCTGCCCCCGCGTCCGCCGTTCCTCTTCTATCTAAAACCACACCGTTTTAAGCGTGAAATATGAGTGTTAAACACTTTTTGTAATACATTTTTTTATGCATTCTACAGCCTAAGATATTTTTAGAATAGCACTTAATACTCTAGTTTAACATTAAGGATAAAATCTCAGTATCCTAAGATATTTGATGCTACTAAAAAAGCATTTTAAGGTGTAAAAAGCACCAAAAACTACTTTAGTATATTGGGTGTTATTCAAAAATTATCTTAGGTGTTGAGATCACTAAAAATTACTTAAAAATATTGTTTATTACTGAAAAAAAATATTTTATAGTGTTGAGAGCATCAAAAATTATTTTAGGATGTTGAGTATGCCCTCCGGTTCAAAATATAAGATAAACTTTGTTGGAGGGGTTTGGTTTTTGTATAAGATAACATTCACTTTTGTCTAAGTATTTGATGATTTTTTTTTCTAATTTTGCCTCCCATATATTCTCTTTCCTCTTTGATTCATGTATTGCATCTTTTATTTATTCTCTTAATTCATAAGGATATATTTGGAAACAAAAACATGCCTTACACATTTATTGTTTTAAATTGATTTTAACTCATTTCTCGATAAATGTAAATGGATAAAATCTATCTTATATTTTGAATAGGATAGAGTACATTATGCACTAAATGTGGGCATCTCTTCTTATAAAGATTCAAATCTTAGTTCACTACGTTATAAAGGACTAATCTCTTCTGTTAAATACAGGCCAATTAGGATGAGTGTTAAGTATAGCAATGTTTATTTAAGAATTCTAAGTGCTACCAAAAATAATTCTGGATACTACTTTATCAATAACAAAAAATGTTCAATACCCAGATTTCAAACTCAAAATTGCGTGGCTTTGGGTAGAGATGGAGGGGCAAAAGCAAGCGGCAGCGGAGAGAAGCCTATAATAGGGTATGGCAGGCGGAAGGAGTTTGCGGCGATATGGCGAGAGAGAGGGCGTAGATGGTAGATGTAAGAAATATGTTGACCCACAAAAAACAGGAAACTACTTGGTTAATTTAAAAAACTTAAAAAACTAAATAAATTAGTTAATTTTAATAAATATAACATGATCGTTTTAAAATATTTATATATAATATTAGGTTATATATCAATATATAAGTTTAATAAGTTAGTTCAGAAAAGAATGATAACGATAAAAAGCAAGATAAATTGTGATTTTATATTTAAAATTAAAATAATCTCTCTAACTAACTTTTATATTTTAAATCAGAAAAGTATAAAAAATCTTGTTTTTCTTTAAAGGTTCGCATGTAAAATGGTTTTCAAATTTCAAATAAACACTTTTCCTAAGAAAAAGGAAAAGGAGCTGCTAATATATGATAGTAGTCAGGATGATATATTATGAATAATTATTTTAAGGGGTTTTGGATTTATATATATATATATATATAAGTAATAACAGGGGATAAGAAATTTACATGTGGGTTTAAGTGTACAGGCAAGCAATCGCAAGCACCACTTTCTGGATCCGATTATTTGTGCTTGCACAACCACGCCATCTTCGCAGAGATTCTGAGCTACCACACAACAGCAACTTGAGAAAGAATAATATGCGAATGGAGTTTCAAATATTCGATGAAGAATATAAAAAGAACAGTAACTGGAGAGAAATAAATCAATTAAATCAACAGCAGCAGTAAAAGATTTTTGCGCACCTGAAAATAGAAAGGGTTGGATGGAAAAGATGCTGGAATTCAAGAGCTGAGAGCCGTGGTCAGATTTACATCTGTCGGTCCAATGGCGTCGTCCACACAAATATTTATATACATGTATGCGTCTAATCAAGGGACGCGTTTTGTTTTTTTAATTCTTTTTATTACTCATTAGATGGTCACTCGCGTGATATTTCCCTCATTCCCAGATCCGTGAATCTCGCCGGCAAACCGGCATGCTGTTACAAGAAGTCAAAAGCGGACAGACGTATTATTGAAAAGAAAGAGGCGGGGACTGGAACACACCAAGACCAACACGGAGGTTGGTGGGGAGAAATATGTGTTTGATTAATTTTATTTGTAAGCAAAATTCAAAAAAATAAGACTCAAGAGCTGACTCTCACATCCCTCCTCTTATTCAACTTAGGAATAAAAATATTGTAATAATTATTTTAAAAAAACTTAGGGATTATTTTATGCTTAAAATTATTGCAATGTTTATTCTTAAAAATGTTTTTCCGACAATTATACCATTCATAGCTTAAAAAAATAGGAATGATACTATCTCTTGCCCTTAGTATAAAAGCTAATTAAATAATTTGATTACATTAAGAAAACTAGTTAAACTAGCTAAGTATTGTCCTTGCTAATCAAGTATATTGGCCAAAACTACTATTATTACAAGAACTTTTTATAAAAAAAAAGATAAATATGAGAGACAAAATGAATTGAAGTCTTATATTTATAGTCAAAATAAAAGTCAAACAAACTCTTATATTAAGAAAGTATATTGTAATAGTTATGTCCAGAAACTATTGAGTAATAAAAGTGGATACCTCTCTTAACGAGGATTCAAAGCTTAGTCCACTCACGGTGTAAGGAACTAACTCCAATTCTAGTTGGTTGATAATAATAATATTCATAAAAATAAAGTATTATAATAATTTTAAAAATAAAATAATTTTTAAGTTTCTTAAAATAACTATTACAATATACCATTGGTATAATTGTCGAAATTTTTTTTTAAGAATAAATATTGTAATAATTTTAACCATAAAATAATCCCTAGGTTTTCCAAAATAATTATTATAATGTTTTTATTCCTAATCTGACTGAGAGGAGGGATATGAGAGTCGGTTCTTGCGTCTTATTTTTTTGAAGTTTGTTTACAAATAAAATTCATTTTGTTTGGCCATTTATCCTCTCACCTGTAAATCTTCACGCAAAATGTTGGCGGGAATAGTTCTCTGGAGAGTACAAGAAGAGATGAAGAAAAAAGTGATACATGATGTCTTCAAGACGTGGGCAGCATTTTTCTTTAGGCTTAATTCGCCCCTACTTATTTCTATTTTTTAGGGTGCAAGGTGGGTTGACCAACGAATTTTCTTCAGGATACAATAAAGACCATTAAATATGGATTGCACTTTCAAGATTCAAGTAAAGACAACAGTGACTTTTACAAAATAATAATTTGACTTTATCTCTGCGTGCACTCAAAAACAAAGGCAATGAATTTGATCTTAGTGTTTGTCTTGTATTGTGTTGTCTATCTCTTCAAAATGAAGTGAAGGTGAAGAGTTTATATAGACCATGGAATGATGCCTTGATACCTTTTGGAATAATACCTCATTAAATAAAAAGTCACAACCATATGTTAGTTCATGAACCAACATAACTTAAATACATACAATGAATTTAGTATGTAGGTTCATTTAATGTTTCAATTTCCTACATAACCCTTCATATAAATATATTAATTTATATGAAGACACAACCCTTTAAATAAATTTTTTTTTTTTTGAGTAGAAAGGAAAATTTTATTACTCAGGAAAAGGGTACAAGAAAACGAAGTTTACAAGAGGAGGCAAAAAGAGCCAAACAAACAGCCTAGCTTAAGCATCTAAGAGACTCGTTAGCATGGTTAATATGCTGAGTTAACGCAATAGCTTCATTAAGAATGCTATGACATCGGACACTTCCATTTGCAAGGACCACAATGTTCCTTGCCTTCCAGAATTTCCAGCATAAGATGCCAAACAAAATATTCCAGGAAGGTTTGCACTCGTCTTTCCTGAGGGTCATTATAAGCCATTCTTTTAGTGGTTGGGTACTAAAGCGATGTAGTTCCGAGCGTGGGATGAGCATCTTCCAGCAGGATTGGGCGACGTTGCAAAGTCTAAGGACATGGTTCAGATCTTCAGGTCCGTTATCACATATTTCACAAGAGTTACTCGAAGCCATATGCCGCCGCACTCTTTCGCAGTTAGTGAGGAGCTTATCATTGAGAGCAAGCCAGAGAAAAGTCCTTATCCTCTGTGGACCAGGCCACTTCCAGGCGGACTCCCATGTGTTGCTTCCTTCGGACCAATGTTCTTCTTTAAGAAGTCTCTAGGCTGAGCTTACAGTGAATTCCTTCCTGTTCGTGAGGTGCCAGTGACATTTATCAGGTTCAGCGTCGTCTGAAGGGAGTTTAGAATTAAGCACTTGGGTGACTATGTTTGAAAGTAGCTTGTTGGAGAACTCGGTGCTCCTCCAATTTCCTGAATTATCAATGTAGTCGACAATGGCTTTATCCAAGTCCTCTGCAGTTATGGGACTGAAAGCTAGAAGTTTTAATGGTCCCAAATCGCCTACCCAATGATCGGACCAAAATCTAATAAGTTTGCCATTACCAAGGCTCCATTTGACGCCCAGAGAGAGGTCACCCCAGGTTGCATTAAGGTATCGCCATAGATGAGAGACGTTCCGAGTCTTGATTTTGTGATGTAACCCGGTTGCCCGGTTATATTTTGCCTTCATGACTTTGACCCAAAGCAGGTCCTGTTGGCTAATGAAAGTTTAAGCTAGCTTCATGAGAAAAGCTTTGTTCTGCTTTTTGATGTCCTTAAGACCGCATCCACCACACATCTTTGGTTGGCACATGGTTTCCTAGTCAGCAATTGGAGTTTATCACAGATTGAAGCAGGGAGTCGGGTAGTTTGCATAGTGTAGAGAGGGATTGCTGATAGGACTGATTGAGCAAGGGTTATTCTGCCAGTTAGGGAAAGAGAGCTAGCTTTCCATCCTGAGAGCTTGTGTTGAACCTTGTCAATGATATACTGGTAAGTGTCACTGGTTATTCGTTTATGCAGAAGCGGGACACCTAGGTACTTGCCTAGATTATCCATTCGTTGGTATCCCAATTTATTGCAAATGGAGTGGGCTTCTTGTAAGCTGACATTTTTTGAGAAATAGACTCTGGTTTTCGAGGCACTTACTTTGTGACCTGAAGAAGCTCAGAAATCTTGGAGCAGTCTTTGCACAAGGTCATTGACGAAAAAAAGATGGGACAATGGGGGTCCTTCTTTCCCAACCCGAATCGGTTGCCAATTGCCATGACTCACTTCCAAATCAATAGCCTGCGATAATCTCTCCATACAGAGGACAAATACATATGGGGAAAGTGGATCCCCTTGTCTAATGCCCCGTTGGGGGGAGAAGGGCTCAGAAGGCCTCCCATTCCATAGCCCTTGCATAGAGGAGGAGGATATGCATTTCATTATTAATGCTATCATCGAGCTGGGCAGCCTTGCATCCTGGAGTGTATCTAGAATGAAGTCCCAACGTAGCCGATCAAAGGCTTTTTCTAGGTCAAACCTTGATGGCCATCCAGCCAACCTTGCCTGTTTTCGTTCTCATGGAATGCACAACTTCCCTGAGCAATTATTATATTGTCTGTGATGCTTCTTCCATGGATGAAACTGGATTGGTAGTGGAGTGTGAGGATCGGCATGACGTGCTTAAGTCGAGTAGCCAATATCTTTGTAACAATCTTATATACAGTAGTGCATAAACTGATAGGCCTGAATTCCTTAATTGATTGAGGATGCTCCACCTTCGGAATGAGTGCAATCAGTGTCTGATTAAATCTGTGGTCGATGTCGCCCCCTTCAAAGATAGTTTTAATTTCCTTGAAAACTGAGTCCCCAACAATGTTCCATTGAGTTTGGAAGAACATTGCGTGGAGGCCATCCGCTCCAGGTGATTTAAGGGGATGCATATCAAAAAGGGCTTTTTTGGTTTCCTCCTTTATAATCGGCGAGTCTAAGATGGGAATAGATGAGTTCATGAAATGGGGGAAAAGCCCTGCGTAAGTGAAGGCTGTACCTTGAGGTTGCTCCAAAGCATACAAGTTTTTGAAGTATTGACTTGCAAGGGAGCAGAGTGTTTCCTGATCTGCTTCCCAGGTCCCTTCTCCTATTTTCAGCATAACGATCTTTTTTCCCCTTCGCCGGATAACCGCTTTCATATGGTAGTAATGAGTATTTCGGTCTCCATTCTGTATCCATTAACTTCTTGATTTCTGCACCCAAAGGAGCTCCTCCCGTAAGCATATATTTTCATATTCCGTCACCAGGGAGAATTCAAGGTCAAGAAGGTGGGATGATAGGGGGTTACTTTGGAGGGCCTTTTGGACACTTGCCAGGCAACACTGTAAAGTCCGTTTTTGCCTGCCAATCATTCCAAAAACTTCCATATTCCAATTCTAAGCCTCTTTTCTGAAATTTTCAATATTGTCTGCAAGCACTTGCTTGTTATTCCAGTTTCGTTCCACTAGTCTACTAAAGTCTAAATGCAACGTCCAGGAAGCAAGGAAACGAAAGGGGGCCAGCCCAATTTGTTCTTCACCATTTGCCTTAACAAGGATAGGCCTATGATCGCTCCACACCCGTGGAAGGTGCATCACCAATGTGTTGGGCTTGGAAGTGATCCAATGGTTATTGCAAAGTGCTCTATCTAGGCGGACTATCCAAAGCCCCTCTCTGCTAGGTATATTTTGGGCCAACGTAGCCCAAATCTACAAACCCCCTTGATCGGATGAATTGTTGGAAGGAGTTACATCCAGCCTGCCTCCTCCAGCTTCCTCCTCTACGCTCATCGTTGCACAGAGTGGCATTGAAATCACTAGCAATTAGCCACGGCACATTCTCCTCTGGACGAGGTTGGGGAAGGTCTCGCCAGAGCCTCTCTCTCACAGTTAGGTTAGGGCTACCATAGATAGCTGAAAGAGATAACTTCCAGAACTATTGCCTTCATGAATTCTGGAGTGGCTAAATTGCTTATGATTGCATAAAACCTGAGCTATGACAATGTCCTTCCAAAGAAGCCAGATTCCCCCCGAGAAACCTTGCGCTTCGATTCTGTGGGAATTAGGATAGCCTATGCTCTGGATGACCTGGTCTGCTTTAGTTCCAGAGATTCTTGGTTCCAAAAGGGCCACAACATCAGGCCTGCATCCCTGTAAGAGAGATTTCAAAACAGCCAAAAACTTGGGGGCTGCAGCCCCCTGACAATTCCACATAAAAAACGATAAATTCATGAATCAAAAAGCTAGTGCTCCATATCAGAGCGATCTGGTACCTTATCTTCTTCAAATCCAGTTTCAATAGCTTCGGCAAAGTGTGCTTCATCATCGGATCCGATGTGTGCATCCAGAGCCTCCGCTAAGGCATTCATGAGTACCTCTGACGGTATTCCCCTTGCATCCTTGTAAACTGATTTTAAATTATAGACCCTTACACTTGGATTTACTTTGAAACCCATTTTGGAGGGACTCTTGTCAGGTGGCTTGGGTCGAAGGTTCTCCTTGCCCAGGCTAGTCAAATGGGTTGGATGATCCGTATCGAGACCATGGTTCGTCTGGGTTGGGCCACTTTCGGGCCCAGATGATTGGTTAGGCTCTCCAAGGGAGATAACTGTATTTTTAGAGGGATCGAGTGCTATAGGTAGTCTTGTTTCCTTATATGCGTTGGTCTCGAACAGTGAATCACGTTTAGGGTTGACTAATGGTGACTTGGCGGGAGCTTGGTGGGTAGCTTTAGGATTCTTTAGGGGCTTTGACTTGATGGGAACGCTCTTTTTTTTCTCTTTTGGCTCATTGTGAGTTATCTCTAGTGTTGTACCTTTGCTAGCATCCGTACTTATATTGCCTACTTCAGGAGTATCTTTTGTATTTGAGGTAGATAGTAGGCCAAATCTGTTTCCTATTTGTCTGCTGTAAGTCTGCCGCCTCTTTTCAATGTCCTCTGCTACTCCTCCAAGATCGAGAGGGAACTTTCATCCAGTCCCCAAAAAGTTGTTGCTCACGCGCTCTGGAGAAATAGTCACTGATGGTAGGGGAACCTGTTCAAGTGCATGGCCTGGTTCGCCAGGAGTAGGAGTAACCGGTGTTTGGTTCTGCAATTTGATCGGGCAGCTTGTCTCCAGGTGACCGTATCTTCCGCAGCAGTAGCAAATAGTGGGAAGACCTTCATATTCCACATACTGGGTAATACCATCAAGATTTATCTTTGAAATAAGAGGCTTAGTAAGATCGAGTTTGACCGCGAGTCTAGCGAATCTCGCTTTGTCAACATCTTCAGTGTTGTAATCAATCTTGATGACCTGTCCGATAACTTCTCCGATGGCTCTTAGGACGCTTTTGTGGTAGTAGTGATAGGGTAGTCCAGGAAGACGTACCCATACAAAAACTTGTTTTATCTCTAGGTTGAGCAGCGAGAAGGAGGGTTCCCATGGGTGCACCGTGAAATAATGCCTGAGAACAACCCACAGTCCCCCCAGCATAGCGTTGTGGTAATCGAAGTCATTCTCAAACTTGACCATATAGCAACCTCCGTCAAGTTCCGTGAGCTTGAGGCCCCCAGCTGGCCTCCAAAGCTTGATAAGCTTACCATACAGCACATCCTGCCTAACAAAGTGCCCAAGCAGTTTGACTACCACTGCTAGCCTCATGCACCCTGCCATAATATCTTTCACTCTCTGTGAGAAGGTAATGGAAGGGATGAGTCCTGAAGTATCTATCTGCACGTCCTGGTCTTCCAGAGTAAGTTTGAACATTTTTTGTTGTTGTATGTACTCAGTCCCAGTTCCCCCATTAACTAGGGTATCCTTGAATATCAGCTTGTGGCCCGTCGAATCCTCGTTTTGTCCTCCCCTTGCTCTGTCATTGGTTCCTCAGCAGGTTCTTCCACAAAAAGCTGCTTCTGCACAGAGGTCTATTCCTGGGGTCCTCGAGAGGGAGCCATGGCTTCGTCTGTGTCCATTTCTTCTTCCGGTGCTGCGTTCTCCTTACGCCTAACTTTCTTTGAGTTCCGTTGGTCCTCTGACCGAGGCATGCGTTCTCCTTTAGCCATGAATGCTACGTTCACTGTCTGCTCCATGGTGAGGGAGTCACTAATTTGCCTTATGAGTGAAGGTCGTGGCAGCCCCGCTCTGGAGGAGGGGGGCTGTAATGTCACACAGTAACCCTCACTGCAGTGGCAGTGGAGGAGCAAAGTTCAGGAGGGACCTGTTGCAGTGGGCAACAGGAAGGATCGCACACTTCCCAAGAGGGAGGTTCTCTCTCTAGTTTCTCTCTCTCTTAGGTTCTCTAACGCCTCTTAATAAATTTATTAATTTATATGAAGACACAACCCTCCATATAAATTTATTTAAGGATATGACTTTTCAAAAACACATCTCTTCATTTTAAAAAATATTCCAACACAAGACTCGGTCAAAAAATCTTCACGCAAGACGAGGAATACAAATTATGAAAGTAAACTTGTTCATGTACCGAACGAGTTTGCTTTCCAATTTTTTTTTTTTAAAAAAGAAAGATCGCATCAATTATACCATTAAAGTCATTCTTAACAAGAATAATTTCTATATAAATTTAAACTCGTTCTATGCTTGAACGAGTATAAATATAGTATTTAAATAAGTATTTTTTAAGCATTTAAATTTTTTACTGTTTATAATATATGGGCAAAAAAAGCCCATGTTGAGATCATGTCACTGCCTGATCTGTCTGAATGGACACGTGTGGACCACCTACATTTTCGTTTTCATGCCTTGGACCATTAAGTTTCTCCTACTTGTTCATCCATGTGCCATGCCCCTTTTTCCGATAAAACAGCGAAAATACAAGCTCACTGCTCAATAAAACATCATCAAATCTATAGTTTAAACTAAGTCTGGAAATATTAGTCAAAGTTTCAAAAACAAATATTGCAGCTCATCAGTCGCCTCAATTAGAAGGTAAGTGTTATTTGAGTCCTAAAGACTAAAGACACTTCTTCAAGTCAACACTCCAAGACTCAAGCATACTCCAACAATAGTTGAATTGACATGAATAGCTCCCCATCCGCCTCCAAGACAAATCTAATGGTTTTGTTATAATCAAAACAAGGGATCCAAACAAAAAAATATCTCAAGAGATATGAGGTGCGGAAGCACAGAAAAATCAAGCTCACAAAACTGATTAGCTGTTTTAAAGCTACAAAAAGTTGACTCTCAATATGAAACTAAAAAGGACTTTTTCTTGGCCAAAAAAAATTAAAAAGATTTGATAAAACCATTTTTGGATATAATTCTAAGCGTTAAGTTTAAGACTCTTGGAAGTTTCTTCTCTAGAGTTAAAGGAAAACCGTATTGAAATGGATTTGTGTTTCTAAGTCATGGTTGTATCCAAAAGGATCTAAAACTAAATCAAAGGGGCCCAATTAAATTCGGTTACTCAATGAACAAGGTCAATAAGGATATTTTGAATGAAACAATTTGGAATGAACCAAGGAAACAGGTATTTGAGTGACTATGTAGAAAGGAAATGGACATTGCTCATTCAAGGATTGGAATTAGAAAGGAAATTGATTGATCCGTTAAGCTTTACTAAACCAATTAAATTCAATATTAAAACAAAAAGCAAGGATTTTTCCAAAAAAAAGCCTATTAGATAAGGAAAACCTTTTAAAAAAAATTCTATGTACTTAATATGTTTAAAATTTATGAAAGAGGCTAATGAACATGGAATTTTGCGGCATGCAAACTACTCACTGATGTTATAGATTTGATCCCATTTGTAACTTGTTTATCTCTCTAGTTAAAATAAATAAATAAATGCATAATCCAATTGAAAACACTGAGGCAACCTAGATAAATAAAAAAAATGCAGAAGACACTTCAAAACTGTCATGAACACACAGATTATATTGTATAAAATACTACCTCCAATCCTTTTTGTAAAACCAAATTAACCAAATTGCGTGGTTAAACA
Source organism: Neltuma alba (assembly GCF_004799145.2). Taxonomy (NCBI): domain Eukaryota; kingdom Viridiplantae; phylum Streptophyta; class Magnoliopsida; order Fabales; family Fabaceae; genus Neltuma; species Neltuma alba. The sequence goes on along the minus strand of NW_021635905.1, from coordinate 47,357 downwards.
AAAATAGTTTGCTATGGAAGACCCTACCAAATTGCGTGAGAGAGGCAGACAAGGAAGATGTGGATGGCTTAGGAGAGCGGCTGGCCTCTTAAATGTCGTGGAATACCCTACCTTACTGTTTATTTAGTTTTATAGTCATTTATCACTGTGTGCTGTTATTTACGATTTCCCAGAATAGTAGCCAGGAATTCCAATCCCTTTTTTGCCATATTTTACCTCTCTTACCTCATTCAAAGGGGTTATACTATTGAATCCTTGTTATTTGGTAATAAAACAGTGTTCCATCTGAGTAAATGAGAGAAAGAAATAGTGGGGAAAAAACAAAAAAAAAATATACGGGGAAAATAATACAATTAATTAAGAGTAAAACTAGTAAAAATATAATGTCCAAACGAATTCGATCTTATAAAAAATACCAAACCAATTCAAAACTTTGGATTTTATAAAAGGGATCGGAGGGATTATAAAGATATGATATAAGTGTAAAACTAACGAGTCCCATATATATATACATATATCAGGCAAAATAAAACAAGAAAGTGAAAGAAATTACCATAGTTGTGAATCAGTTCGATTTCTGAGGGGACTTTGGAGGCAATGGATAACCATAACGAAGATCTTTTAGAATAAATTACACCATTTCAAGAACCCCAAGGAGGTGATCCACCATACACAAGAACATCTATCCCTATGAATAACAAGGAAGCTTCAAAAACTAATCATCAAGGACCCTCTCGCGTTTCAGGGTCTGTTTGGATTAGCAGTAGAAAAAATAATTTATTTTCAATTTGACTTTTAGAAAAGTGATATTGGATAAAAGTCATATTGGTTAATGTGATTTATATTTAAATTGGCTTTTCAAAGTTAGTTCATAAAGTAAAGAAGTAGTTTGAATTATGATTGGATAAATAAATTTAGTCTGTAAAATGACCAAAATAAATATGACTTTTATTACAAAAATAAAAAATTATTAAAAATATAAATTTACAAAATATAATAATTTTAAATTATTATAATAGGAAAAAGTTATATTTAATGATAAAATATATTTGAATTTGAAATCATAGTAATGTGAAAATTTTTGAACCAAATAATATTACATAATTAATTAGATGATGTACTTTGCTTAATTTATGTAAATATAAAATGAAAAATAATATTAAAAATTAAAAATATTATTAAAAAACTGTGTTAAAAATTATTTTTGTTTAAAAAAATATTAAATAAATAATTAAAAACTAGTTGGGGAGCACAAAGAATATGCAGAGATAAGTATAAGAACAATATAAATATAAAGGCAAAAATTTCTTTTAATTTTAAAAAGCTACTTTTATACAAGTTATAAGTAAGTTTCAAGTAATTTTGTAATTATACTTAAAAAAGTAACTTTTAACTTATAAGTAAGATTGACCAAAAGTCAATCTAAAGTCCAAACACCCCACAAAATGCCAAACGTGCTTTTGGCCTTCAAAAGTTGCTTTTCATCCGTGCAAAGGTGGATCCAAACAGACACTCAGGTAACATTTGGTACAGAGTATTAAAAATAAGAGATAAGGATTGGGATTGGGGTTGAAAATATGTTAAAAGGATGCTTAGCATGAATAATTTCTTATCACATGGGACTAGGCAATCCCATATAGATAGGATTGGAGAATACCACCTCCCTTCATGATATTCCCTAATCCTATATATATAGGTTTGTCTAATTCCAAGTATCATATAATTATTCATACTAAACACCTTTTTAATATAGTTTTACACTTTCGATCTCAATCCCTATCTCTCATTTTTAATGCTTCGTAGCCAACGGGATCTCAATCTCTCAACAAGGTACTCTGCGCCAGAATTTCTTAGAATTTCAACTACCCCATCATTGTAAGGGGCTCTCAGCACGATAGATTTCTTAAGCATGATTTCCGCAAGCTTTTCGGCCTCCATCAAGTGGCTTTGCTCACAGAGACCAACTAAAAGAATACAATAAATATCAGAGTCAATGGTTACGATGCATCCTGTACTTACAATCTCTTCAAGCAACAAGAACCCATCCAGCACACGGCCCGTCAAACAGGGCTCTTTTAACACAAGGCTACAAGCCAAGTTATTAGGTTTACGTGAACCAGCAAGCATTACTCTGAAGAGTCTCTCTGCTTCTTCAAAACTTTCTGTCCTCATCAAAGCTATCACAGGTGAGTTGTAGCAACCTTCGTTTGATACTCCATGTTCCCTAAGTTTGTCACAACCTGTATGCCTCTTCAACCTGACCCTCACTGCAAAGGCTGTCGATCAATGTACTAACTGTTACACGGTTTGCAAAACACCCCAAACCTCTCATCCTATCTAAACTTTGCAATGCTTCTTTCCACTTGCCCTTCTTAGAGAAGCCATGAATAAGAGAAGTATGAGTAACAACATTTGGACTACAAGCCCCACCTTCTTCCTTCATTTCCTCCCAAAGTTCCATGGCCCTTTCCATGGATCCGAAGCTACAAAATCCGTTTAGAAGTGTTGTGCAAACCACAGAATTGGGTGAACATCCACTTCATATCCTTGAGCATAGAATATGCACTCTCCAACTGACCCATAGTTAATTTTCCATTTTTCTTTTCAATAATCACACCTTTGTCACCTTTCGGCTAGGCGAATAAATACAGAAAAATCGAGCTCATAAAACTGATTAGCTGCTTTAAAGTTTACTAAAAGAGAAGTTGACAAAATATGAAACTGAAAAGGATTTTGATAAAACCAATTTTAGATATAATTCTAAGGATTAAGAGTTTTGGAAGTTTCTCATCTAGAGTTAAAAGGACCGTATTGAAATGGATTTGTGTTTCCAAGTCATGGTCATATCTAAAGGATCCAAAACTAACTCAAAAGGGTCCAAGTAAATTTGGTTACCCAATGAACATTGCAAAGGATATTTTGAATGAACCAAAAAAACAAGTGTTACCAATGGGGGTTAGGTCTAGCGGAAGAGGTCAGTCACTCACAATATGACGAACCAAGGTTCAAATCCCGGTTAGAAGAGGTGTTCACATTTAGTGCCCGACAATGCCTCAAACAGGAAGATACCTATACTTTAGCAAAAAAAAAAAAAAAAAAGGAAACAAGTATTTGAGGGAATACGAAGAAACAAAAAAAAAGGACATTGCTCATTCAAGGATTGGAATCAGAAAAGAAAATTGATTGATTGGTTAAGCTTTGCCAAACCAATTAAATTCAATATTAGAAAAAAAAGGAAGGATTAATCCAAAAAAGACCATTAAATAAGAAAAAACTTTTAAAAAAACTATATGGACGTAATATGTTTAAAATTTATGGAAGAGGCTAATGACCTCATGACTTAGTGGCCATGTAAACTACTCTATAAATAGATGTGGGTTTGATATCACTCCTAGCCTTTCTACTCCTCTAGTTTAAAAAACAAAAAGAAAGAATACGTAATGCAAATAAAAACACTTAGGCACTCTAGATAAATAAAAAAGGGATCAGGTCCAATTTTGCCATGAAAAACTTTTGCTCAAAAACCGAGTGTTTGAAATTTTTTTTTTTTAAACAGTGTCGCCTCAAAAGTATTAAAACTGTAGTAATGCCTCCCTACTGTCATCCAAAGTTAAGTTTCACCGTTGAATGGTTTTTTTTTTTTTTTTGACTAATTTGTGCGAAGGTGGCAAGCTGACTTGGGGCAACAAAAAAAAAAAAAAAACAGTTCACCTCAGCTAAAATCCCCCCCCCCAAATCTCTTTCCCACCTCTTCGCACACATTCCGGTCCTCTTCCTAACGCTCACCTCCGTCCTCTACATGAAGTGTCGGCCCGGGCTCTGAGAATGAGGATTTTTTAATTGTGTTTCTCTTTAACCATTTATTTGTTATACATAATCATGTATATATTCTTTTGGCATATGTTGTATTGTAATTGTCAATCTTGTGTTTTTTGGTTAATAGGATTGAACTTCCCCACCTCCTCGCCCGCATTCTGGCCCTCTTCCTAAGCGATGCTATCTGGCTTGAAATGTTTTTATGGGGTAGAGGATTGTCTATACACACACACACACATCTATATATAGACAACCTTAAATATTGGTGGTGGCTAAATCCAGGTGCTAGTCAAGCTTCAAGTATCAGCAACGTGACCCCACTTGAGATAATAATGACAATAGCAGTAATGACCTTCAATTGCTGAGTGTTTTATCCTCAACTTGAAGTGCTGAGCGGTTTGAAAATACCGAAAGATTGCATTCGGAAGAAGAATTTGAACCAAAATCAAAGTAAAATGATGAAACACGAACAATCAAGATTCCCTTCCAAGTTACTACAAGATTATGTTGTCTTATATAACAAGCTCATGAATTTGACTTTCAAGCGAAAGTTATGGTTTTAGAGTCCGTTTGAGTATAACCCTTTCTAATGGTTATCTATACTTTAGAAAAAGGGCTATCTCATGCATGAGAAAAGAACTTATAATCTATTATTATCACTATTACTATACTATTATTATTACCACTACTACTGGAAGGGAAACAGGGCGAGGAATGAGGCGTACGAAGGTCGCTGCCATAAATTAAATAATAGTTGTTGTGTTTACCTATGTTCGCAAAAACAATGGCGTCCCACAAGCTCTACAATCATTCTTGTTCCCTCTCTCCTTGCCCACTCCGACTACAAGCCCACTCCATGTTCACCAACCCCAAAGCTTAATCTGACAAATGGAAAAGAGGCGAGAATTAGGAAGATGATGGGAACGCCATGCGAAGTGGGGGAAGAGATTAGGAGAGGGAGTGAAAGAGAAAGATGGGGGCTTGCGTTTTAGTGACGTGGAGTTAATTCCCCCCCCCCCCCCCCCGGGCAAGTCAGCTTTCTACCTTTGTACAAATGGGTCAAAAAAGAACATTTCACAGTCTAACTTAACCATAGATGACGATAGGGTGTGTTACGTTTTTAACACTTTCCGAACGATATTGCTCTCAAAAACCTTCTAAATACTCACAGCTCCTGCCGGGGCAAAATGAAACCTTATCCCAATAGAAGATGCAGAAGACACTTCTAGACTTCTATACACACTCTGATTATATTCTATAAAATACTACCTCTAAGCCTTTTAATAAAAATCAAATTAACCAAATTGCGTGGTTAAAAAAATCTATTAATCTTAGGTAAAAGCAATAAAATGCAAGATATATACCTTTTTTTTGTAATAAATATAGTCTTATATATAAGAGAGTAAATGAGAGAAAGAAAGTGAGAAAAAAATGAAAAAGAACATATGAGAAAAAACATTGCAATTAATTAGGAGTAAAATTATTTGATGCCCAGACAATTCCAAACTAGATCTTTAAAAAAAAAAAAAACCAATTCAAAAATTTGGATTTATGAAAAGGATGGGAGGGAGTATAAAATACAAGTGTAAAACTAACGAGTCTCGTATGCATTATTATGTGTGCTTCTGTTTATATATATTAGGAAAAGAGAAACAATTACCCTGGGCGTGAATCAGTTTGATTTCTGAGGGGCCTACGGAGGCGGTGGAGAGCCATGACGAAGATCTTTCAGAATACAATTATACCATTCGAAGAACTCTAAGGAGGTGGTCTCCAATACAGAAGGACATCTATTATCACAAATAACATGGGAGCTTCAAAAACTAATCATCAAGAACCGTTGTGCGTTTCAGTTAATCCCTCAACAAGATCCTCTTCGCCAGAATTTCTTAGAATTTCAAGTACCCCTTTATTGTAAGGAGCTCTCGGCACAATAGATTTCTTGAGCATGATTTCCCCAAGCTTTTTGGCCTCTATCAAGTGCCTTTGCTCATAGAGACCAACTAAAAGAACACAATAAATATCAGAGTCAATGGTTATGATGCATCCTGCATTTACAATCTCTTCAAGCAACAAGAACCCATCCAGCACACGGCCCTTCGAACAGAGCTCTTTTAACACAAGGCTACAAGCCAAGCTATCTGGTTTAAGTGAACCAGCAACCATTACTCTGAAGAGTCTCTCTGCTCCTTCAAAATTTTCTGTCCTCATCAAAGCTATCACAAGTGAATTATAGCAATCTTCATATGATACTCCATGTTCCCTAACTTTGTCACATAACGTGTATGCCTCTTCAACCCGACCCTCACTGCAAAGGCTGTCAATCAATTTACTAACTGTTACATGGTTTGCAGAACACCCCAAATCTCTCATTCTATCTAAAATTTGCAATGCTTCTTTCCACTTGCCCTTCTTAGAGAAACTCTGAATAAGAGATGTATAAGTAACAACATTTGGACTACAATCCCCACCTTCTTCCTTCATTTCCTCCCAAAGTTCCATTGCCCTTTCCATAGATCCATAGCCACAAAATCCGTTTAGAAGGGCTGTGTAAACCACAGAATTGGGTGAACATCCATGTAACTTCATATCCTTGAGCATAGAATATGCACTCTCCAACTGACCCGCCTTACAGAAACCCTGAATCATTGTCATATATGTAATCATATCAGGATAGAGATTCTTACAACTCATCTCTTTAATCAAGTTTTCTGCCGTCTTTATATCACCTGCCTTGCAACACAAACTTATCACAATATTGAACACGGTGGTGTCAGCACACAAATTTAATTCTTCCATTTTTCTTAATAGCCATAAAGCTACATTAACCGTGTCAGCATGCTGAGCTTCTTTACAAAGTCTCAAAACCTCCTTAAATATCTTAGTGGTAACAAAATACCCCTCAGATTCATATGAAAGTATCACATCCAATATGACCTGTGGATTTCGATTAATGGCAACTGATGCTTTCTTGTACATGTAAGCACTATGCTTGTATCTAGACTGCAGTCCAGCCCAAATGAAAAATCTAATACCCAAATGAGGCTGCGTAGGAAAGCATCTATCTAAGACTTGGGCAACACATTGAGCATCTAGTTTGGCATTTTCCATGGATAATGACTTCTCCACGCTGCAACTATTGTTATGCAGATGACTATAAAGTGAATCGGCAACAGAAGCCAGACCAACTTTTTGGATAAAGAATTTATAGTTTTTGAGTCGGCCTAAACATAATAGCAATTGATAATTAACTGAGAAGGGCATATCTTGATAAGTTATGGTAAAAGAATGGAAACCTGGAAAAGGAAGTGAAGAGATAACAGGGGTGAATGCTTGTGACCATAAAGAATCAAAAACAAAATCAGTCGTGTACAAGACAAAGAATGAATTAAATGATCAATGTAGTCGAACAGAAATTATTGTAATAGATAAAATAACTTGAATCCGAGAAGAAAACACAAGCTCCAAATAGAAATACACATGGATTGACTGAATTTAAGTTTCTGAACATCTGTGGTTGTCACGGGGAAGAAAACAAATTTTTTGTAATTTTTTAAAGACCCTGTAATTTTTTAGAGAAATAGAAATAGAAAAGAAGAAACTGGGTACAGCTTCACCGAAACTCCAATATCATAATATCCCTGGATCCAATTTCATTTTCTCCCTCTAAATAGTAATATTTCAAATGCACAAAATATATCAAGAACAACACAGAAATTATTGTAGATGAAGATTGGGTGAAAATACCGTAAGGAACTTCTCTGGTTCATATTATTCTCAATCAGAACCTAGGTTATAAGTCTGTAGGTTTAGAAAGATCGAGACAATGGATTCTCTCAAGCAAATCTGGACATCTAACTACATAGATTTAAATTGAATACTGCTAGATAAATGATAAAATATAGCAAAATAAACAAGATAGATAAACTCTAGTATATATAATATACTAAGAGTCACAAGGGCGCGTTTGCCATTCTCAACAGTAGATAACTAGAGATAACATAAAACCATGTCATGAGTAGAGAAAGCATTAAAATGCAGGACTTGTTCAGTCAAATCGCAATAGAGACCATATAAATCTCATACTTGTTTACAAATTACAAGTCAACAACAAAATATAAGTCACATCTGGTCATCCTCCTTTGCCACTACCTCCTGCAGCACAAGATTTCAATCAAGTTGACACATGCATCTCTATTAAAAAAGAATAGCTAGCATTGCTCTTCAAAATTTCCAGGTTATCTTACTTAACTTCTACAGTAAAGTTGCTCTTTACATGGTGGAATCAAGCCTCACATGGCAGCACTGCTCGTTTCACATTTCGAATGCAAATTTTAATTTACAAGAAATGAATGAAAATGGAGAAGGCATCAGAACTCCCACAACACTCATATTTAAGAATGATTGTCACGATCTAATAATGCCAAATTATTACTGTGCCCGTAATCTTATTATGATTACTCTCATGAAACAAAGTATCAAAGATAATATTCAAATTTCATCGAACAAAGCTTTAAGGGAAGACTGAAAATAATTAGATCCTCAAAAGCCTATTCAAGCCACGGTTAACCAAATTCAGTGAACAGAGGTAACCAGGAGATGCAAAATTCCAGACAGGTGCCAAACAACTGAATCACCAACTTGGAGGATGAAATAACAACACCATTGAGTTCCAGAAAAAGCCAGTCACAATGAAGGCCAATCTTGAAACTCAGAATAGAAAAGAAAATACATGGGAATGATTTTTTTTACCTTTCTAAATCACCGGATGCGTTATAAGCTTCATCATCACAAATTCACAATCTTGCTCTGTATCTAGCCTCTAGATCATCTCTGTTCAACTCAACTTCTTCACTTCACCACCAAACCAGCCAAATTTAATTCCCCCACACCCTCTCTCAACTGTCTCTAAATTCAATTTCTCATTCTTTCCCAATTTCTCTTCAGTCTGACAACCCACTGCTTCTTCCTTCTTCTTCCATTGTCTGGTCTCATGCCGAACTTCTCCACCAGAGCTATCACCTCTTCATAACACGGATCTGGATCCCTGATGCGTCTAACCTCTGCACGTCCCGAGAAGCTTTAATTTCTGTCCATTGGATTAATCTAAGCACTCAGAATGTAACCCACCATTAAGCTTTTAAATTGCATCTGAACTGTTCACTCAAAATTGGACGTGGCGATCTGTTTCTCAATATAGCAGCATGTTGTATTTTGTTTTATATGGAAGCAACTTACGTTTTGTTCAATATATAGCCTGCTTTTAACAATTACTCAGCAAAGCGCAGCTTTACCAGAGTATAATTTTGTCTAACTTAAATTTCCAATACAATTTAAACAGACATGCCCATAAGGCCATAATGAAAAAAATGCATAGTGAAACGTAGTTGTCTCCAGCAAAACATGGTGCCTGCCGATGTTGATAGAATATAATACCCAATTGGACCGGTTTAACAGCTACATGATACAGAAGAAATAAATGGCGCTGGTGAAATAAGAATAAAAACACTTTTAAAGCCAATATAATACAGAACCATTTTTCAACAGATACTCAATAACATAGTATCAATCTAACATGGAAATCTCAAATATAGAAACAATTTAACAGAAAGACACTCTAAACAAACAAAAACAAGAGCAATTGGTATGGCATTTTTAGCCTCATCACTAGCTATCACAACATTCCAAAGATACAAAACAAGAGCGATCAAACTCGTAGATACACTCCATCAATGAGAGGCAAACAAAAATTGAAAGCGAATTAGAGTTTGATAAAGATGGAAGCCGATCGAAGAAAGACGAAATGAAGGAAAAGAAAACAGGCTGAACACATGGAGAAGAATGAGAGATGAAGAAGAGTGATACATGGATAGCGAAAAAGGAACCTGATCAGGGCAAAGCTACGGAGACTCAATGCCTCCTCGACGGCGTACGACGGCGGACAGAGTGAAGAAACTCTATGGGGGCGACACGCAAGAGAGCGCCGGCGTGATGTTAAGAAAGCCGGTGAGATAAAACGCAAAGAGGCGTTGCTTTTGTTTTTTTTGTTTTCATTTGAGTTGTGGGCTAGAATGCCAATCATTATACTGCTATTTGTGCGCTAGAGGCCCAGAGTCGATAGATGGCATCAAGAGTCCGACAGATTTTTAATTTTTTTCCCGAAAAAAATTCCCTCAAATTATTAAAAAGACAGATTAATCATCCAAATTCAAACTCAAATTTATATAATAACAGAATAGGTGGCATGCATCAATTTGTAGTTCCAACTCCTGTTAATTTACTTATATACCCTTTTCTTTTGTCTCTCCCTTTCTTCCTCCCCTGCGGTTCATTATCCACGTTCTGACTTTTGAGACCATTTCTCCCTCCCCAGTCGAAAACAGTGGTTCGCAAATAAGGAAACAGACAAGATGTGTTTGCATTATCATGAATAATACTTACTCCTTCTGTCTCTTATTATAAGATCTAATTTTTAAAATGGGTTTTTTCTTTTTTATAAGATTCTCTTTGTGTTTGTTTGAGCATTTAACGCAATATTACCTATTTTATCTCTAATTTAATATATTTAATATATTCTCTTTCTTCATTTATCTCACTATTACTCTCTCATATTTATTCATTTATTACATATTTGAAAAAAAACTATATTTGTTACATATTAATTACTTTTAACTAATTTTAACTATTTTTTTAAATCGCACAATTTGGTTAAAAAAATCTTATAATAAAAAACAGAATACTATTGCTTAAGGCATGTCCAGAATGCCGGCATGCGTTAGCTTTTTGGTCTCTGTGCTAGTTTGGATGTTAGTTATGTTTTGACTGTCCATTTATGCAAAACTAGGTTCTTGGCTCACCAATTTTTTTATCATAACTGTTCCGACTTTCGCTAATTGCATGCATAGTAATTTGAGTTCTTTTTCCCAAAAAAAAAAAGAAGCCTTGTTCGAATGCTCAATTGTCATAGGGAAAAAGACACCAAAATGCCCCTAAAAAAATACTAAAGAACAAATTAGGAGGGATGAATTTCAAAATACCAAATCAAACCCCTTATATTATTTTAGAATTTTAAAATTTTGTGAAAGTGTACTTCCAATAACTATTTTTATATAACTATTGACTATTCTAATTTTACTATTAAATCACTTTTATTTTCAAAGTTCTAATAACTATTTTTGTATAGTTATTGACTATACAAAAGTAGTGAATAATTAAATAAAAAGTAGTCACTAGATCTCCAACAACATTTAATGTATTTTTTGAATTTCTGAAACAAAAATAATCAAAAGAGAAACTAAAATAGTCAATTATTAAACAAAAGTAATCATTAAAAATGAAAGTAGTCAATCACAATACAAGAATTGTCTGCAACTAAACAAAAGCTATTATAAAAATAAAGGAAAACCATATTGGAGGTACTTATACTTTTTTTCAATTTTCAATTTGGTACCTATGTGTTTTTTGTTCTTAACTAAATCTTTATTTTTCCTTTATTAACATCATTAATCCTTATATAGAGACTAAAAATATCAATAGAATAAAGTTATAAGAGCTAATGTTGCTAAAAAGATAAAATTAAATGTTTAATTAAAGGGAAAAAAACACATAGGTACCAAATTAAAAATTGAGAGAAAGTATAGGTACCTTCAATATGGTTTTCCCTAAAAAAAACAACTCATTATCAATGGAATTAGCAATGAAAAATTATTCTGTTACTAATTTCTGATAGATTACTTACAAAAATTTCCTAACTAAATTTAGCAATGGAATTTTTCTTTTACCAATATTAACGACGGAATTTCTATCTGTCAAAAAATCTATCAATAACATATTTAGAGACAGAATTTTTTCTGTCGGAAATTTCCATCACTGATATTAATTATAAAATTTTTAGCAAACGAATTAACGATGCAAAAATTCTGTTGCTAATTTCTGTCACTGAATTGTTGGTCACAACAGTTTTCGTACTAATTCCATCGCTAATTCTATTATGTTGCTAATCCGTCACTAATTTTAAATTTTATTATTTTAGATTATAATCTTACAGTAATTTATATAATAACATAATTAAGAATATAATGATTTAAATATATTTTTAATTGTAAAATAAATTGATATATTTGTGGAGTTGGTGTTAATGAAGGTATTGTCTTCATTCATGTCATCATTAGGTACATACTGAGAATAGGAAGGCAGTTTCTTATAAACTTGTTTATATTTCGTTAAAATCAATTCCTCTTGATTATTAATAATAATTAAAAAATGTAATAAGAATATTTATAACTTTCTTATACAAACTGATCTATAAGAAAGAAATAATTTTATCATATATACAATATATTGAAAGATATAATATACAATAGAAATTCAAAACCAAAAATGAATTTATATGCACACAAACTAATATTGAAGTGAATTTTATATTTCAATCATTAAACAATTAAATTTAATCATAATATAATTAATACCCATGATATAGATTGATTTTGGTCTTCAATGCAAAACCAAATGGTATACACAAAGAATTTTAAAAAAATAAATTATATAGGATACATATATAAGTAGGAGAATATTGTTTATCATAATCTATTCAAATCATTTAATTTTTTATATAGAATAATTTATTAGATTTTATTATAGTAGCTATTTTTTGAATAACAACATTTTTTTTACTAATTATAAATGGTTTTCATCAAATATATAAAACACATATAGATAATATAATATAATGTAATATAATACACATATAATTAAATTAAATTGTACATCTTGTCAATGTTAATTAAAAAATAAATTTAAAAAACATATTTATGAGAAAATTATTTATGATTTAAAATTTAAAATTAGTGTCATTGGAAATTAAAATTATATTAAAAATATTTTTTAAAAATAAAACATTATAAAATAAATAGTAAAACAAATATTTAAAAATTATTTTGTCATTAAAATAGTTATGATTAAAATTATCACATAGTTTATTTTTAGTTTTTAATTTTTAATAATATGTATATATATAATTGTATTTGTAAAAGATTATTATATATATTTAATTTTGCATAATAAGTCAACAAGTTCATTGCAGCTTAACTGGTAAAACTGCACGTGGACGAGGTGCCGGGTTCAAGCCATGGAGAAATTACTTTGAAGAGGAAGTATGTGGTGGTGACACATGGCGTCATAAGGTGACATGTGAGGTGCCAACAACACATGGCGATCGTCGCCGAGGTAGCAGGGACACATGGAGGGTAGTTGGCAATTCATCGTTGCTGATGATAATGTGGTGACTAGTAGAGGCGCCCTGTGGCATTTAAATTTTTTTGTTGTTGTCTTTTTGCCATTATCATAACTACCTGACTTCCGCCAGAGGCCCAGATTGATTTTTTTTAAGAACACTACGTGTGTATCTTAACTACAGTTAATTGTTTGAGCAACTCACCATATACTAAGAAACAAAAAACCGGATCAAACACTAAATTGATTGAGACAGTAGTTCAAGGATTAATTGGTCGGGACTTAGGTCAATGCAGGATCAAACCAATCATATTAAAATAATATAACTTAATTGAAACTAACAAAATACAATAACATTAATAATTACTAATAACAAAATGCAAGAAAATCTATCAATAGTTTAATTGTAACAATAACAAAGTATAACAACACTGAGAATTTTGATTTTCATGATTCATTAATAACTAAAATTAATAATCACTTAAGTGTTGTAAGTGTTTTGACGGTGAGAGGAAGAAAAAGACAGAGGCTAGCTTTACTTGGAGGTCGCGACTAGGAATGATATAGAGTGTCGGTGGCTGGAGTGAGGGAAATCCCTCGTTGAGGAAAAATATGGGGAAGAAACGGTGATGAACTTGCAACAAGGAGAGCATGAACGTTGTCGACCGTGCAATAAATTGTTGTGAGAGAGGGTGAGAGAAATGAGAGTATGAAGGGAGTGAGTTGTGGTTGGGGGAATATGATGGCGTGAGGGGATCGGAGCGACTCAAAAGAGAGACTCAAAATGGGAGGGAAGATGGAGAGAGAGGAAGAGTAACTAGCGGCGAATAAACAAACCCTACTACAACGAGTTAAATAAGTAGCTCACATTTTGTAACACTTATTTAACAAAATGCTACAGCTCTAATATGTTGTTTATATTTTTTGAAATATTAAACTATATATAAAAGAATAACGGTCTTTTGTAATTCTTTTTTGACCAAGCAATACAGCTTCTATATTTTTTTATTTTTTAAAAATATTATATTGTTGTAGCACTTCTTGAAGAAAGCACCCCATAAGTATGTGTGTGTATTTAAAATTTATACTTACTGTAAATTTAGTTATAAAATATTATGAACTGAAAATTATTTTTTTTAGAAAAAAGCATGTTTTGTGGTGTTTTCTCAAGAAAGCACTAGAACATTTTTTTTAAAAAAAAAAATAGACATGTTATATAGCACTTCCTTCTGATATACAGACGCTGTAGCTTCCTTGAGGGAACGCTACAGAATGCCTATCTTTCTATAATGTTTTCTCTAAGAAACGCTACAGAATATTATTTTTTTTTAAAAATATATGTTTTAGTGCTTTGAAAAATAACACAACTTAGTCTTCATACCTTTTTATAGTAGATGCATAAGCATTACAAAATGAAAAAGATAAGCGCCACAACTTTTTTTTTTTGTAGTGAAATGTTTTTCTTTATTTCATCATTTTTTATTATTTACTTAGAACATTAAAGTATGATTAAAAAATTACTACTATCTGAAAAATTATTCACTTGTGCTTATGTTAAAAGTAATTAATTAAATAGGTTTAAATGGTTAAAATATACATTTGATCTTTTAACTAAGAGTGTTCATGATGCCTAAAAACAAGTAATGCTCACTTGAGCCTATTATAATTATGACCAGCCTAGGCTAGCCCTAAAAAAGCAACCCAAAGAATAATTGTGCATCTTTGGCCCAGACCAAATGTTGGGCAGGATTGGGCATCCGACAAGATATGATGCCTTGCCTAGAGCTTATGTATATAATTCTATATAAAAATATATTTATCATATATATATTCATTATATGTAATTATATTTAATGTATATAATATATAAATTTGGTAAAATGAAATATTTCAAGATTTAATTTGTTGACAGATCTTTTTTTTTTAAATAAAAAATTGTTGACATATATGATCATGGATATTGTATGAAGACGTATCGTGTTGTGTTTGATTATGTAATTATAAGGAAATATTAATAAAATGATGGATAGATATGTGGATTTGAGTAAAATTTTATATTTCTTCTATTAGAATATTTTAAGTTGTGAAATTATAAAATATATTTAAAGTCCAAAACATTATTTATCAAGTTTGGTGGAAATCTTCAAATACCACTATAAAAAACATCAAATTAGCGATGAATTTAGTGACAGAATTTTCGTCACTAATCAAAATTAGCGACGGATTAGTGATTGAATTTAGTTAGCGATAAAATTTTTCCGCCATTAATCAGTTGCTAAATTTTTTTTATTTTATAAATTTAAAATACCACATGACAACCATTGATTGCCACCACATGTCATATTTGTAATTGCCACCTCACATTCTCCTCTCTCTCTCCCATATCGCCATGTCATCCCCTCATCCACATCATCATCATTTGTCCATCACCATGAGCTGCCACGCCATCAATGGCTGCCACCTCACCAACTCCTCTCTCTCCCATGTTGCCACGTCATTTCTTTGTCCACATCATTGCCACATGTCCATCATTGTGATCCACCATGTCATCACTAGACACCACCTCAACTTCTCCTTTCTCTCATGGAGCCACATCATCCTAGCGTCCACATCATCACTATGTGTCCATCATCATAAGATGCCACGTCATCGCCTTGTCCATATCATTGCCACGTGAAGAAGTGTTGGTTTGAACCGAGACAATGGTGGTGGTCCTTTTATGAATGAAGACTTGGAACTTAAATCAGGAGTAAACAGCAAAGGTGGGTGTTGTCACACCTCTCTTTATAATCCATTATATGTCAATTAGAATCAATATAAATCGTTTTGTAACGTTTCTGGATGAAAAATTTTGAATTTCAGGATTTCACTGTTCATCCTGTCCGTACACTATTCATACAAAAATGGGCCAACTTGAAAAATTCATAGCTAAATCTAGAAAAATCAAAACGAAGTGGTTCTAATTTCCACACGAAGCTTGCTAAGAGTTATATGGAGGAAAAATAATCATTAGGTCCAATTCTGTCCAGAATAATTCCAAAAAATTCATCAAAGTGTACTGTTCATTTGGTAAATTTTCAATTTTTCAGTATTTTTGCCCAACTTTGAAAGAGCATAACTCTTAGCACACAACTCTAAATTTAATGAATCACCACTTTTTTTAAAGTTAAAAATGATATCTATTTGACTGTAAAATTTCACGCCCAGATTCCCACAACTGCATATTATTTTATGTGCCACAAGTTTGGCATTTTTTAGGGAATTTCTATCCCCTAATTGCCACTTTCTTTAATTTATTTCCCCTTTTCCTTTTTCCACATCCAGTCCATAATGTACCATGCATAATTCCAATATTAGGGCATGAGAATAAAGTATAATACACATCATAACATCATCCATAACTAGATACAACTATTACATAAAGTTCAATGTTACCTTACACAACATAACATAACAACATTAATTACATATTGCTCCACTATCCCAATACCAATTCCTTGCCTTGATCCATGCTTGGTCCACTTCCTAATTAGTGCATAAAATGACATAGGAGGAATGAGATTTCAAAGAAATCTCAGTAGCATATGAATTATAATTATCATGTAAATCATTGCAAGTTAAATTGTGATATGTCATGCAATTCAATTCATTCCCAACTCATAGGAATTCATGCCAAATATCATGCAAGGAGAGGAACATTATATCATCCACATTGACATACCACAAAGCATTTGGCCAAAGCATAACCAATGTCAATCAACAATCAAAGTCACCACAAAATTCCTCCAAATCCAAGCAACAACAAATCACAACAAACAAGCAAGATAAACAATCAAATTATAATTCAAAGCTACCTTTGCAAAGCTTGTCTAACTAATTCCTCCAAGGAGCAATGCTTCTCCTTAATTCCTCCTCTCAATGTCTATTAAACCAAGTATAAACATAGGCTATATTAATCACAAGACAACTTAGTTCTAACACTTTAACATTACTTAACAATTTCCCCCCTTTTGTCTTTGATTTTTAACAAATTGATTCCTCCTTTAGAATCAACCATCTCATGACTCAATCCTACACAATTTTTCATGAGGAATCCAATGGTGCAATCAGATTTTTAAAATTCAAACTCCTTCCCCATGAACTCCTCTTGGCCAAATAGGGGGTTATATGCTTCCAAAAATTCTATTTTTGATTCCAATGATTTTAAACACTTTCCAACATTAGATCCCTACACAAAAATATGTTTTAAAGCCATTAGAAACATCAAATCAAGCAAAATCAAATTGCTTCTGCATGAACAGTGCTGAACGAAATTCCTTCCCTTAAACCCTAACTTTGTTTTCATCCAAAGATCAATCCATACATCACTTAATCTTCCTTATTCCACTTAATTATTAAGGTTTCTATCCTTCCCTAATCATCACACACCTCAACCAAATTTCTCAGAATTTTCCAGCATTTTCCCAAGCAAAAATCCTTGTTTAATCAATGTAAAACTTTAGAGATATTGATGCTTGGACATACCTTATTGTTTCCTTGAAGTAAGTTGGATGATTCCTTGTCTAAAACACCTCAAAATTTTGTGCAAGGGTGGCTGGATGAATAGTGATAGAGTTTTCCCTTATTTTTCCTGATTTTCTAACATTCTTCTTGTATTTTCAAGGAGTATTTATAGAGAGAGAAAAAATCCATCTGCCCTCTCCCTCCTGATTTGCACGAAATTGGACACCTAAAGAGGTGTATGTG
Source organism: Neltuma alba (assembly GCF_004799145.2). Classification (NCBI taxonomy): domain Eukaryota; kingdom Viridiplantae; phylum Streptophyta; class Magnoliopsida; order Fabales; family Fabaceae; genus Neltuma; species Neltuma alba. The sequence goes on along the minus strand of NW_021635905.1, from coordinate 29,564 downwards.
GCAGCCATCAAGTGTCCAAAATATTCAGATCACTCCATGTGGTATTTCTCTAGATTTTTCCACAAAAATATCTCTTAATTTCACATTTTATTTAATAAAAATAGTGGAATCTGGAAAGTGCACAAAATTGGATCTTTAATGGGTCCATTTTGGGCCCCACAAATGGTTTGGTCTGGCCTAAAAATATGGCATACAAACCAAATCACTATCCCAAATTGATTTGAAACTTTATCGGTTACTATTCACTAGTAACATTCCATAATTTTTCCAGACCTCCAAAAATTCATTTCTCTCTATGATAATTCACATTTTAATATGAGAGCATGATTTGGAAATTTTCATAATTTTTCACTACCTCTAGGTATTTATTTTGAATTTTCTCTGATTAGGCCTTTATCGGTAAATCTGAGGGAAAATAAATTCTCTAAAATTAATTCCTGAGCTTCCAAGGTCTAAAAAAAATTTTATAAATTCAAAAACATATTTAGATGAATTTTCTATTAATCTTCCAAATTTATTGAGGCCTCTAACTTATTAAAATAATTATTTTCCTTCATTTCCCCAATAATTTTCCGAAAAACCTCTGTTTACGGGGAATCCTGTAATAATTTATTTTCACCGAAATTCCACCTTTTGGGCCTCAAATGAGTTTCCAAAACCTCTACTCTATACTTTTTCTATTTTCAGGGATTTTCTGTAATTTTTCTCAAATTTTCCCGTTTTGCCATTCCTAGATTGATAATTACAAAAATGCGAGCCCGGACCTTTTCGGGGTTTCATATCAAAAGTTGTTTCATCTCCCCGTCTAGTTCTTACATTGACCCTCATCCTAATTTTTGATCCTTTATTGCCAAATAAAAATTTTTAGGATGTGACAGGTGTGATTTCTAGGGAATTTGAGTGATGTTTTGGAGGTTCAAGCAAAGGAAGAGGAGTGGCAACCTAACTAATTGGTGTAAAACGAGGAAGCGAAAAGGGTGACGGGCAGAAAGAAAAGAAAGAGGAAGAGAGACAGAAAAGACAAATTCAAAGAGGAGATGATGTCAATTTTTATTTTAATATCATTCAAAGTGTATAAAATAAATATGTCAAGGTGCTACTTATAAGTCTCAATCTAACCCTAAAAATTAATAACAGAATATTCTAAATGTGAAAATTAAATGCAACGAATAAAGATTTGAAAACGAGATGCGATTACAATTAATAAATTCTAAAGATTCATAATTACGATAAATTAGTTTCCTAAAATAAAATAATTGGCAAATCTAAACGATAAGCTTAAACTTGTTCTGGTATCTTTTCTTTTCTGATCCCCATAAAATTACCTTTTTTCTTTTCTCAGTGCTCTCTATCAAGGGTTTGTTTTCCTTCTATGAAAGGATGACATAAACAAATAAAAAAAAATATATTTTGAAAAATATAATTCAGGGGGATTCAAGCTTGCAAAATTACATGATGGAATTGCCACTGTGAGGCTTATTATTTGTTATTTGTAGGAGTTTCTCATACACTAAGAAGAGCATTAAATGGATGAAATTTTTTACTTTTCCCTTATCGAGACTATTAGTATATTTTCTCTCACTCATTCCTTTACGTATCTTTACTATAATTAATAGGGGCATAATTAGAAATGAGTCATTAAAAAGGATACAAGAGACAAATAATAAGGACTAGAGTGGTAAGATTGAATTAGTCAACTTAGAGTTTATTTGGCTCAATGGAAAGGAAGAGACGGGACAGAAAAGAAGGAATTTTAATATTACTTTGTTTGGATCGATAAAAAAGAGAGGAGGGAAGAAATTTTGATGTTATCTTATTTGGTTTAAGAAGAAAAAGGAGAAAAATATTTTTATATGGATAACTTTACACTTATTTTATATAAGTTTCTTTAAAAAAGCTTTGTAACATGATTAATAAAAATAATTATAAATAATATTAAATATATGTAATCACAATTTTATAATTATAAATTATAATTAAAATAAAAACTACCCCATAGGATCAAGAAGAAAAAGATCTCATCTTTTCAAGCAAATTAACATCAAAATCCATTAAAAACTGTTGGCAAAAAAAGCATCCATTAAAAACTGATGTCCATGGTGGAATTATTTTGACTTTGTTTCAGCGAGAATTGAGATCTGAAAAAGGTTAAGCAAAATCCCTCCCTTCTCTTTCCCTTCTCTCCAAATCCTTCTTACCAAACACATCCTTAGAATTGAATGTTAAGTCGACAAAAACCAAACCCGAGATTTGGAAATGATAGTTCCTCTAAAATCGTAGTGAATTATTAATTGTTTCTCTTCCATTTCATCTTGTACGAGTAAAATAGTGATAGATGAAAAACCCAAGTGTATTTTTTTATTTTATAAATCTGTTTTTAGGTCAAGAGCAAATCTTATTAATACAGAGGTATTGTAGTAAGCTATTATTATTAAATTTCACTACTATTATTTATGCCATTTAGTAACTTTTTAATACAGACACACTTGGCTCTAAAACAACAAAACAATCATTTTAAATAGATCGATTACCATCGTATATACATTATACTGTAATTAAAACCTTATTTTGTTTCTGACATGATTCATTTATTTGAGCAATGAGCTGGAAGATCTGAGGTTACGCTTGAAATTGTACGTGATTCCGATTAATCAATTCATAACGCAAGTACAAGCCTTGGCTTATTTAATTAGGGGTGTTTGGTCTTCAGCGATTATGACGACTTCAGATTCAACCCACATCAAACAAATTGCATAGTGGATGATAAGAAAATAAAAAAGTGTAACAATCGCTGATGGAAAAAGTACTACTTACGCATCACTGGTAACAAACACTAGAATTTTTACCCCGGCAATTTATTAACCAGATATGGTTGTCACCCAGTCATTTTATAATGTTATCTTTGAAACAAAAACTTCCATTTTATGAATAAATAAAAAATTGAATATTCAAAACTTGTAATTGAAAAAAAATTGTGACTTAAAATTTACACCCTTTAGTTTTTGTGAATATAAAATCATCTAATCTTTTGACCTCGTCACGCGCGCGCGCGCACACATCCACCCGCATGGGGGTTTAGTTCAGAGAAAGCAGTGACGGTGGGACAAATTCGCCTATTAATTAATGGTTTCTTCTGTCTTTTTTCCTAAATGACAAAAAACTAGGCTTCTTGATATATGATATGGTCGACGGCCAGTCCAGGCCATTAATTTTACTCTGCCATCAAGGAAAAAATTTAGATTGCGTTCTTTGTTTTTCTTTTTTTTAAATAGATACTGCAGTTCATTCATTCACATGAAGTATTAAAAATACATCCAGACTAATTTCTTTCGTCGGGTTTTAGTGTAGTAAAATAGATTCATTTTTAAGTTTCGTGGAAGGATGAACCTCCCCCTCAGCAACCTAAGTTGTTGATCAAAAATACAAAAATTAATTTCAATACTCTTTGCTAATTTGAAAAGGTGTTTGACTATAAGAATATGATCTCTGTAAGTGTGCCTGAATAGTTTTTGCCCGTCTTCGTTAAACAAAATCCTAATTCCTAGCATACATAATCATCAATAACATCTTTAAAAGGGTGATTATCTTCACAACCCTTAATAATGAAGTCAATGGCTTTTAATCCATTTGTTTTCTCAATTTCTTTGGACTCAGCCCTACCCACTCCTACCATTTGGCATATCGTGGAGCCATCCACTTCCAATAAAGGGATAAAGAAATTTGATGCGCTGCAATTATAGACTACAATAAACAATTGAATTAATGACGCAATTGCCACTGAACTGATTTAGTGATGGGATTTCATCAATAAATTCTGTCATTAATTTAATGTTTGTTAATGGTAAATATGTCAACTTTAAAATCAGACCTTGCATTTGATATCTCAATGAATTTAGAATTTCATTAATGATTAATGTCCGTACTATACGTATAATATAGTTAATTTTTCTTTAAAAAAAGTAAAGTTCAAATGAGTTGGTTAATGAGTGAACACCATAGTAGTCAAGGTACAAGTAATGATTTGTACTCAACAAATATATTTTTCAAGCTGAAAGTCTTGAAAAATTGGTTATCAGTGGCGACTTTTAAAAGTCACTATTGAAAGTGACTTTTAGCAACAACATTTCTAGTCACTACTGAAAGGCAATACTTTCAGTGGCGACTATCTAATGTTACTGCTGAAAGTCAAACTTTGAGTGGTGATGTTTTAGTCGTTGCTTAAAAGCAATATTATCAACGGTGACATTTGCTAAAGCCTATACTTTCAGCGGTGATTTTTTTCAATCAAAGCTAAAGGTCATACTTTCAATGATTTTTTTTGTTACCGTCAAAGATCATACTATTAGTGGCGATATTTTTTAGTTGCCATAAAAAGCTATACTTTCAACCGCGACTTTTTTCAATCACCGCTAAAGGTCATTGATGCGCCCAATTGTTAGGCTCACAAATTGATACTAAATTAAATCTATATAGTATAGGCTCAACTCATGTTGATCTCTCATGGAGTCAATTCAAAGCTTAGTTCCTAATTAATTATGTGTTGCCAAAAATAAGAAAAAGAGGGAGAAGGGGAAAATTTAAGAAAGATTTAAGAAAGAAGAAAATAATTTGTAAAAATAATTTTTTAGTAACAGTAAGAAAAGAGAGCTTTTAAGGAGAACAATTCGAGAAAGGTGGGAGATGATTACCAATGATGAAGCTTACCAAGGACAAACCATAGGCTATCATGGTTCAGATAATGAGGAGTTGCAAATAACAAAGTCAAAATATCAAACTTAAGGAACTCCTTAAGTCTTAATTATTTAATTAGCAATTACAACTAGAATTCTATGTTGTAATTACTCGTTAAATAATTATTATAAAACCACTCAGCTTCTAATTCCATTTAATTTCATAATTCATCCTTTAAAAGAATAATATACAAGAAAATTCAAGAAAATCAATCATCATGCACCACATTCATACTATGAAAGAAGAACATAAATTAATTGAAAGAGGAACACAAGATATAGATTAGGTTCAACAAATCATGAAATATAAATTGAATCATAAGGAGTTTGATACAAAGATTATCAAATCGAAAATCAAAATTTCAAATATGAAAATTCAAAACCTAAAACTTTAAGAAATCATTAAATTCATAAAGAGAAAAATTAAACTAACAACTCCCCAAATCATATATGGAACTCAAGCCTTAAAGTTCATTTCCAAGAAAGAAGGGGAACTAGTCACTCATGTGGCTAGAAGACATCATTGATAGAAGAACATAAGCAAAGAGAGATGAAAAAGAATACAAGAGTAAATGGCGCCATAAATTTGCATGCTTTTGCGATGTGTTATGTGAGTGTAGTGTGCCCTCCATTTGCATCTTGGTCCTTCTTTTATAGTCTTAAAAGTGTGTTCCTTTAGGTAATAAGATAATATAATTTAAATTATTGATCTTTGATCTTGATGAATATTTACATTCTTTCTCATCCTTCTTGCTTCATCTTTCTTTTCTTGAATATATTTGTATGTTCTTTTCTCATGAGTGGCTTGATCTTGGAGAGATAATAATTTGAATTTGAATCTTGATAGGAGATGCTTCCTTTAATTTGATTAGCCATTATATTTAATTAAATAAGAGATATTATAGGATGTTGAATCTTTTGCTTAAATATAATGACTACACATATTAATATAATTAAGGGATTAATGATATTAGAAATTCCCAACATGCCCTTCATTAATTTATGTGGCATCTTCCTTGACTTTTTGGGGAGGTAGCTTTGTGAAATCACCATTCTACCCTTCCTTAATGTAAGCCATATTTTTTGAGCTATGGGGCCATGAAAGACTTTCAATTTGGGCTTAACTGATGGTTTAGAGCCCAATTGAAGAGCATATGTGATAGGCTGATATAAATGGGCCCTAATCATGTTGTAAGTCAGCCCAATTGCAATCTTAGGGCCTTAAACTTCATGGATTTCCTACACCTGTGTTTTTAGCTTTATTTAAGTCCATCATCAATCTTAACAGTAATGTTTGAGCTTTCTGTCAATGTCTTCAACCTTCGCCTATGAATCTCTTTGAAATATTCTGGAATCATAGAAAAAAATACCTTTGATTTGCATAGATAAACCTATTATAAAAACAATAGACAAATAAGACTTTTTATTATTTATTTCATTTAATTGTCTTTATTGTATATTTCCTATATTTGACTCAATTTCACCCAATTATTATCTCTAAAACTCCTAAAATAGATATAAAATTATATAACAAAATGGGGATTCATTAGTTATACTTTCAATGGTAACTTTTTTTTTCACCGCCAAAAATCATACTTTCCATGGTGACATTTTTCAGTCACCACACTTTCAGTAGTGAGTCTTTCCGGTCATTGCTAAAAGGTATGACTTTTAACTAAAGTTTTTTAATTAAAAATGAGTATAAAATAAGTTATTGAGTTTCTATTTTTCATAGAAATTTTATGCATAAATTGGCACTTTAATTTAATGTAAATGATACGTCTACACTTATATTGTGTATCCAAAGGTGTAAATGCTCTAATTTCAATTTCTTTATGTGATGTTTGCATAAAAACAATAGTTCCACTAATTTGATAGGTAAAATTTAATTAGCTATGTATATGTGTATCTTCCAATCGATAATTTAACCATTCATATTTAAGGTCGTGGTGTTTCGAATCACCTCAAAATATTTTAGCTTGATAGAAACATAAATCATTATCTAATATATTGTTTTTCAGCCATATCCAATGAGGGATCAGCCTCTGATTATTATCTACAAAGAATGTGTTTTCTGATGTATTGTTCCAACTTGGCAAAAAGACTTTTTAAGTCAACCCTAATAAAAAAATCAATTTACCAAATCTTAATTAACATATAAGATAACTTGCATGATATATTAAATCATATGGGGTTTTTATGTCCTCTCACACCTCGATTAAGATAATCCGATAGCTATATTAGATATAATCATATTTTTTGTGTAAATAATATATTTAAATATATTTATGTGATGTTAAACGATTTTTAATGAAATATAATACGAATCATATAATTTACTATTAAATTTTTTTATTAATTTATACTTGAAAAATCATAAGAATTAACAACATATTATAAATTTTATCAATAATTTTTTAAAAAATTATATAATAAGTTTAAAATCAAAATAAATTTTACCATAAGAAAGACAATACATATATCTAATTCTTTTTAAATTATTTTTATATATCAAATTTTTATTTTTATACCTATAAAATATATCTAAACTCATTTACTAATATTTTATATGAATATTACAAATATAACGTAGATAAAAAATATTAAATTAATGATTTTATATAAATTAATCCATATTTTGATTTTTCAAAAAGAATATTCTAAAATTATATTAATATATAAATGAAAAATTTATTTTATTTTTAATATAAAATTAGTATACATATGTGTGTTAGCGTAAATATTTGTGTTTAATTATTACATTTATTTATATTACATACATTATTTATACAAATTTATTTCACCTGCAACTTTTGTATTAGACCACGGCTTTTAATTTTTCATTTAAATTTATCAAGACCATCAAGCTTATTCCAAAAAAGCCCAAGACTTTTAAACTTCGAGAGCACTAAGAAGAGAACCTGACGTATTCTATAACAAATAATCCACTTTCATATAAATTAAATGATGCTACAAAGTAGCATATTTAATTCTCGTCGTCCATGAAATTTGTTTACATGCGAATGAACTATAAAGCGTTTGTGCCGCCTTGATCAAGAAATGTTAACTGTAGGGATTTGAGAGAAATAAGAAGAAAGATGAAATCAAATATATTATTCACGATAGAGCACATGCTCATATAATTATTGTAGCCCACTTAGGTTAACACTAATCATCCCTCACATAAGGGTGAACAAACCCCATGACCTATTAGGATTCTTAAGGTGGGAGACCCAAGTTAACCTCCCATTTTATGGTGAAGATTACAGTATCTTACACACTAAGCACATCACATTACACCCTTTATATAGGCCTATCTCACTTAACTAATAACTCAATTATCCTCTCTCTAACATGTCCCCTCAAGTTGAACACTTCTTAACTGAAGTGATCAACTTGACAAACACAAACCACGGAGGTGAAGAGAATAAAACCTTTCAACTTGTCAAACAATTTTGTTAAACAACCCTCAAACTTTGAAAGTAATACATGTTACCCTCCCTCTTTTGGTGTGGAGACACTCTCCTAACACACCTATACATGAAGTGAACTTGCAATTTCAATATGCAAAACAACATGATGTCAAAGTACTCTTCCCAACATCCACTTTGTTGATTCTCTTCAAACGTGCTTGAATTTGCAGGTAGAGGAAATTGTTTTCAGCTACTATCATTGGCTCATTTATTGAAGTCCCACCCAAGCATTAACCATATTTCTACTAAAGCCCACTGTCTAATGCCCAAACTGACGCACCAATCCAAACTCCACGTGTTCATAGCTTTGTGAATAACTCATCACTTTGCTTTGGAACAAGAATGTAAGTTGATTGTCTTTCACATATAGGAGGACTTTTAGCAGGGTCTCTTATAGCATATTGGAGTGGAAACCCTCTTCTTCTCAGAACCTCGTCTTAGTGACTTGGACTGATGAAATAATTCCTTAGACTCCCCACTCTTCTCTACCCTTATATATAACCTTCATTGTGCTTGTCCCCAAACTAGGAACTGTGATGGTGTAATTGAAGCCAGTAACTAGTGCTCGAACCAGCCTCATAAGAAATAAAGTTCTTGAACATAATCAACATGTCATTGGGTGGTAACATGCTCCAATAATTTCTTCTCCCCTGTACCTCACGAAGTTCATGGGTAAATGCCAAAAAAATCTACATACCATACTGCTGCAAAACCCACAAAATACTAAAGTCCATGACAACATATTTAACTGTGATTTAAGCCTTGGTTATATAAGAACATCCACGGTGGTCAAGCAATTAAAGTCAAAGCAAATCAACAGATCAATGACCAAGAGAGGTAAATCATCAATGATGCAGTAAGAAATTAATTAAACCTCTTCTGCAGTTTCTTTATCTTAGCTTGCACAATTCAAGTGACTCCAAGACCGAAATAAATTCGCCAATGTTAAAAACTTGGGCCAATACCATCACTTCTGATTACTCCATTCGAATCATTAGAGAGGGACAAGGATTGGAGATGTTCATCCATCACTCTTGGCTATGCGCCAGATTTTAATAAATCTTGAAAAGGTGAACAAAGAATCTCACTCTTGAATCAATGTTCAGCTACCACATTATAGTGACACAAACGTAAGGTGAGATTGCATACTTCAATTTAATCGGAGAAGAGTATGGGTATATCACCGAAGAAAGACTGATCTTGATGTGTCAATCTGTGGGGGGAGACACAAACTCAAGGGCCATCAAATGCCTTCGGCAGAACAAGATCAGAAAGCCAAAATTAGAGGTGAGGCCACAACCGCATCCTTCTACGGCAAGCATAGCAATAAAAATGGGCAGAAGTTGGCAGACAGATCCATTATTCACGGAACCTCTGTTTAGATCGGCAATAATCAAGCATTTAGATGAGATTTGGGAAAGGACTTGTGCTTCTCCTTTTCTTTCTTCAATATCTTTGTCGCTCTATGGCCAGGTGAAGACGAATGGAATAGCAGAGACGTGAAAGGCAGATCTTGCAGTGGCAAAGTCAGGTGGTTGACGGCAAAGAGAGTGACATGCAAAACATCACCGTGATTGTGACGCAAGCATCAATTCAAAAGATCAAGAACCATAGGGTAGAGAAACGCCGGAGCCTTGAACACCGTGATCTACCGAACGCTTCAACCATGATCCATCACCCTTGACACGGACATTTACGACGATTGGTATGTAGGAGGCAAAGGGCAGAGATGATCGCAGTTGCCAGTCGGAGAGATGGTGAACCGAGGGAGAGAGACTCCCAATCTTGCAAACATGACAACGATGTCGTTGCGACTAAACTGGGTGGTGCTTCAGGATCTGGACTGTGGTGTTGATCCAAGAATCATCTTCGTGGGCTTCAGTATTTTTGGCCCAAAGAGGACCTACTCATGATATCATGTTAACTGTAGGGATTTGAGAGAAATAAGAAGAAGAAAGATGAAATCAAATACATTATTCACAATAGAGCACATGCTCATATAATTATTGTAGCCCACTTATGTTAACACTAATCACCTCTCACATAAAGGTGATGAATAAACCCCATAACCTATGAGGATTCTTGAGGTGGGAGACCCAAGTTAACCTCCTCTTTTATGGTGAACATTACATTATCTTACACACTAAGCACATCATATTAGTTAGACCTTTTATATAGGCCTATCTCACTTAACTAATGACTCAATTATCCTCTCTCTCCAAGAACATTCCATGCTTTACCAGATGTGACATGCTTATGTGCACACGAAAATGATGCTAGAATATGAAGGTTTAAGAGAAATCCAGATTGATCAAAGGTATATAATCCCTCCATCTCAAAATATCTATCACTTCGAAGCTTTTGATTTTTTTCCTAAAAAGAATAATTGTCAATAAACATAACTCAAGATAGTTAAGGATATATTGTAGATCAAATAACATCAAATTCAACTATAGAATATTCTGAGATTGTGCAACGAGGGACCATTAAATTCTTAGATGACAATTATTCTGAAATGAGGGACTATTAAATTCTTTTCAGCTATTAATTTTTATTGCAAGGGTGTTATGTACCTCTTCAAGAGTTATTTTCCTGGCAGCTCCACACATACTTCACTTGGCCTTCAAAGATAGCCTTGTTCTTGAACATTGACGTCTCAATGAAAGACATTTGTAACAAGAACAACTCCAAAGATAGAGTCACATCCCAGAAAACTAATCTATTAGGTTGGAGAGGCATTTGAGCTTTTTAAACCATATTTCACATGCGCCGCCCCTCAATGTTTATAAGTCCCGCATCATGAAACCTCCTAAGGAAAGTGTGGTTTATAAGTTCAAAAAGCCCTCTCATCTCGCAAGCTAGTCTTTTAGGAGGTGTTCTTTCTTTGGACTTGCAATCATTACAAAGGCCCTTTTATTGAGAGGGATGAAATTCTCAACCAATAAGTAGTTTTTGGAGATGGGCTCTCACTTTGGATTTGCAAAAATAACATAAGCTAAAATAACTTAAAAGCAAGTAGTATTAAACATGTGATCTCCCATAAGCAAAACAAACTTGGTGCCGGTAGCTGATAGACCAAGTATTACATCATACAAAAAGGAGCAGTAGCTCAACTTTCCCACCCAATATACTAGTCTTTGGGATATACTCTTTCTTTGGGCTTGTGATCACAACACAAGCTAAAACACCTTAAAAGTAAATAGGATCAAACTTGCTATCTCCTACAAGCAAGATGAACTTGATGTCCCTAGGACACATGACCATGGACTTTATACCAATAATGCTAATTATTTGTTCCTACATGTAAATTTGGAAGATGAAACAACTGAAAACATGCATGAAGGAAAACGATATGTCTTAGACCACATATCACATCACATCATTATAGCAAATAAGGACAACATATCAAACCTAGATGCCAAACAAACGCGCGCAAACACAACTGCGTTATGAATGCTTTATCAAGCCATCTCACTTCAATATCTAGGGCCCTTTATCACCATTGTCCCTTGAAATGAGGATCAAAATGGAGTTGAGATTGAGTAGAAAGAACAAGAATAGCAGATTACAAGAGAGAGAATAGATGAGAAATAGAAAAACCAAGAAGATGAAGCTCCAAATCTCTTCGAAAGCTCAATCCCTTGCTTCCAACCAAAGAACAAAAAACCGGACCGGACACTAAACCGGTTAATGTAGTGGTTTAAGGGTTAGTGGGTCAGATCGGGTCCAACCGGGATCAGACCGGTAATTATTAAAATAGTATAATTTAATTAAAATGAATAAAAATATATGAAATTTTTTCTTTTTTTTATTTTTTTATTCTATTTTATCTTTTCTTCTTTTCTCTTTACCTATTAAAATCCTTTTTTTTTATTATTTTATCCCTTTCTTCTCTTTCCCACATGATACTACTGCCATTTCCCACCATAACACGCATAAGTCATAACAAGTCAGCTTTTTCTTTCCTTCTCTCTCTTCTCCTTCAAAAATGGACACGGCAGACTTGCTTCTTGAAAACACTCATCATTACTCCTCTTTCTCAATTGCTTTATGCCTCTCTCATGCTCTTTTCCGGTGTCATTTTTCTTTCTTTATACATATCTCATCCCCCTCCATTGTCTTCCGGCTTCCTCTTCACCGTCTAGTCTCCCACGAGTAGAATCAAAGAAGCATGCACGCAGCAGACTTCCAAACAAATTTTTGAGTCTCTCTCCATGATTTTCTCTGCTCTTACCATGTATCTCAGCAGTGTCCAGTATTTAGTATTTACAGCTTCTTCGACCAACATCAGACGCTTCATGGCTTCTTCGGCGATTGGTGAGAGTGAAAAAGAAGTGATAAAAAAAAAAAGGAACCGACGACCCATCTGACCCAACCATTTTCCCGGTTTGTACCGATTTTTTCCGGTCCATCCCGGTTGATTGCAAGACCAGTTCATAAGCTAAACCAGATCGGACTAGGAATCGGTTCACCGGTTTTCGGTTTGAACTAGCCGGTTCGGTCCGGTTTTTTGAACCTTCCAACTCTTGAAAAACCCAAACCTTAGCACACAAAGCTCCCAAGAATGCCCAAAAAGTCCAGAATGCCCCCAAGCCATTGTGTTTCTCCTTCCATTTAACTCTAACAGCGCGTCAGTAATTGAAATGCACAGCAGCAGATTTTTTTCATTTGCTGTGGATTGGCCGTGGTGAATGAACAGCGAATAGCCACAAATTTCACCCCTCTTTGGCTGCATTTTCCTTGCGTTCGCAATAGCAGTGGCTGTGGCGAACCAACAACAAATGTACTGGAAAATGAGAGTTTTCTCTGCATTGGTCTTCAAAGCTCTTCCATGCTTCCTTCCAACTAATCTACTCTTCAAGGGTGTCTAACATAGCTTGAAAACGCTGGTCTCCATTCTCCTACTTAAAGGAGAAATGTGTAAGTTCTAAACAACTCCAAATAATCACAATTATCTCAAGAGTGTTCCAAAAAGCTAAACTAAACACATTTTTCTTTATGGCTCTATTTATATGCACAATTTAACTCTTAAAACAGGAAGTTAGGGAGGAAAATGTGATAAAAAGATATGAATTTCTTGGAGTTAACAATAATTAACCTCACAATGGCAAGAAACGAGTAACTATCATGATGCTTAGGAACTTTTGTAGGCTCGTTGGATTGATGAGGTGCACCATTAGGAGGAAATCCACCCTGAGTTTGTGTAGGTTTTTGTTGGGAGGAGCATTAGAGGCATTTGTAGACTCTTGGGGTTGAAGATTTGCATTATTTGAACAAAAAATGTCCAGACTGTTGGGTTTGAGGATTTGGATTTCCAGGAAAAAGTTGGCTAGTTTGATTTGGAGGATTAGGGCCTTCAGACTGATAAGTGTTATGAGGGTTCATAGTGCTACTTCAAAGAGGCATTCGTAAAACTACTTCAAGGAAGCATGTAGGATAGTGAAGAACATTTGCATAGAACTACTTGTATACTTAGTAGTTTCTCCTTAACAATTTGATGGTTGAAGGCTCACTTCTAAATTAGATGAGGTACAACTAATAAATATGAAGGTTTGAACTTTGAGAACTTGAATCCAAATGATTCATACTCTTTCGGTTTTAAATATAGGAGCTAAATAATTTATATATAGAGACCAAGAAAATTGATTAAATTAGTTATTTATGAGAAATATATGTTATTTTTTCAAAACACTATTTTGATTATCCGTATCAGAAATTGTCTCATTATAAAAACCCTTAATAAGTGCAACTAAAAGGATAATGTGAAGAACAAATTATAAATTTTTTTTAGAAAAAATGAATGTAGATCTTACATTTAAAACCAAAACAAACCTTTTCACCAATTCCTACATTTAAAATTGAAAGAGTATTGATGCAAATATATGAGTTGTCTGATTTAATGAAAGGGTTAAAAATTAGGTTTGATTGGTTTTTATTTAGTTGTTGATTCCATTGCTGACATTTTTGTAACTACAGCTGTCAACAACTGAACAATGAATTTTATTTCGCCCTTCATTTTATAATTATTGACTTGAAATGCGAAGAGGTATTTAATTCTTTTCCTGCTTTCTCGTTTAAGTACTTGCAACCCAACTCGGCCTATTCTAGGTGCAAATCGTGAAGTTAAAGTCTTTTCTTGATTAATTTTGCATCTCCCTGAAGTGTGGAGAAATCTTGCAGTAGAGTTTTCTGAAATGAGTCGAGAGATTAAAACAAAAATAATGAACTTGTTTGTTTCTGAAATGAGTAGAGAGATTAACACAAAAATAATGAATAATTGTCCTAAAAAATTGCATTTGAAAATATAAAAAAATGTAAAAACTTGTTTGGGACAATTTTCTTAAAACCAACTTGGAGAACTGATAGGAGGTGATAGACAGAGTGGAAAGTGCAAGACAACGGACGAAGAATTAGAAGGATAAAAAACGATGTAGATGTGCAAAAGAGATATAATGGAGAATGTGGCCAGGAAGAAAAAATAATGAAAAATAACAAATTAAAACAGAACAAAAAACAATAAAACATATAAAAACTGTTTTTTTTTAAAAAAAACACATTTTCTATTTTTTTAAAAATGATTAAAACAAGTTTTTTTAAACAATAAATTGTTTCCAAAACAAGAAAACAGATACCCTATTTTTGTGGGACTTACTGATGTCAACTAAATTTAAGCTTCCTAATTGTACTGATCGTTCCAGTGATATATCCCTATTTTGTCATGGTATTTTATATCTTATTTGGGAATTTTGTTATATATATTGGGCTTAATTACATTTATTATGATTAAATTGAATTAAAAAATGATTGCATGAAATTAGAGCTTAAAAGCGTGAAAACATCATATTTTTGTGATTTCTCTTAATTAATTAAATTTTGAAATATGTGATATTGTATGATCTCAAATTTCATGGTAGGTTATTTGGAAGAAATTGGAATTAAAAGCTGGAAATTGGAAAATGATAGTAGAGGATCTTAGTTATTATTGCTGAAGGAGTAAAAGAATGGAAAAATTGTAATAAGGTCCCACCTAAGAAGATTAAATACACGAAGGTCCCTTGAAATCATCAAATTATTCTCAAGTTCTAAGGGATCTCATTGCAAGATAATTCATTTGTTTAATTACCAAATTGCCTTTATTTTTTAAGTATGTATTGACAACTGAAAGAGCTACTCGTTGACAACTTAAACTGTAAGGATTAATAACTATCGGGTTAATATTAATAACTCATGCATTACATTTTGTAATGTGTTGAGAAAATATGTTGTCAATACCTGCTCCGATAATTGTTAATCATTTAAAAATTTAAAAATTAACCCATAATTTTTTTATTATTTTTCATCATGGACCCCAACTTGCTGGTAACTTGCTGTTATCTTTTTTTTACAAAAAATTGCCACATCAGATCAGTAAAAGGCATAGGATATCCCATATGGCATCTTATGTAAGTTAATAATTTTATAAAGGATAATACTATATTAAGTTTCTTCTTTCGATTATGTCTGGTTCTCTAACCATAGATGATCATCTTATGTAAGTTAATAATTTTATAAAGGATAATACTATATTAAGTTTCTTCTTTCGATTATGTCTGGTTCTCTAACCATAGATGATCATGTATTCTATTTTTGAAATACTAGCATTTATTTATAAATTCACATGAAATAAAAAAGAACACAAAGCCATATATGATTGGAGAGCTTGACATAATGAATATAAGAAATGTAACCTAAATTTTTTCTTTTTGTAAAAACCCCTCTAAACTTTAAGTCATTTGCATAAAATTTTCCTAAACTTTAAAATTTTAAGTTCAGATTTTCACTCCAAAAAAAAAAAAATGACTTTCAGTGGTGACAAAAAGTAGTCTCTGAAAGTATAAAAGTGGTTGTTAAAAGTTTTCAGTGGTGACTTGTCGCCAATGAAAAGTCATTGCTATAGCAACCGTGGCTGAAAACTTTCAGCAGCAACAAAAAAAGGTTGCTGAAAGACACTCTCAACGACGACTTTTATAAGTTTTAGCAGCGATATTTGTTGCCACTAAAAGATACTTTTGGTAGCGACTTTCTTGTCACTGCCAAAAGTGACGGTGACTTTTTTATCATCGCTAAAAGTGATGTCTAAGAAAAACTAGCTTTACCAATACCACGTCATCGCCACTGGCCCCCATGCCCCCCTCGGTTAGCCTCCATGTCATCATTGGCCACCTCCATGTCGTTGCCACATCACCACTCTCATGCCACGTTACTCCTCTTCGTCATGTCACCGCCTAAATATTTTCACTTTAAATATGTCTTCTTCAAGGTTCGAACTCATGACCACCTTCTTTCGTATCCAATCTTCTTGCCGTTGAGCTGAATTGAATTTGTTTATTACTATTATAAAATAAAATATATATTATCATATTATATTTTTAGTGGCAACATTAGAAAGTCACCGTTGAAAGTCAGATCTTTAGAAAGTCACCGCTAAAAGTTTGAGACTGAATGGAAAACTGAAAGACTTTTAGCTGCGACACTAATAGTCGCCACTGAAAGTCCACTTTCAGTAGCAATTCTAGAAAGTTACCACTGAAAGTGAGCCCTTCAGTGGTGATGGTAAATGTTACCACTGAAGGTCTTATATTTAGCAGCGACTTTTGTGTCCCTCTTTAAAGGTAGGTATACTTTTAGCGGTGACTTTTTAGTGTCACCACTGAAAGTGAACTTTCAGTTATGACTTTTTTTTTGTTGCCGTCAAAAGTCATTGCTTAAAGTCTTTTTTTAGTAGTGTTTAAAATGTCTGGGGAGTCATATACAACCGGTCTAGTATTTAGGGGATTTTTATAAAATTAATAACTTACATAAGATGTCATGTTGGATGCCACATGCCTTCTATTAATATGATGTGAAAATTTTCATAGAAAAATAACGACAACTTAATGGAAAGGAGTTCATGCTAATAAAAAGGAAAAAGCAAGGGGGGTTGTGTTTAATATACCTTTTTTTTTTTCCGGCAATGTCTTTTACTTCTTGTGTTCCCTATTTCAATCACCTCACTGAATTAAGGAAGGAAGAACAGTTAATTCATTAAACCTATTTTTGGAAAAAAAAATAACTTTACTCATATTAAAGTGAAAAAACATGGAATTTGAGGAATCATTCCAAATTTTTTAATCCCTCCATTGCTTTTCGTATGATTCACTTTAGGGTTGTCTGGGTATTAAATCTATTTTTATCAGTTTCACTCCTAATTAATTTTTCTGATATATTTTCTTTCATCATTTCTTTTCATTATTACTCTCTCATTTATAAGGGTATTTGAAAAAACAAAAGTAAATTTTATACATATTTATTAATTTTGATTAATTTCACTTTTTTTTTTAAAACTACACAATTTGATTAGTTGAATATTATAATAAGAAAGGGACGGAATAGAAACTAAATTTGTCTCTTAGTAAGCTGTAATAGAGATAAAACTGAAATATATTAATTAATAGCTGTTTAGGTGAATTACATTAGGGATTATAAAGTTATTCCCCTGGACACCCTGTGATAGATATACGAGGGAGTATCTAGTAACCAAAAATCTTCCCATATTGTGTGTTTTACTTCCTTCGGTCCCAAACACAGGGCATCTAGATAAAATTCTTAGTTCATCATATCATTAATGAAATTTTTCCAAATATTATCCTAATTACTATCTGCTAGGACAAAACTTGAAGTGAAATGTAGTGTTTCTCTATGCTGTTAAATATTAATTGCTAAAGCTGGATAATATTTCATTTTTAAACAAAGTTAGTTAGTTAATCACATTTTCTTGATATTATATGACATATAATATAGATTGAAGGGAATAGGTACTCCCTCTGTTCCTTATTATAAGAGACATTTGATGCTTATGACATGTTCCTATGTATAAGAGACACTTAAAAATTGTCTCTACTTTTTTGTATTGATTTCATATTTTACTCATATTTATTTTGTCTTCAACTCACACTCTCTCTCCTTCTCACTTCTCTTTCTTTTAATAATTTAATTGTTCTCTCTCATGTTCTCTCTCCATATTAATGAAGGCATTTTTGAAAAAAAAAATTATACTTTTTACAAATTGATTGTTTTTAACTAATTTTAACTGGTTTTTTTATCAACATAATTCAGTTATTCGTCTCTTATAATAAGGAACGGAGGGGGTATTTGATAATGGAAGGAGTATCTTCCTAATTGAGCAAAACACAATCCGATCCGCTGCCTAGACATACTTAAAAACAAGCTAAGTGGGCCCAAAAAAAAAAAAAACACACGCCTAAAAACAAAGCAACGCATAGAAAATTAAATTGCACAACCACAAACGTTCAATTGATGGTCAAATTTTAGTTTGCTTCCCCAAGGTTAAACCCAAAATTCCCTTCATCAATACCTAATGGGAACTCCTTTTACTCATCAAGGTGGTGAGTACCCAAACTCATCAAATTTCAATAGTTTAAATTTAAAATTTTTAATTAATTATTTTTAAATAAAAATAATTTTTTAAAAAAATTATAGTTAAGAAATTATTTTTATTTTAGATTTTATAATCATTAAAATAATTATTTTTTAAAAATAAAAATGGAAAAAAAATCTAAACTATCTAAATTATAACTAATGAACTTGGATGCCTATCACTCCACTTTGATGAGCATCCAAAGTCTCAAACTCATTTCCACCTAATGTTGACATCAAGCAATTCAATAAATCACACTACTCTTAAACAACAAGGCCAACATTAATTACAACTAATTTGTGAAACGAACACTTATCATCCCTAGCCATGTTCATAGAAAGCCTACTAGAAAAAATATCAGGCACACATGGCCACAATAACCCGAAAATATCCAACAAAAGATACATCAAGCCGAAGGAAGGATGGAAGATAATTGAAACTCTGCATCATGTCTCTCCAGCTACATCTAGTTGTCGCTCAAAGTCATTTTCTTATATCTCTTTTACTTCTTTCGATACATATTTCAGTCGTTTGCTGAATTAGAAATAGAGCAGTTAATTCATTAAATCGGTCTTAAAATTGACAAAAATTTCAACTTTACCCTTTATTAGACAGAGAAACACATGGCATTTGAGGGTCATATACTTCCTCTATCCCTTTTTATAAGATCCAAAATTTTGAACCCTTCCATTCTTTTTAATAAAACCCACTTTGGGGTTGTTTGAGCATTAAGTGTATTTTTACTAATTTTACTTCTAATTAATTTTGCTCATACATTATCTTTCACCATTTTTCTCATTATTGCTCTCTTTTACTTACCCACTAATAAATAAGGACATTTGATAAATAAAAAGCACATTTTCTACATATTGACTTTTAACTAATTTCAACAATTTTCTTAAACTGGGCAATTCAGCTATTTAATTAGGATTTTATGATAAGGGAAGGCGAGAGTAGAAACTTAATTAGAATTAAATTCTCCTTTTAGTAAGTTTGTAATAGGGATATAATTACAAAACACTTCTCCGGCTTTAACGTATAACCTAATTGGGGAGTTGATATCGGTCCTATATGTAAGACTTATATTAAATGTCTTTCAAATTTATAATTTTTCTCAAAATATTTATCAATTTTTTTCCAAATTAACCCTATTAATCTTTTCCCAATAATAATCATAGAGGAGAGGGAGGGAAGGAGGGAATTAAGGAAGATGCTTAGGATATTTTAGAAAAAAACTTATCATACTCCTCCGGTCCTTAATATAAGACCAATTTAACTAATTTGATTAGATTAAGGAAGTTAGGTAAGTTAGTTAATTGTAAGAAATATGACATGTTTTTCCTAAAATACTATAATCATCTTCTTTAATATTCTCTCTCCTTCTTCTACTTGATTATAGTTGAGGGAGTATCATCCATAGAGATAATTTAGAAAAAAATTGATAAATAGGTCTTATATTTAGGACCAAAATCAACTCAACAATTAAGTCCTATATTAAGGACCGTATGAGTATTATTTAACTAATTTAACTAACATTCTTAATTTACTAAAATCAGTTAATAAGGTCTTACATTAAGGATTGAAAAAGTATTAATTAACAGCTCTTTAGGTGACTTATACTAGAATCATAAATTTATTCTAAAGGGCACCCTACGATAGATATAAGAGAGAGTATTTGACAACAAAAAATCTTTCCAAATTGTCTTATACTCCCTCCAGTCTTAAATATAAGACATCATTCTTTGTCCGTCATGCTAGCCATTTGGTAGTTAGATGTGACATATGTATAATGGAAGGAGTATCTTCCTAATTGAGCAAAACACAATCCGATCCAATATTTAAACATACTTCAAAACAAAGCAATGTATAGAAAATTATATAGCACAACGCCAATAATTGTTGTGCAAGATCCATGCATGGGTGGGCAAGTTCAGATAAGGTCTGCGCAAGGCAATTGATGGTCAGATTTAATTTAAGTTTGTTTTCCCAAGATTAAACTCAAAATACCCCAAATCAATACCTATTGTTGACATTAAGCAATTCAGTAGATCCACTACTAGAAAAAAGACATTTAACGTCGCAAAATAACAGTGGTTAAGAAGAAAAACACAATGGAAAAAAAGACGGTGGTATTTTTGTAAATAAGTGACCTGACGATTGATTTTCCATGAAGGTTATTAAGAAAACCACCGTGGAAAGTATTATGAATGACAGTTATTTAAATAACTGCCGTTAAAAGAACTTTCCATGGTGGTTTTCTTAATAACCGCTATGGAAAGTTTTAACAAAAGCCACGATAGGGTTCAGTTTTACTCATTTTCACAGTTTCACATCAGTGCGTTGTGGTCTCCCTCTGTCCCACCACCAACAAACTGTCATTATTAGCCATTCCCCCTCTTTCCCGCTATTTAAACTCCTCCATTTAGCTTGTGGTGTCTTGTCGCTAGGGCTGGTAATACGGGCCAACCCGCGGGTTGCGGGTTGGCCCGTGGCGGGTTGAACCCATAGCGGGTCGGGCTGAAAAGGCTCGTTTGAAGGCGGGTTGGCTTTTAGCCAACCCTAACCCGCCAAGGTGGGTTGGTGGGTTGGCCCGCCAACCCGCCAACATTTATTATTTATTTTTTAAAATATTTTTTTACTTTTAATATTTTTTTCTTATATAATATTTATAAATAATAATAAACTTTTTGTTTTTCTTGAAAATTTAATTAAAAGTACCAAATAAATTATATAAGTATTTTTAAATATTTTTTTAGATAGGATATACTATATAATAATATAATTATAATAATTAAAAAAATTTTAAAAAATAAAAAAAATAAATGCGGGTTAGCCCGCGGGTTGGCAGGCTAACCCGCGGCGGGTTGCGGGCCTGGCGGTGCGGGTTAAAAAGGCTCGTTTATTGGCGGGTTGGTTTTTGGCCAACCCTAACCCACCATTTTTGGCAGGTTGACGGGTTGAACCCGCGGGTTCAACCCATATTACCAGCTCTACTTGTCGCCGTCCACTGCCATTTTGTAACACCTTGAATTTTATGATTTAGGATGAACAGAAAAGAAAAAATTCATTAAAATTATTTAATAGCCAAATAAATTGGAGAAAATTATGGAATATTGTTTTTTAGGGTTTAGAGACATTTTGGAAAAGGTATTTCTCCAAAAATGGCTTAAATAATTTTAATAGATAATTTTAAGAGAAAAATAGTTAGAATGGGATTTTGATCCAAAGATTTTTTTTATGGGAATTAATTTAAGGGTCAAATAAGCTATTGGTTGAGGGAATTTCAAATTACCCTTTATGGATTAAATTGTGAAAGTATTTATTGCTTCAGAAAGATAGGAGACAGTGAGATTGGAATTGAGGAGTCATTTTCACTCCTCACACACACCTCACATGTGGACTTTACCTTTTTTTCCTTTTTAACCATCAGATTACTCATCCACCTCCCTCATTTCATTTCTGCTTCCCGTAGAGAATAGAGTGAGAGCGCGAGTGAGAGGGAGTAGCGGTGCATCACTGGTGAGAGACCATAGGAGATCAAGAACCTGACATGCAATCACTGTTTTGAGCTTGGGTAAACCTCCTAATTACTCTTTTATATTTATTTCTTTCTATCTACGTTTAGATTCTACTGCAATGGTTGAGTGAGAAAGTCTGGGTAGTGAGAGAAACTCCTGATTTAAGCTGGAAACTTGATGACGATGACAGAATAATGTTGGTTGATGATGATAGTGTAAGACTTTTTGGTTGCATGTTCCTTTCTTAGTCTCTGTGTTGCTATCCAAATCTGGGTTATGATTATCAAAGTTCAATGTTCGCTTAAGGGGTCCTCCGTGCTGTCAAGTTATGAAGTTAGTGAGAGGTAGTAGTAGTTGTATGTAGGTATGTATATATATAAGTATATATATACCCGAATGGTTGCTCTGTTTCTGTTGATCGAAACAGGGGTTAAATGTGTCTATGGTTGCTGTTGAATCTTAGTGGTTGAAGAGAGGAATAGTACGGTGTTGATGTATATATATTTTCTGGTTTAGAAAATAAGTTACTACTCATATAAGTTATCAAATAAAAGCAAAAGAAACCACATTTTATGGCCTGAAGATTAGAAAATAAAATTTTCAAAAATTTTCTTGTCGACTTACTACTCATAGGGTAATCTTAAAACTCTGGCCAACTTTAAAAATCCATAACTAATTCTAAAAAAATTCAAAATAAGGTAGTTTCAAGTTTTATTCAAAGATCTTTCAATTGTCTGCATGAAAAAAATACTTGGTAGATAAAAAAATACTTGGTAGATTCACAACCTTGCCAGCTAAGTTCCATTTCAGCATAAAAATGTACTGTTCATTTAATAATTTTTCCTTCTCCAAATTTTTTATCATAACTTCAAAAATAGATAACTTTTCACACATAATTTTGATGATCTATCACTGTTCATTTAATAAATTTTTCCTTCTCCAAATTTTTTTTACCATAACTTCAAAAATACATAACTTTTCACACATAATTTTGGTGATCTACCTCTATTTAAAGCTCAAGATGAGCACCATGGCCAGATTTGCTCATTTACTTAAAATCTCATGGTCACCAAATTATAGCAAATAAAGTAACTCTAGCTTTTTAAAAAATTTTCCAGATATCATCCCTTTTCACAAAATTTGGCTTTAAATATTTTTAAAGCCAATCTCTTTATTTTCAAATGTCAAAAACAATTTTATAATTTTACAAAATTTCTCAAATAATTAACTCTCGTTTCTGTCTGATTATTTGATACCTCCTCATATTTTAAATAATTAATTTTGACTAATTTTTCTTTAATTGGCCAAAATTCTTATAATTAGTAAATTTACTAAAAATTTATTATAGGGGCATTTTCATCATTTTTAACCTCAAATGGATCTTCACACCTCATTTTCCATTTTCACGGTTTTTGTAGAATTTTGGGAATATTTTTTATTTTTACCCTTTTCTGACTCGAAACTTTTTTTATGCACACAATTTGTGAATAACGCAAGTATACGTGTTGATCAAGTAATAAAGAGTAAGTATAGAGTATTGTTCCCACAGAGAATTAGACAAAATAGTGTTTAGGCACTAAAGTTCCTATTTTCAATTAAGTTAAGCAAACTGAATTACGAACGATCGAATAAAAAGAATAAAGACAAAAAAAAATTCAATATTAAAGGCAACTTAGAGTTACTAATCCCTTACTAGTTTCATAGACTTTTGCTTTTATTTAACTAATTAGTCTCAATGTTAATTTAGTTAATCTAGAGTATTTATAGCTAAAAGTGTCTTTCGATCCACTTATAACCCTCTCCTAAGTAATAAAGTTATGTTTAACTCAAATACTTAAGAGGATAAAATAATTTCACTCTTCATCAATTATATGGTGCTCCTAGGTATATTTCTATCCTACTTGCAACTTAGAAAAAAATCTAAGCCCATATTACTCAATCCTAAAGCCTACTTAAGATTTCTTTCGTCAAGGCTAACCTCAGTGCTCAAACTCATATTTAATGGTGGCCAAACATTAAACAGATATATTAAACCAAGATTAAGTAACCAAAATTAACATCAAGCATAATTCATTAAATGAAAATAAATTCTAATCTAGAAGTAAGTTCATAGCTACTCTAAGTCAAAAGAAAACTAATCACACATGGCTAAAACCAAATCCATAACATGAAAGGTAAATACTCAGAATAAAATAACAGCAGAAAAAGATGAAGGGCAGAAAGCAAAATGGTGTATAATCCTTCCTCCTTTCACTGCTGTCACCAGAAAAAGAATGAAGAATCAAAGATGAATGCTTCGCTGCTATCCCACTGGTTGCTCGCTACGTTCAATCCTGTTCGTCCCAATTCCTCGCTGCTGTCATAGTGGAACTGAGAATTACGGGTTGATTCCACACTGCTCTCTCTTCTCGCTGCCTCTTTTCCGCCGCCCTTTAGCTGCTGTTGCCAGAAACAGCACGAAGAATTTGAGATGCTCCCTCACTGTTATCCCCGGTTCCTATTTATAATTGTTGTGCGTCTTCTCTCCCTTAAATTGAATCCACTGCCTCCTATCCATATCTATCCGTATATCTCCAATATAATATAATACATTATCTTATATCATGATGCTGTGCTTAATATCACGGTTCCTTTTGTCTCCTTCGATCAATATAATACAATATATATTTGACTCATTCCTTGATTCTTGACCGGGACCCACGGCTTCTTCCTTTCTCCCCTCTTCACGCCTTTGATCCTCATATGTGAATATATATATATATATATATATATATATATATATATTATTTGCTGCATATGTTGCTCTTTTTGTCTCATCTTTTATTTGTGATATTTTCTTTTCTTAATAATTTCATATCTCCTGCATTAAAAATAATAAAAGATTTGAATAGATTTTATACAAAATCGTCTTTTATCTTATAATTAATTTAAAAGAAGATACATTAATAAAAGATGGTTAAATAGGTATAAATTATCTACATATTTCACTAAATATATTCCAAAATCTCTACCTATTTAATTATAAAAATAATCATTATCATTTTTAAAATTATAATTTGGTTCTTGCCAGCATTTAATCTCCGGAATCATCTTATTAAGGTATGTAATATAACCTTTGGCCCATAATGATCCTCATTTCTCATAATTGACCTTCAAAACTTTCATCAAGTTCTCTATTTTTCTTATCCCTTGGTTTCATAAAATTTTTTCTTTAAAAGTTGGTCCTTGAAAATCTTTCTATTCTTTCAGAAAATTTTTAGGACTCTTGCCATTAGAGGTTTGCTAATCTACCCATTTCAAGCTATTTCTTGCACTTCTATATCTAAAATTCAGATGTTACAGCTTCAGTTAAGAATAACAAAATTCAAAGGTACATTGGAATCATAAAATTGGAAGATGAAATTTACTCTTAATCTGCCTCATAATATTACATGGATTTATCCATCACTCATAAAGACAACTGTCGACATTTTTAATAAAGCATACGTTTACATGACCAAAAGAGAGTCCTATAAAAGTAGGTTGAATAAAATATACCAGACCTAATTGGGAATAGGGAAAATACAAATAAGGATATAGCTATTAAAATAAGAATAAAAATGAAGTTAGGAACCAAGTTTAAACCATAATAGTATGTAGTGAAGAAAGCACTACCAAAAGCTACCATCATGCTAATTATGGACATAAAAAGTACAGCCAATCCAGATATCAACTTCAAAGGTAGTGACTTGAGAAAATCCTTCTCTGCATAGCGTGAGATGATGATAGACAAGAAATGAGTGTGGAGGTTGATGATGAGATCAATGCCATTGCATTAGACATGCCAAATACCAGAAGTGATCTTTTTTCCAAGTAAGTAGGGATTCCTATATTGTTAATGATAACACCTGGTGTATTGAATGAAGCATAAAACACTCCAATAGTAATAAGAGTTGAAACAACCATGCAAGAGTTTGCTACTCCCTTCATCCATGATTCGGCTTTACTCAATAGCTCTTGATGCTCTTTTGTAAATAGTTGGTGAGGAGTTAACCCTTCTGCATTCTTCATCTCTATGAATGATGGTGGCAATATCTTTTTCACCTCCTGTCATGCCAAAGGATATATAAATGCATAACATCAACAGAAAATATAAGACTCATAATAATAGGGACAACTTCAATAAGGTCCAAGGAAGAAACATATTGATTAAAAAAGTCACATAATTGAGCAGCATATAATACCAAGTTTTAACGTAGGAAATAACAATAGGTATCAGCTGCTTACTTGTCATTAAGACTTTTCAGCAATTCTCTTCCTTCTTTGGGATCTTATAGTCATTCTCCCATAATAAATTATGCTATTCACGCATATACTTGATTTCTCAAAATTTGCACAATCATGAACGGTCCACCTATTGTAAATTTAAGTCTATTTTAAAGATACACTAAACATTGTTACTAGTAAAATACCTCAAACCATGACAACTCAAGGGCCATCTGAAATGCTGCTCCAGAAACTAAGTTAAGTTGATCTGGTGGTGCTAATTTTGCAGCCATATGTAATAAATTGCTTTGGTCTTTGTTGTCCAAGAAACATGCTATGAAATCTTTGATTGGACCAATGTCTCGTAGGAGATTAAAGATATTAGCATGACGATGCAGAATGGCAATGTGAATTATGCTTTGATTTCTTTCATTAACTTCCCATATCAACTCAGGATAGGTACCCATAAGCACAGCCAAAAACTCACAATTCCCAATTTCTATGGCGTTAAATACTACTGGTGAAGGCACTCTTATGTTGCCCAAAATCTTCTCATCATCTTGAGTCAGAAATATACTCCATAGGAATTGGACAAGTTCAAGTTGCTTCGTTTGTTTCAAACCTGGGAAACACAATTTCACCATTTACTTAATTTAAATTAAGTCGAGACTATCAAAAACTCAAAATATGTTGAAAAATAAGAATGAAATATTGATAAGGTTGTAATGAAAATTTAACATTATTCGCCATCATTTCTTTCAAAAACAAATTCCAAAAGTTTAATGGATAGTAAATGCCAAAAGAAAATGAAAAGCAAAGAATTCACTTACCTAAAGGCTTTCTAGCCAATATATGCAATATTGTCTCATTAGCTTCATTCCTTCTAAAAGCAAGATCTGGTTTCTTTTTAAGCAACTGCAATGCTAAATCTGCACAAATAAAAAAAATTGAAGTCATAATTGAGTCTGAATAAATGTAACACATGATGGGTTGTCACACTTCAAATTATAGACTGATGAAATCCTATAGCCTTATGCTTTCATAGATGTGTGTGTTCTAGGTAGATATATTAATATACTAACCATAGATTCCAGTATTGACACAGCAAAATAATAGTATAGTCCAATCGGCATCTTCAAAATCTCGAATAGTATTATAATATAGATGCCATGCCATTTCTCTTTTTCCTTGTAAAGCAGCCATGTGAAGAGGAGTCATTCTGGCGCCACCCCTTAATGCTGGCAAGTTCTTGTTCTTACTTTCCATTATCTTAACAATCTGCAAATTCCCAGTTGCTGCAGCAATGCAAAACGCGGTGTTACCATTCACATCTTGCAATTCCAAGTCTTGTGGATCCATAATCTTCACCAGCTCTTCCACAAAGGGAATTTGATTCGCTCCTGTGGCGACATGGAGAACTGTCGCCCAGCGCAAGGTTATGGCAGCACGAAGTATAGCCCAATCATTTTCTAAGATGCGCTTCGCTGCTTCCCAGTTACCTTTCATGGCCGCATTGTGAAGGGGAACGCATACCCTTCGGTATTTTTCTCTTGACTCTCCTGAACCACGTTAATATGGATGGTCATAAATGGAAGATTTGACTTCAACATGATATCTATATCTGCGTATGTAGAGAGATAGAGAGATTACGTGGGTCATCCAAAAAATGAAGGAGAGGCGTCCTAGAGTGATGAGGTGAAGCAGCCCTTTGTGGTTCTTGTGCTGGTATGCTAACGGAACTTACTTCTGCTTTTGCCATTTCCCTATGATGCAAACATGTGTTAAAAAAATATGTTAACTTTCATGCGTGCGCGCCAGGCTTCCTAAGTTTATTTGTATTGAATATACTGTTGAGTTTATTATTGACAGCAAAAGAATTATAAAACCGAAACATTCTATTTTCATTGATATATATATATATGTGTGTGTATGTAAAGTAAGATATTATGTAATTGTAAGAAGTAATTTGAATCCCTAGTCAGTCTCTCGAAAACACGAAATATAGGTCTCATAGTACAAGTAAGTGTTTGTCTAAAAACTAAATATATTCTTTATTTTTACCCCCTACTGTTTCCCTCATTTCTTTTTCTCACTTATTTTCTCTTACTTATCTTCATAAATAAGGGAATGTTTGCAATAATTACATCTCTTACATATTTTAATTAACATTTTGATCTCTGTGATTTGTTTAGTTGTTACTTAAGAGTTAAGAAGAGTATAATGCATCATAAATTAATATATTTTTTTACTTATTTATTGTTCATATATAAGGGAGTGGAAGGAACAGGGTGAGAGAGATGTAGACGGTAAGAGTAAGAAAAACTACTTCCGTCTTATAAAACTTTATTTGATTTTTATTTTAGTTTTAAATATAAGACTCCAATCCACTTTGTCTCTCATATTTTTTTTTGACAAAATAATTTTTATAATAATAGTAATTCTAACTAATACACATAATTAATAAAGATATTTTAAAAAAGACAATACCTATTTATTATACTCTTCCGGTCCTAAATGTAAGACCCTTATACACGTGTATAAGGGTCTTATATTTAGGACCGGAGGAGTAAATAACAACTTAACTTATTTTCTTAATCTACTTAAATTAGTTAACTAGCTATATTTAAGACTGGAGGTAGTATATATGTTGACCGAAAAGACTATAAATATGGAAAGCCTCTTTTTTCTTTATATATGACTCTCATGTAAAATGGTTTTTTACATTTGACATTAACACTTTCTAAGAAAAGAGGAAAAGGAAGCTGCTAATCTATGACATTAATTTCGATAATATATTATGAATAATAATTATAACTGATTTTATTTTTATATATAAAAAATAATAATAATAATAATAATAATAATAATAATAATAATAAGAAATTTACATGTGGATTAAGTGCATGGGCAAGCAATTGCAAGCGCCACTTTCTGGATCTGATGATTTGTGCCTACACAACAACGCCATATTTCCAGTTTTTAAACTACCACGCAACGGAAACTGCAGATAGAACATGTGAATGGAGTTTGAAATATAAGATGAAGAATACAAAAGAACAGTAACCAGAGAGAAAGAAATAAAGCAACATCAGCAATAGAACATTTAATTACGTACCTGAAAATACAAATGCTCGGATGGATG